>NC_141135.1:20852762-21166709 GCF_053477565.2 Lygodium microphyllum | reverse complement strand
GAAAAAAGTTTAGGTGGTAGGGCATGCCACCCTTCTAGCTATATGCACTAAGTATTCTTGTATAATTCATTTTCCAATGTCACCTACACCTAATGTCTAAAAATTTTACATTATATTTTTTTTAGAAAAAGGAATTCTGTGAATGCAAAAGCTAGATATAATCAATTCAAAAAGGTATTACACTAGGAGCTTTTTCATCACTTGCTTAAGCCCGAGAAGAAGAAGAGTACCTTGTGATTGCAAAATCTAGATATAATCAATTCAAAAAAGTTTTACTCAATGAGCTTTTTTATCACTTACTTAGGCCCAAGAAGAAGAGCTTCACTTCAAGCTTTCATTGTAGTCAGGACCTTGAGGTATGAATAAGTCCCATTGATCTTCTGCTCACTCTAGCTTATTTTAAACTTGTTCAAGTCTTTTTGGGGGAGCATTTGGACATTTGTAAGAGTTATACCATGGCATTGGAGCCAAAAACACTTACATAGGGAGTAGTAGTGTCTTTGAGCTCTACTTCTTCCTTTTTGTTTTTACCTACACCTAAGTCATCTTCTATCTCTTCTTTTTGGCCTCACCCTCAATCTCAATGGATGGAGGTGTTTCAAGATCAAAAGAATCACACTCATCCTCCCCCTTCTCAAACTCCATTTCTTGAGTTGTAACATGTGGTGCAAGGCTTCATCCTTCTGACATACTCACATATATTTGTCTTCTTTCTTGTATCCTAACTCCATCATAATACATTCTACCTTTGAACAGATATCCATTCTCCATCCTTCTCCCTTCACATAATACTCCATCATTTCTTCCTCTTCTTGGAGTCCTTCAGGTTTGTATTCTTTTTCAAAAGATAGGGAGGAGAGATGAGGCAACAGGGAGCAGTGAATACCCATATTATTCATTATTCCATGTATCTCACACACATATTGAATGACTATAAAGAACTAGGTCTAAGTCAGTGTACATGAGTTGAGCTTGAAGTCTCAACACTCCCTCTCAAGCTCAAACTAGCTGCTATACTCCAAGCAGCTCCCTAAAATGAACAAATTTCTCTTTACCAAGTGATTTGGTAAAGATATCTGCTACCTAGTCTTCTGTCTTCACATGAAGTAGATCAATCTATCGTACAAGTACCATTTCCCTGATCAAATGGTAATAAACCTCTATATGTTTGGATCTAGCATGATAGACGGGATTGCTAGCTAGCATCACACTATTGACATTGTCACAATGCAATGTGACTTTGCTATCCAATTTGACACCCAAATCATGCAGCAGTTTCATAAGCCAAATTGCTTCGCATGCTGCTAAGGATGCACCCCTATATTCTGCCTCTGTACTAGATAAAGCAACGGTATGTTGCTTCTTACTGCTCCAATTGATCATATTGCTACCCAAATTGAAAGCATAACCATTGGTTGACCTCCTATCATAGACAGAACCAGCCCAATCAGCATTTGTATAACTTGTCAAGTTGAACGATTTTCCATGCTCATAAAAAAGCCCATAATCATGAGTACCCTTCATGTAACACATAATCCTTCTGATTGCATCTAAGTGTGGCTTACAAGGTTTTTGCATAAATTGGCTAATCAACCCCATTGCATAACTCAATTCACGATGGTTAATAATAAGGTAAATGAGACTGCTCACCATATGTTTGTACATAGCGACATTCTCGATCTTAGTCTCCCAACATCAACTAGAAGTTTGACATTCTGATCCAATGGTGTTTCCATGGCTTTACACTCCCTCATGCCATATTTTAGCAACATATCATGAGCATACTATAGCAACAATGCAAGTAACTCATCCTAATCAGGGGGTTCTTCTCTCACAAAAATGGACATATCAAACGCCTTATACTCCTTGCCTAACCCATTCAATGTCACTGCAATCATATCATCCTTTGAAACCGAGATCCAATAGTAGCCGGCTAGTCAACTGTGGTCAGAAAAGAGAGAAGAGAGACTGCACTTACCTCAAAGCTTGAAGGAGAATCCTTTTACGATTCTCTCCTTCTTTTTCTTCTCCTTTACGGTTTCCCTCCTTCTCCTTTGGGTACAGTTGTCCCCTCTCTTTTTGTGGATGGCGATGGAAATGGCGTTGGTGGTGGCCTCTCTCTCTTTCTCTCTCTCTCTCTCTCTCTCTCTCTCTCTCCCCCTTCTTCTCTGTATGCATCTCTTCATCAACAAAAAGAAAGAGAGAACTAAAGAAAGGAGGAAAAAAAAGAGAGAAGAGAGAAGGCACTTACCTTAAAGCTTGAAGAATAGTTCTTTCGTGCTTCTCTCCTTCTTTTTCTCCTTCACGAGTCCCCTCCTTCTCCTTTGTAGTTTTCCCTTGTCTTTTCGTGGATGTGGTGTGGCAATGGCAGTGATAGTGGTAGCCTCTCTCTCTCTCTCTTTCCCTTGCGTTGATCTCTCTCCCTTCTTCTGTCTATACATCTCTTCATCAACAAAAAGAAAGAGAGAAGTAAAGAAAAGAGAGAAGACAGAATGCACTTACCCCAAAGATGTTGTAAGAGAGGGAGAGAGACAAACTGGAGCAAAAGATGAGCCTTAGCTCATTGTTTTTCTTCTTTCATTATTTTTCCATCATACTCACTGAAAGAGGCTTACACATATAGGTATGACTAACCAAGACTAACTGTGGTTAAGTCACTAACTACACCGACTTATTGAATGTCACACACATGTACAACTATATCTAGCTAATGTCAATCACACACATAAAGATAGACGGACTGAAGAGTAACGAGAGCTTGATATTCTAACACTCCCCCTCAAGCTCAAACCATATCGTAAACTCCAAGTAGCTATTTGAAGTATATAAACTTTTCTTTACCAAGAGACTTGGTAAATATGTATGCTACTTGGTCTTCAGTCTTCACATGAATAAAGTTAATCTTCCTTGTAAGAACCATTTCTCTCATGAAATGGTAGTGAACCTCAATATGTTTGGACGTAGCATGGTAGACAGGATTGCTAGCCAACATAACACTACTAAGGTTATCACAATGTAGTCTCACTCTACTTTCCAGCTGTATTCTCAAGTCTTTCAATAGTTTCATCAACCAAACTACTTCGCAAGCTGCTAAGGCAGCTCCTCTATACTCGGCTTCTATACTAGACAATGCAACAGTAGGCTATTTTTTACTCTACCATGATCATACTGCTGCCCAATCCAAATTCATAACCACTAGTTGACCTCCTGTCATAGGCACAACTAGCCCAATCAACATAAGTAAACCCTCTCAAGTCAAGAGATTTTTCATATGCATAAAACAACCCATAATCTATAGTACCTTTTACATAACTAATGATCCTCCTGACTGCATCTAAATGTGGTTTGCAAGACGTCTACATAAACTGACTAATCAGCCCCACTACATAACATAAGTCACGATGGGTAATAGTCAAGTATATCAAGTTGCCCACCATCTATCGATATATGGTTACATTCTCTATGTCACTCCCAATATCAATTTGTAGCTTGACATTCTGATCAAGCAGTGTCTCCATAGGCTTGCATTCAGCCATACCATGCTTCTGTAACATGTCATGAGTATACTGCTTATGTAGCAGCCATATACCTTGAGGCGTAGAGACTACCTTAATTCCAAGAAAATAATTTAGTTCACCAAGGTCTTTGACTCTGAATTTAGCCTGTAAACACGATTTAATTTCAACAATGCCCTCTTCATCATCTTCAATGATTATAAGATCATCTACATAAACCACTAGAAACACATATCCATGATCTGTCTTCTTCGTGAACAGACTGTGATCTACATCACCCAATCTAAATCCATATTGCTGTAAATAACTGCTAATCCGAGCATTCCATGCTGTAGGTGCCTATTTTAGCCCATATAAAGTCTTTTTCAGCTGGCATACATGTGATTTGCAGCCAATGGGGACTTTGCCTTCAGATAACTCAACCAATTCCCATGTTTCATTGTTAGCTAGGGTTGCATACTCCTCATCCATGGCAGCACACCAATTATCATATGTAACTGCATCATCAAACTTTGTAGGTTCTTTGTAACCTGTCACACTAGCCATATATGCATAATGGCAAGCTGAATAACCAGTATATGTAAACCTGTCAACTGGTTTTCTGACTCTCTCAGATCTCTATAACTATGGCGGCATAGAGTCGGCGGCATAGAACGACTTTGCCTTGCTCCAGGCATCATAATAGACGGAATGCCCAACTCACTATCCAAATTGATGCTGTTAGATGACTCATAACCTATTGTAAGTGGACATGTCACATCCTCAAGCATCTTTTATTTTCCTTTATCCAATCTCCCCCTCACTGACACATCCGTGTCAATGGACGTACGAGTACGACTCCGTAAGCGTCCTAACCAAGGACTTACTATAGGTGACCCATCACCTGTAGGACCACTCATAGATGTACTCACTGTAGGTGTACTTTCAGCATTACTAGTGCTGACTGATCCATCAGCAGCCACTTCAATAGGATTACCATACCACGATGCCAACTCATAAAAAACAACATCTCTACTAATCAATGTCTCATGTGTAGACACTTATAAGCTTTCCAGTCTTTTGCATAACCAGGGAACATACTCTTGACAACTTTAGAATCCAATTTCTTCCTCTTTTCATTAGGAACATGCACATATGCAATGCTGCCAAATACCTTCAAGTGTGAAATGTCAGGTTTATGACCATACAACCTCTCATATGGAGTTACATCATGAATCCCTGCTCTAGGAGTTCTATTTAGCACATAGACAATAGTCACTACTGCTTCAGTCCAATAACCATTTGGCAAACTCTTCTCATTCAGCATAGCTCTTGCCGATTCCATCAGTACCCTATTTTTCATTTCTCTTATACCATTTTGTTGTGGTGTATAGCTGCAAGTTAACTATCTTCTAATCCCATGTTTAGAAAGGTATCTGTCAAATTAATTAGACACAAATTCTCAACCTCCATCTGATCTAAGATATGAAATTTTATAGCTGAGCTCATTTTCAGCATGCTTTTTGAAGTCCTTGAATGCATCAAATACATCATCCTTATGTTTCAGTATGTAAAGCCAAGTATACCTGTTGAAATCATCAATGAAGGATACATAGTAACGAGCACCACCAAATGAAGCATTATGAGACGGACCCCATACATCTGAATGTACCAACTCCAAGGGTCGTGAGCTATTCTGTACATGTCTCATAAATGGAAACCGTGCTTGCTTTCCAAACTGACATGCATCACATGCATGTCCAAAGTCATGATACTTGAACTTAGGCAATCCAAACACAATCTCCTTCTACTGCATAGATTTCAGCTTTTGTACATTCATATCGCCAATATGCTTTACCATATCTCAACATCCTGTATAGCACCATCATCATGTGCAAACATGGCTACTTTCAATTCTAGAATTGACGCATCAAGAGTAAACATTATTCCATCTCTTTGGCCTCTAGCAATCAATTTGTAGTCAATACCATATTCTTCAACAAAGCATCCATCCCTAATAAATCTCACCTGCAGATTTTGTTCTGCCATCTATCCAACTGACAAAAGATTCTTGGTTATTGTAGCTACATGTAGTACATCATGCAGTCTCTTTTTCTTGCCATCATGCATTAACAATTGAACAATTCATGTGTGTTGAATGTCATGTTTGGTGTCATCCCCAGTACACACATAAACATGTGAACCTACACCCATCTCATCAAACCATTCTCCATGGGGTGTCATATGGTTTGAAGCCCCTGAATTAATGTACCATCTCTCATCTCTATTTTGCCTAGATGCATTCATAGACACATGCTACATGGCAAACAATCTGTCAACATACTCATCATGAACACCGCTAGAAGATGCATAGTGTCCATGTTGTTTTCCCTTTGCCTTCATATCTCCCTACTTCTTGTAACAATCCTTTGAAATGTTTCCATATCTGCCATAGTAATGACAGTCCTTATCTATGTTTGAATGATCATTTGACTTCCATGAAGCAAATCCACCACCTCTACCATGGGGTGATCTCCTTCTAATGCTCCCCCCCCGTGACCCTTGTACTTTCCCCCCCCCATGAGAACACCTCCCCTTCAAAATTTCTTAAATTTTTTAAATTTTCTAATCCCTCGCTCTCTCCCCGCCGAAAGCACATCCGGGAGAGAGAGAGGGAGTGAAGTGTGTGTGACGGGGGGCATGCAGCCCCCCTAGATGGCGGGGAGCGCCGACTCCTTCCCCCCTTACCACCTCCCCCTTTGCCATATAAGGTGACCCTCCCCCCCCTCATGGGACATCGTCCCCTCCTCCCTCGATGGTACAGACCCCCCCTCACCGAGGAGTCTAGTGTGCCACCCTCCTGCCCTTTCGTAACGCCGCCTTCCTAGTCAAAACCCTGCCCTGCCACGCTATCATCACCGCCATCATCATCATCTTCTTCTCACACCCACCCTGCTGCTGTGATAAAAAAAGGAGAAGGATGCCGTTCAAATCAGTAGACAGAGGAGAGAAGAAGCTAAGGACCAAAGAATCTTCTATTGAAGCTCCCCTACACAAAGTTCACCCATAGTTTTTGGGTTTTTCACAAATTGTGTTTCTCAAGGTCTATTTCCCGCGAAGAAGGAGATCTCCGCCTATTCATAGATTATTAAGATGTCCAAGGGAGAGTTCATGATGGCCTCTAAGCGAAGAACGAGAGGTGCACATGCGGGTGTTGCCACATGCCCCACTAGGGTAGTCAACACATCAAACGACGATGCCCAGCAAGAAGAATAGGAAGAAGGAGAAGAAGAGGGAGAGAGAGAAGGAGAAGAAGCCACATGCCCCACTAGGGTAGTCAACACATCAAACGACGATGCCCAGCAAGAAGAATAGGAAGAAGGAGAAGAAGAGGGAGAGAGAGAAGGAGAAGAAGAGGGAGAAGAGAGGAGAAGAGGGAGAAGAAGAGGGAGAAGAGAGAAGAAGAAGGAGAAGAAGAGGGAGAGAGAGGAGAAGGAGAAGGAGAAGAAGAGGGAGAAGAGAAGGAGAAGTAGAAGGAGAAGAAGAGGGAGAGAGAGGAGAAGAAGAAGAAGAAGGTGAGAAAGAAGAGAACTCGAAGAGAAATAAGAAGGCCAAAAACGAAGACTCGTTCGCGGCCATCAAGAAATCCCCTCGAAAATGGTGTCCTCTAACCCTCCCGCTATTCTTATTGCTTATTGTTCATGGTTTTCTTCCATACTTAAAGTGCATGATTATGAAAAGTCAAGTGCCTGATTTGCATTAAATATTGACTGGCCTAGTACATGAAATATTGTTGCACAAAATATTGCAAATACAGGATGATTGCATGAGAGTCAAGTGGACAAATAGAATGGATTCTGCATGGCACATGAAATGATACGGTTTTCATAAATTTTTATATAAAATGATAGACCTTCGCATAGAGAAATGCTTAAATTAACCAATAAAAATCACGATTTGCATCTGTGATTAGACTAAACACATGAAATGATAGTTTCTATTCACAGGATGCATTTGCACTGATGCAGGGAAACTTAGGCCATACAAGTACCTGCACATTAGGGTTAATTAATCATTGACTAAATGTGAAAAGAGTTAAAGATCGCGGATTGTGTTAGTGCATTAAGAATCCCAAGTGCGAGTAAGATGGATTGTTAACTCAAGTTATGCTTCGTTGTTTGAAAAGGGTATCTCCAAGTAAATGTCGACTGGTTGTGTTGGTAAGAGGAGGGAATCTTACTAAGGATAGGTGGATCATAAGCAAGGTGATTGCTTGATGTGGTTTTGAATGCTAATCCAAGTTGTTTGTGATTGATAATTGTATGGCCGGGTCTGAGATGACTGATTGTCATGGAATCAAAAGGGATGTTTTCCCTAGTAAATGTTATTAAGCTGGTTGCTTCAGCTGTGGTTGATTTCCTAAAGGGATGATTAAGGAAGGATGGAGCTAGCTACCCCCCGCGAACCGCCAAACCCTAACCAAGGGGGTTATGAAACTACGCCGGGAATGTGGACCGAACCCACCACGAGAGGTCTCTCCATGGAAATTACTTGGTGTAGGAGGAGGCTTGGGTGCCAGGGGGCTCTGGCCGTAAATTCCAATGCCTCCGAACCCTACACATGTGTTCTACGTGACTTGAGATGGGATCTCGAGGCCTTGATACCAGTTACAAGGCGGAATCTTGGTAGGATAAACCTTCGGGTTTTTATTTCTGGGGTACGTAAGGATTTTTCTACGGAGGCAAAAAGGAACACTTAATAAGTTAAGAAAGTGTTTGATCTTGTTTTATCTTGTTTTCGTGTCAGTGTCCTAAATTACGTAAATGAACTTGTGATTAACGAGTTAATTAAGGAAGCTTCTTTTATGTGTCAAACATAACGTGGTAGGTAATTAGATAACTAAAACAACCCCCGAGGGAAGTGTGGTGGATGTGACCATCGGGTCCATCCTACGGCAGGGTGGTCTCAGTTAGCCGAGAGATTTCCTCAAAGGAAATGTTCACGAGGAATATTAGGAAAATACGAATGATGACCTTAGACAATGTTGGTTAGAACCCTGATTCATACCGTTTTAGGGGATCGGAATGGGACTATGCCCTACGGGCAGAGAGGTCGAGCGATACATCCCTCTCGTTTCCCATTCTCTTTGAACCAAGTGTGGTATGAGTTTGCTTGGGTCCAGTTGTATCTACGCAAAGTGGAGCGGCTATCGATCGATGCTAGAAGGCTGTTAGGAAGACTTGACTACTAGGAACCCAAACTTTAGGTTGATCCTAGTGGGAATGGCCGGATAAGTTCCGTTGCGAGACAGACTCGAGAGACCCTAGTTGGCAAATCCCGTGTCATTCCCTAGGAGTTCCGGGCAGCGTCTTCTAGATTGATCTCTCGATGGGCTGCTAAGACGCGTCCTACAATTTGAGGGTCGGGCAC
The DNA here is from genome assembly GCF_053477565.2 of Lygodium microphyllum. Taxonomy (NCBI): domain Eukaryota; kingdom Viridiplantae; phylum Streptophyta; class Polypodiopsida; order Schizaeales; family Lygodiaceae; genus Lygodium; species Lygodium microphyllum. The sequence continues at coordinate 21,157,785 of NC_141135.1, read as the reverse complement.
ATTACACTCCCCCTGTCTCTATAGCCAACATATCCATGCTAGCCCTGTGTATTTGTGCCATGCCAGGCATTCTGTTGATACTATTCATAAGTATTTCGAGTGTCTCCTCAACCTCGAAAAGAGCCACGGCCTTTGCCACCTCTGCCATGTTGGCTAGAGTAAAGAACCATGTCTCTAATTTGAGATGTACTAAAACCTGTATTAAGCCCAAGCTTAACTTCATCATGCAGCAACAAAGCAATCAGCTCATCCCTATCAAGGGATTTAGCTCTCACAGAAATAGATATATCAATTGCTTTATACTCTTTTCCAAGTCCATTCAATGTCACTACAATCATATCATCCTAAGACACTGAAGATCCAATGGTGGCAAGCTGATCTGCTATGTTCTTTATCTCTATAGTGTAAGCCTGAATGCTTCTACCATTCCTAGACATGTTATTGAACTGTGGCTTTAGTTGAATCTTTCTTGCATGTGTTACATTTCCATAATTCTTCATGAGTATGTCCCATGCATCCTTTGGAGAAGTGCATCTAGTAATCTGTATAACGATAGCATTTGATATACATAAGGAAAACTAATGTAACACCTTGCATGCTCTCTTAGTCCATAGCTTATGAGCCCTTTTCTGATCATTTGTTAGATTCCTTTCATGCATTTCAGGTTCAACCTCATCACCTGTACATAAGTCCCAATAACCTCTGTCAACCAAAAAAATCTTCATACAGAACTTCCATAAAGTCCAACTTTTCTCCCACAATTTGAGTGATATTGTCAGCGCCTTGAGCTTTTGCCATAGTTGCAGTGTAGGTATTCAGTGATGTATATAACCTATAAGTATTTGACTCATTTTCCTATAGTTCAAGACTAGTTTCCTACTATTCAGGATAGTTTCTTGGAATTCAGTATAGTTTTCCTGACAACCTACTTGCTATAAACTTTATTCCAACAATGAAAAAACACAGTCAACTGAGCATAAACCAAGCTCAAATCAGTTCAAAACATTCTATGGTAGTGGCAAAACATCCCAGCAACAAACTATATCCATACAAGTATCAATGTTTATATTGTATGCAAGTAGCAGTACCAAATATAGCCAGCCCACTGCTATAACCGATAGTATTTTCTTTGTTAAACAAGAGTATTCAGACCTCAAAATAGCACCAAAACATCTCATTCAGTTGCCACTCTATGCAAGAGTTGATACATGTCGAACCAGTCATAATATATTGCATATATGTCAATAAAGATGATAGGTATCCTTCCTACAGAGAATAACCCATCAATACCTTGGTATAGCCAACAAAAAATTAGTCCAAAATTTAGACTTTCAGTACTCACAATATCCCAAAAAGCATGTACCACTCAAGCGGTATGATCCAAGCATTTGTCCCTAGCAAATAAGCATCATAGATACTTCAACCCTGTAGGTATATTGTTTTTGAATTCAGGACAGCAACCAGTTCACTATTTCTAGCCTGCAAAGAAGCTCCAAAACTGAGCATTTAACACTCCAATATCATGCTCAAATGCATGATAATAAGGGGATATGCATTGTTATGATGAAAGCCACCAGTGCCTCGGAATCACCTGATGTTTACTACAGTAAACAACCAGTCTGCACAGGTCTGTGCTGAATATCTGAAAATCTATAAGGAATTTGAAAAAACTTTCTTCTGCAAAGATGTAGACCATGTCGGAACAATCAGGAATGTTCTACTTCAAAAAATAAAGCAAGAAGAGGCAATGTACCTACTTCAAAGGCCTGAAGGTGAAACCCTTTGTACCTCCTCTTCACATCTTCCCTCCCTTCTCCCTTGCACACTTCTCTCTCTCCTTCATGTATAGCGAGCGGGAGAGAGAGTGATGATGACCTTCCGCCATCTCTCTCTCCCTCTTCCTGTCCCTCTCCCTATCCTTCTCAAAGATTTAAGCTCTCTCGCTCTCTCTTTCATTCTTTCTCGCAAATGTTTATTCGGTAAATGTGATGCTCCAATTTTTGAAACTTTTATCTCAGACCAGCATTGCTATTAGCATCGCAATCAGGATCTCTATTAGAATCTCTATGTGTGTCACTCTTAACATCGCTATATGCATTGCAATTAGAATTAGCGATGCTAATAGTAACTCAAATAGTGATATTTTTAGCGACGCCACTTTTTTGCGTTGCAAATGGCCGTCGCTATTGCCCCATTCCCTTGTAGTGCCATCCATACATTGTAAGATGTGCTTTCAATCCCAAATGGGTTTATACCATCCATTCCCAACCCAAGACTCAAGTCTCTAGGTTCTTCCTTGAAGATTGGCCACATGTCCTCTATATGTTTCCATGTTGGTGTATCAATAGGAATTCTCCACTCACTACAAATTGATTGGTGAGATCAGGGTAGACTTACACTTCAACATGTGTTGTAGATGAGAAATGATGGGAAATGGTGCAAAATTTTGTGAGGCACATCTTAACATTTTACATATGTTCTATACCTTGCCTCTTTGCAAATTAGACACTGTCAAGCATCTTGGTGCAAACCATGGAAAATAATGTAGTCATTGATGCACACATGAATGCAAGTGTAGATGAAACCTACAAGAGAAGTCACATATCTCCTTGCTTGAAGACTCGTGAGGTTGGCAATTTTTTGTGTGATGACAAAAGCCTACACATGGATCCAAATGTATACACCCATTGGTGCACAAATGGATGCATACGTTGTGAGCATTGGAAGGTCCCTAAGAACAAAATAACTCTACTAAAGCCCATAAAACAAGAAGAAAGATTTGCACGACATGAAGAAAATAGACAAATTGGGTAAAATCTCCTCCCACGCCTTGTGTGAGCACTCCACAAGGCATATATTTATAAATTTATTAATCTCCAAGCTAAAAAATAGCCCAATTTACAATTAGCATGCTTTGGCTTTTGTATTTGATTTTGTCCAAATAAAGAATAAGGCGGTTGGGCGTCCCAAAAGTCGGGTTGTGCTCAAATACAATATCCAATAATGAAATATTTAAACTGAGTCCCTATGCGCATACAAAATAATAAATATTTATCAAGTGCTTTAATAAATAAGCGTGCCCAAATAAATATTTACGCCACATCTTTAATGATAAGGCACACACCCATCAAAAATGATAATTTCTTCTAGGTAATTTGAATACACGCCATTGCTCGATGCTTTCCAACACCACTGCTACCTACTTTACACATCAACTGAAGTATTCACAATTGTTAAAAAATAATAAAATTAAACCAACAAAAGTGAATACCTAGCAGTCTTCAGCTACAAAATAAATAAATAGGTTGAAACTCTATCCTGACCTTAATTTAATACGAGTGCACTCTAAACTCATAAACGCCCAATAATTTAAATATGTATTTTGCAGAATCACCTGCTATGGAATCACCCATATGCACATTAAATTAATATGATGCCCAAAAAGGGCAAGCGTTCTCATCAACTTCTTGCATAAGGAATCCACCTTGTGTACGAGCCCGGATAAATAAATATAGTTTTACGAAATCCACCACAAAACCTCACGGAATCTACCGTCGTCTCACAAAATCCATCATGGAATATGTCCCCTGGCATCATACCCCAAGGGTGAAATAGTAATTGTCCTCAATTACTGTTAGCTCAATGTGGAGCGAGCAGTGAGGGGGGTAAGCACTTAGATCACGAGTGTGCATCCATTGGGCCTCTTCAACACGATGATTTTTAAACTTAACAAAATATCTAGAGTATCTACGACCAGCTCTAGTAGTCATAAAGTCAATATCTAAAATAGTTTCAAGTTCAAGGATTTCAATTTCTTCTTCTATCAAAGGAGGGTTTTATAGACAGGGTGAGCAGTTAATTAGCCTCTAAAAGATTGTAGCAAACTGATATGAAAAGTATTATGAATTTTCTAGTGTTGGGATAGTTCTAATTTAAATGTATTATCATTGATTTTGTGAATGATTTTGAAATGTCCATAAAATCTAGGGGCTAACTTAACAACAGGGTGTTTCTCAACACTTTGTAATCTTTGCTTTTCAATGCATAACCAAACATCATCATCAACTTTGAAACTCATAGCTTTTATCATCATCATCATCAACTTTGAAATATCATCAGCAGCTTTAACTTTGTTTGACAATGATGTAACAGGTGTAGGAAATCTATGTCCATAAGTGATTTTAGAAGGTGCTTTATGTGTAGCTGTATGTGGTGTATTATTGTATGCAAATTAAAATAAATATAGGTGTGTATCCCATGTTTGTGGTCTTGAAATTGTATATGCATGCAAAAGATCTGATATTGTACTATTAGTAGCTTCTATTTGCCCATCGGTTTCATGATGAAATGCAGATGAGAAATCAATCTTAGTACCTAAATTAGCAAAAAAGGTAATCCAAAACTTATTACAAAATCTAGAATCACGATCAGAAATAATAACTTTTGGCAAACCATGGTTAGTGAAAATAGTCTTCAAAAACAATTGTGCAACTTGAGATGCAGTTAATGTTTTCTTGCATAGGAGAAAATATGCTTGTTTGCTAAATCGATCTACAATAGTCCAAATCATATTAGGATTAGCTCATGTGTTAAGCAAACCAATTATAAAATCCATTGAAATATGTTCCCATGGTTTTTTCAAGAATTGGTAAAGGCATTAACAAACCATATTGCCATGGTGTCGCTTGACTCTTTGACAAATTACACTCTCAAATACAAAAGTTAAAAACATCAAATTCAATTTGTGGCCAGTAAAAATCTTCAAACAATGTATGTAAAGTAGAAATAATACCCCTATGGTCTTGATTTGGGGGACAATGAGTTTCGTGCAACACAAATGATCTACATGGAACAGTGACACATAATCTTTTCTCATAAAACATAAATCCATCAGAATAAGACAAAGAATCAATTTGAATCCAATTATTAGCAATGAATTTATTCCAATCAACTTAAAGACTAGGTTCTTGGTCATAGCTATCTTTCATAGGAATAAGGCAATCAAAAGATATAATGGAAATATTATGGATACTTGTTCTTCTACTCAATACGTCAGCAATAACATTCTCTTTTCTTGGTTGATATTGGATAAATGGATGAAAACTTTGAATAAAAGTAGCCCATTTAATATGGTTGTCAGAGATTCATAGCTAACTAAGGAGATGTTTGATACTTTATTGGTCAGTTTTGATCATGAATTTAGATCCCATTAGATAGTGTTTCCATTGACGTAAAGCTTGTAGTACAGCTAACAATTCCTTATCATAGGTAGAATACTTCAGTTCAGAGGGTTTATATTTGCAACTAGAATAGGCTATGGGATGTGAATCTTGCATAAGGTAGTTGCAAAATAGGTGCATGTGTTAAAGCATGTTTCAATAAATCAAAAGACTTTTGCTGATTATCAGACAAATGATATACAATACATTTCTTTATTAATTTTTTTAAAGACAATGCAAGTAATGAAAATTTTTTCACAATTTTTTTGTAAAAGCTAGCAAGAACTAAAAAAGAACATAACTCATGTACATTTTTAGGGATTGGCCAATTCAAAATTGTTTCTATCTTTTTAGGATCAACATGAATACCATCAGATGAGACAATATGTCCTAAGTATTTAATGTGGATTTGGAAAAATTCACTCTTTTTAGGGTTAGCGTATAATTGATTCTCTTTCAAAAATTTGAAAACCAAAGATAAATTTTCATAATGCCCATTTTCATTTTTACTAAAAACTAATATGTCATCAAAGAAAACAATTACACAATGATGAAACTTCAAAAATATTCAATTCATCATACGATTGAATGCGGCTGGAGCATTAGTCAAACCAAAATGCATAACAAGAAATTTATAATGACCAAACGGAGTTCAAAATGCCGTTTTTAAAATATCAGGTGTATCCAATCATACTTGATAATATCCAGATTTGATATCTATCTTGCTAAAAATAGTGGCTCCTTGTAGTTTATCCATGAGGTTGTCTACCCTAGGGATTGCATATATATTCTTAACATTGATCTTGTTTAGGGCAAGATAGTCAATGCACATCCTATGGGTATTATTTTTCTTCTTTACTAATAGGACAAGTGCACCAAAAGGGAAATTATTGGGCCTAATGAGTCCTTAAGTTAACAATTCTTCAACTTGGGCTTGGATTTCTTTCTATTCAATTTGATTGTGTCTATAAGGTGCTTTACATGGTGGTTGAGAACTTGGAATTAAATCTATTTTATGATCTTCAAGACATGTAGGTGGTAAACCAGGGGGTAAATCAGTAGCAAAACAATCTTTAAATTGTAAAAAATTTGTGTGTGCCTAGGATGCATCTGATTTTCCTTAGCTTCAATTTCATTCACCCATACTAAATATGATTTGCTACCTTTTCTCAATGCACGTTTAGCTTGTGTGTGACTAAGCAATGGAAAATTATCAAAGATGTGTGTTCCATGTAATGTGATTTTTTTTCGTTAGAATGAATTTTCATTGAATGTGTGGAATAATCTATATCTAGATTATATTTGTGACGCTAAGGCATTCCTAAAATAATGTCACTAGCTTACAAAGGCACAACCAAGAAATTTATGTGCTCAACATAATCGCCAATTTTAATTTTCTAAATCATGAACTTCTTGTGTACCATTGTATCTCGTACTTAAGAATGCAACTTTTATACGATAATGAGTTGGAATAGTATGTAAATTTAAATCTTTTACCAGCTTTTTAAAAATAAAATAATGTGTGCTTCCATCATCATGTAAAACAATCTTTTTGTGACCATGCACAAGACATTTCATCGTTAATAATGAATGAGGATTTGGCATACCTGGTAAAATATCTGAGGTAGTACTAATATCATCATCATAAAAAAACATGAGAAAGAAAAACTATAACCACTTGAAATGATATGGTCCACTAACTGTATCTGCATGCAATATAGTGCTAGACCAAACAATGAGCTTAGAGTGTTTTGGTGGCTTTATAGTGATCATAACAACCCCTAGCTATTGAGTATTCATTGATTCTACATGCTTGCTTGTAGAGTTCATGGACATGAATGTTGATACACAAACCATCAAACTTCTTTTCAAACTTATGCTCCTTAAACAATGGAATAAGATTTTATTTGAACTACAATTAAGCTCTATCTTGTGTCATCTTCTTTGAACATCTACTTATCTTCACAATCCTCAAGACACACAATGCTATTGCTAGGCTTCTTACAACAATGCTCCTCCACAATGTGTAGGGAAAGGCATGTTGTATACAATGATGTCCATCAATGAAACCTTTGCACTCCCATTACAAAGGAAAATGTTAGCATATGCATCCATGATTCAAAATCCTCCAGGAGCCCTTCCTCACGATGATGCCCCTATCACCTAAGATGTGAAGGTTTACATGGTTCACTTGATAGACGTGGGAACATAAATATACACTTGGACTTCAAAGTGCCAATGGGGTTGTGACGTAGCGGTTTGGATGTGGATTGAGTTATGGGGGTGTGTGAGTTCAAACCCTAAGCACCACATCCCAAAGGCATTAAAAAATATATATTCGCTTCAAAAGTAGATTGGGTGTAACTGTGCAAATAATTGGAGAGTGTAAGTCCTTCGAAAGGGAGACAACCCAATGGAACACTGTAAACTACTGCCCAAATAGGTTCTTATATTAGAAAAACAATCTCTCTCGAAGAAATTACAAGCCTCTCAACGAGGTGAAACCTGAAAGGAAAAAGAAACAGTGTGCGCGCCATCCGATGACCCAGATAAGCCAGGTAAGGGCGATGGCAGTTCGCTCCACCCATCCCTCGCCTGCACAATCAGAAAAATCATCGCATGCATGATATTCTATAACAAATCAGACCATTACACAGCTACTATATATGCATGCATGATATTCTATGACAAATCAGAGAATTACACAGCCACTATATATGAACATATGCTGCATACCTTCCACTACCACGGCCACCTTAATCCTGAGTACCGTCGCCGCATGCTCATCCGCCGAGTCAATAAGGATGATGTGATTCCCTTGCCCGAAGGTACCGTCTATTGGTGGTACAACGATGGCAAAAGGCGTCATCGGGTGCTGTGTGCTGCGGATACGGCCTTTGGAACAAGACCAGGACAGACAGTACAGGTAATACTGAATCTCTCTCTCTCTGGTCAGCACTGCCAAGTACATGATAAGCAATTCTCGGTCTAATTTTTGCATGGTATACGTTTTCGATTTCCTCTGTTATTCATTCTCTTGTATTTATTCTCTTGACTCTCTGTTTGCAGCAATTTGGCCTTGCTGGTGCCAGACAGGGGAGATTCGGGTCCATTCTCCATGGCTTCAGACAAGAAACCCTGGCTAGTGCTTGGGGTGTTGACGAGGGCACAGTGCGCTCAATCCTAGAGCGCCAGAGTGATGCTGCAATTATCAGGGTAGAACGCAAGATCACTTTCGATGAAGAGGTTTGGCGTCCACGTGACGACGCTGAGGAAGTCTGCGTTGTGAGTCTCCCCGTCGCAATGGGGACAATGACAATGAGAACGGTGCCATACAAGTGTCTGGTGGCCGAACTAGCTTCCATTACTTCGAAGAGATTAAGTACGACACACAAGCACAAGAGCCTGACATCTATGTGAGAGATGGAGGTGTGGCCCGGCTTGTGTGTCGACACAAATTACCAGCATTGAGTGCAGTGGGATTCAGCGTCGCAAAGACTTGTCTGAAGTCGGTAAGCTTGGTTCAGTTCATGATGACAAACATTAGCATGGTTTTGTGTTGTAATGATCAACCAAATTGTTAATTGTTGAGATGATAAACTCTTGATTTGGGTTGTAATTATCAAATTTTGATTGTTGTGATTAATGCGGTTTGCAATTAGGAAATGTTCACTTTTGTAATCAGTAAATCTTGGTTCATGAAATCGCTCCTTCTGTGATTAATGCCGATTGTACTAATCAATTGTTTGTTGTGATGATTGTTTCCTGCAGAATGCCATATTTGTTCCAGGCTTTTTCTGCAATGCGCACCAAATTATCTACATAACTAGGGGTAATGGTAGGATTGAGGTTGTAGGAATCACAACACAGGCTCTCTCGCTCAAGGTTACTCACACAGAGGCAACGAATCAATCAATTGCATTACTGAAAGCATATTTGTACATGGTGGGTCAGCGCCCTTTGAGTTGTCGGTTGACGTTTCATCAAACCGTTTTCCAATTTATATTTTACAAAATAATAGTTAACTAATGTCAATTGCTTATGTTAGTGTTATTTCGTCACGGCCCTTTAACACGAGCACCATTGACAATTCGAACTAGACCAAGATGTTTACAGCATTCTTCAAATTTTTCCGCATTCAGCGGATTTGTTAGGAAGTCAGCCCACATAGTTGATGTTGGAGTATATTCCAACACTAGCTTCTTGTCTTCAATCATTTCTCGAATGAAATGATACTTAAGGTCGACATGCTTTGTCTTCTCTGAATACTTTGGGTTGCTTGCCAAATATATGCACGACTGATTGTCACACATGATCTTGAGTTGCGGTTTGGGAATTAGCTTTAATTCCTCAAGTAGCATTTGAATCCTCAATCCTTCTTTGGTTGCGAGGGCAATCGCTACATATTCTGCTTCTGCCGACGATAGGGTAACAGCTATTTGCTTCCATGATTGCCATGTTACGGCACCTCCTACCAAAACAAAAGTAACCCAGCAGTAGACCGTTGAGTATCAAGTTCTCCCCCCCCCCCAAATCGGAATCCGAACACCCAAGAAGAGCGGTAAGTGGATTCGTCAATTGAGAGCAAGAATACATTAAACCATAATTACGGGTGTGTTGAAGATAACGAACATTACGTTTGAGTGCTTTCCAATGAGACATGCCTGGATTATGCATAAAACGAGATAGCTAATTAATGCTGTGACACAGATCAATGCGTGTACCAGACACTAAGTAGCGAAATTTTCCTATAAGAGGGCGATAAGGAAATTGTGACATGAAGCCCTTATCTCGTGAAGAAGATGGACAGTCATTGGCGGAAAGTTTGCAAGAAGTGCGCAAAGGTGTTGTCATTGGTTTAATGTCCTGAAAGCCAAAATCTTTCAATAGGGCAGCAACATATTTAGACTAATGGAGATACAGGGTGCCAGCTGTGCGATCACGAAGGACGTGAAGACCCAAAAAATATGTGAGGGGTCCAAGATCAGTAATTGCAAAGGAGGAGGCAAGCTCTTGTTTGGCAGAATTAATGACTGACTGACTAGAACCTATAACAGGAATGTCATCCACATATAATGCAACAAGTAAAAAAGAATGGATCCATCGGGATTGAGTTTACGGCGAAGAATCCATTTGCACGATATGGGTTTTTGGTCAACAGGACACGGAACCAACATCCAGGTCCCATTCTGATGAAGAGACTAGATTTCTGAATCCATGGCAGATTGCCAGTGGTTGGCCTCAGGACCACGGAGGGCAATGTCAACATCAATAGGGTCGGCCTCTAGTGGGACGTCAGAAGTGGCGTCGCCAAGAAGAGAATCAAGTGGGTCATCAGACATGAAGCAGGAATCTTCTTGGTCAGGATCGAAGGAGGCACAAAGAGTGCTTAGATGGCGGACATCAGAGTAAAGATCTGGGAGAGAGCGAGTGCGCAGGGTTGGGGAGGCTTGTAGAGGTGGTTTTGATGCAGAAGAAGGGAAAGAAGTTGTTGGAGACGATGGTACTTTTGAAGGTGAAGAACCAGCGACATCAGACACGTGGTTGGTAGGTAGAGAACGCGTGGGCTCAGTTGAGCCTGAAGGAGGCTGACACGCGTGATCCATGGGAGAGGATGGATCAAACAGATCATGTTGATAAGTGGAGGGTAATGTGGAGTTACGTGGCAAGTGAGGAATGGGTAAGCTAATTGTCGTGGCATGCGGGGTGCCACGTCGTTAGCTCCGGCCAGTTAAACCCGAGAGTTTAAAGGGAGGTCGGAGAGGACGGGATGGACGCTCGTCGCCATAGTCAAGGCGCGTCAGGCTTGTACGCCGACGGCTGCGTGTGGAGCACCCAAAGCCGACAGCTCGTTTGAGGGTCGTTGGGACTGGATTGAGTGTATTCGGAACCGCCGATTGGGGCGGCGGAAGGGGAAGAGTTTGCGGGACTAGAGGTGCTGCTACTGGGATGGCATTAGGTAAGGCCATTCTGGCAGCACCGGGAATGTGGATGGGCCACGTGATTGCTGATCGGGAAGGAGATGCCACCTGCGAGGTATGACCTGAGTCAGACGACTCAATGAGGTGAGGACGGTAGGTTGTGTCTATTATCGCATCTCGGCATGAGACATTTGATGGATTTTCCTGTTTGTTTGCAGAGGTACTGAGAAGAGAGTCCTCATCAAAGACCAGAGTACGTGCATAGAAGAACCTTCTTTTTCGAGTATCATACATGCGATATCCTTTGATACCAAAGGGTTCTCCGTAACCAACAAAACAGGCACATACAACATGATCTTGAAGCTTGTTCCGTTGTGTTTCATGAACGAAAGTAAGATCTTGAAAGCTTGTTCTGTTATGGTTATGTATATGTTTCATAGTAGCAAGATTTAAATGCCGAAGTCGGTAGTGCCACAAAAGGGTAGTATAATTAGTGGGATCAATGTCTGTGGCACTATAGGATTCATGGCAGGGGTGACTTCTACCTAAAAGATAAAGGCGTCCAAATTTAGGACAAGGAATAGTGTAAAGTGTTCCATTTGGAAGAATATGATTAATCAGACAATGTGTGTGATTGAACTCTAAGTAGATGTCGGCATTGGTAATTTTACTAACTAAAATAAGGTTCTTTGCAGTTATCATTATTGCCGAAACAAATGTTTATGGGTGTATTCAATTCCCTATATTCATTTAAATATTCTTTATTAGTTGTTAGATGATTTGTAGCCCCGGTGTCAAGGATCCATGTGTGAGGTGTGATGATTTGAACATCATTATAGGCCATAAAGGCTAACAAAGCATCATCATCGTCCGAGTAGTCAGACTGCGATGGGCTTGTTGAGTTTTGATCCTCCGATTCATGACTAGAGGAGTTAGATATTGAAGCATAATTGGCTTGTGCTTTAGGCCTATTTGTGCGGCCCTTAGAACGACGCCAACAGTCTTTAGACATATGTCCAGCCCTATTGCAAATGCGGCAGTAGGGTGTAGTAACACTGAAATTGGGTTTTGAGTGGTGAGATAAAAAATTTCTTCGCAGAGGATAACTATTTATTTTTGAAATATGGCAAATATTTCTATGGTATTTGCCTTTGGATTGAACGTACATAGCTAATGTAGAGGATGAGGAGTGTGAGTGTTGATTTGCTTGTCGCATAGAATGTTCTTGTAAAAATAATGGAATTAAAGTGGGAACTAACAGATTAACTTGATTTGATTGGGTAGAGGTAAAAGATTGCCACGATGGTGGGAGAGCTGCAAGAAGAAGGATGGCTTGGACACGAAGTGGAAGATCTAATCCCGAAAGGAGGACATCATCCATTTTTAATCTCTAAGATTGTAAAAACTTTTCGATTGGTTGATCTTCTTGCATAGAAATATTGATTAATGTTTTAAGATTGTGTACCTAACTACCAACAAATTTTGGTTCGTAGGTTTCACACAATTGTGTCCAAATGGAGTTTGCTGTAGTTTGCGTGCGTACAGACTGTTTTTGGGCATCGTCCATGTGGAGAAGAAGTTCGAGGCGCATAGTCAAATTGCGATCATTCCACAATTTAGCATCATTGACTAATTGTGGATCAGTCCGATCTGGACAGGGGGCACTGCCATCGACAATATCAAGGAGGTCCTGTTTTTGAAGAATCATCTCCATTGTCATGTGCCAAGGGTGGTAATTTTTGTTGTTGAGCTTGTCGATCTTGTAAGTTCGCGTTGATGACGTTACTTGCACCATGGTGATCAGTCACGAAAGCAAACGACCACGCGATGCTTGTGTGTATTTCACAACCTGGGTATTGATACCATGTAGGAATCACAACACAGGCTCTCTCGCTCAAGATTACTCACACAGAGGCAACGAATCAATCAATTGCATTACTGAAAGCATATTTGTACATGGTGGGTCAGCGCCCTTTGAGTTGTCAATTGACGTTTCGTCAAACAGTTTTCCAATTTATATTTTACAAAATAATAATTAACTAATATCAATTGCTTGTGTTAGTGTTATTTTGTCAAAGGTATCGACAGGTGATGGCGAGACAGCTTTCAATGAGGAGGTGCAAGAAGGATCGGTGGTGGCCATCCCACAGTTCCAGCCGGCCATCAAGGTGGCTGGCGATGAGGGGTTGGAGTGGATCAACATCATCACCTCCGACACCCCGTCTGGAAGGAAGTCGGTCTATCGTGGCATACCCAAGCAGCTGCTGGTAAAATGCCTTGCGCGTGGATGAGGATACCTTCGACGAGCTGGTGCGGGGGTGCAAGGATGATCAGATCATATTTCCTGGTCGAGAGAAACGTGGTGGCCGCCGCCGCCTTGGCCGGCGTGAGCAAGCCGAGCAAGATGGGGGCGAGGATGGTGCGCTGTTGCAAGTTGTGGGAAAGTTCTTGGAGGCTGAGGAGCATGTCGTGGAGGACGTCCCTCCTCTTCTCACCTAAGAGCTGTGATTGACCCCTCTTTTTCCTTTAGGTTGGGCAGACATGCAAATGTATATAGAAAGGAACTTCCTTCTTACTTTTACTGTGCTGGAGGTAGCTAGCTGTAGTAAATCATACCCAGGCTCTCTCTCACGAGAATACACATAGAGGCACGAACTAACTTTTTTATTGTCAAACTGTATATTTGTATATAATGATACGGTGCATGTTTGGTTGCCGCTTGACGTTTCACTTAAATAACTAATTTAATCATGATACACACGATTAATTGAATCGCATCAATTGCTTGTGTTAGTCTTGATTTCGTCATGGCCCTTTAACACGAGCATCATTGACGATGCGAACTAAGCCAAGATGTTTGCAACATTCTTCAAATTTTTCTGAATTCAATGGCTTTGTTAAGAAGTCAGCCCACATGATTGATGTTGGAGAAAATTCCAACACTAGCTTCTTATCTTCAATAATTTCTCGGATGAAATGATATTTAAGGTCGACATGTTTTGTCTTCTCCGAATGCTTTGGGTTGCTTGCTAAATATATGCATGATTGATTATCACACATAATCTTGAGTTGGGGTCTTGGGATCAGCTTCAATTCTTCAAGGAGCATTTGAATCCACAATCCTTCTTTAGTGGCAAGAGCTACCGCTACATATTCTGCTTCAGCCAATGAGAGTGTCACAGTAGTTTGCTTTCGTGATTGCCATGTAACAGCTCCTAGCAAAACAAAGGTAAACCCAGCAGTAGGCCATCGAGTATCAACTTCCCCCCCCCTCCCCAATCGGAATTCGACCACCCAAGAAGAGCGGTGAGAGGATCCACCGATTGAGATCGGGAGTACATTATGCCATAATTACGGGTGTATTGTAGATAGCGAACATTACGCTTAAGTTCTTTCCAATGAGATAGACAAGGATTATGCATGAAACGAGATAAATAATTGATACTCTGACAAAGATCAATGCATGTGCCAGACACTAAATAATGAAATTTACCTATAAGAGGGCGATAAGGAAATTGAGACATGAAACCTTTATCACGAGAAGTGGTTGGACAGTCATTGACAGTTAATTTACATGTGATGGGCAAAGGAGTAGATGAAGGCTTGATGTCTTGAAAACCAAAATCTTTTTAGGGAGTCCACATACTTAGACTGATGCAAATACAGACTGATGCAAATACAAAGTGCCAGCCTTGCGATCACGTATAACATGAAGACCTAAGAAGTATGTGAGGGGTCCAAGATTAGTGATTGCAAAGGCAGATGCAAGTTCTTATTTTGCATGATCAATAATTGACAAGCTAGAACCTATAACTGGTATGTCATCCACATAAAGCGTGACAATTAAAAAGGAATTGTTAGTGTGATAGATGTAAATATTAAGCTCTGAAAGGAGACAAGTGTACCCGTGTTGGAGCATAAAAGAGTTGAACCGCTGGAACCAGAGGCGAGGAGACTGCTTTAGCCCGTCTCATAAACAAGAAAACTGATAAACACAAGCATGAGATTGGTCACATTCATTATTGCAAAAATATATTGTTTACTATCAGAACTGGGAGACCTGGCGCGTGTATCCCCGCATCTAAATTGCAGGTTAGACGTGCCCTCAGACGCGCTCCAAAGTGAACCTTCTGTCCAACGCGTCTATCTTCGCATCTAAAATGCAGCAAAGACGCGTTGTCAGACGCACATTCCAGGTCAATGCGCGTGTATAATCGCATGTAGACTGCAGGTCAACCCAGCGCGTGTATCATCACGTGTACACTGCAGAGCACACACGCTAGCACACGCGCTCTAAGATGCGCCCTCAGACGCTATGAGAGGAAACATTTTTCGTGTCTATATCTGCACCTACACTGAAATGTAGACGCGCTATCAGACGCGCTCGGTCGGCTGATTTTAGCCCGACGACCGCCATTGATGATTTACAAAATGCAATACATAATGGAATCACAAATTATAGATACACAGACAGAGCAGAGAGAGGAAGAGAAAAAAGAGAGAGAGAGAGAGAGAGAGAGAGAGAGAGAGAGAGAGAGACTCACCTTGGGTGTTTGGTGTGGCGGGTGGTGGCGCTTCTTCCTTCTCCTTCTTCCTCTCCTTGGTAAGTTACCCTCCCTTGATGCTTGCTTGCTTGCTTGCTTGCTTGCTGCTTCTTCTTGTTCTCCTCTCTCTTGTTCTCTCTTTCTTCCTCTCCTTGGCTTTCCTTTTTCCCTTCTTGTGTGTTTGAAATGAAAGAAGAGGTGAGTCATGAGGAGGTGAGGCATGAAGAGACTAGATGAGACATGAAGAGACTGCATGTCGGCTAAACTCAATCTTCAGAACCGCAAAAAATGCAGGAAAGGAAAGGCGCAATTTGAAAAGAAATGATTTAAGTATGCTTTGAATTTTGACATGTGCGTCTGTTTGTGTGTATATGCACGTCTATTGTTCAGGTAGACGCGAGTATAGATGCGAACATAGACGCGAAAATAGATGCCAATATAGACGGGTAGGTAAACGTGGATATAGGCGCGCATTTAGGCTTTATCATAATTTTTTATTTTTAAAATAAGTTTTGATAGTGAATTCTTATCATAAGTTTTAATGTATTTATGATGATTTTTGTGTATTTAAAAGTCCAGATCTTATGTAAACATAAGAATGACAAATATTTTGATGTTGTCATGAATTAGGTTTAATCATGTCGACGTCATCATCACCTAGTGCGGTGCAAGCTGATGAGTCAATGAGCACATCCTCAAGTGAGGATGAAACATTGCGTCTTCATAATTGAGATGCATGGCTACGACGAAAAATTAAATGCATGTGTGATCGTTGTCGAGGGTGTATTTTTCGAGCACATCGAATTGCAATGTCACACCTCAGCTTGTATGGAGAATGGGACCGAGAAAAATCACCGGTATTCATTGTTTTTTTTTACCACTAAGATTGCTAGTCTATGTTACGGGAATTATATATCAACGTACATGAAACTCCCTTTTGTGGGGTTGAGCAGGATGCGGTGCCACATCCTCATATGCTCCCTCTCGGGCGTCGAGAGGCTACAAAACATCGACACGAGGAGGTAGAGTCTTCAAGAAGAGTAGAGAGTGACGACCTTATAGTAGCCCTCATGAAATTCCCCATCAAGCCATAGAGGATGAGATTTTGGACAACATGGTACACCATCTATTTTCGCAACTGGTTCAGGGAGAAGGTCACTCTACGAAGCCAGATGATCCACTATATGTAGCATCATCTAATCCGTTGTATGAAGGTTGTACGTACTCCGTTCTTTGTGCGTCCCTCGAGATAATTAACTTGCAAACAATTTATGGATGTAATGTCAATTTGGATGCGTTATTGAAGTAGGTATCAATTCAGTTTGGCTTATGAATCATAATATTAATTGTTCTATTTTGAAATCAGACAGAAATATATGTTGGTGGTTTTTTAACTCACTTTTAAAAATATATGTAGGTTATTATCACAAATGCTTCCAAAAGGAAACAAATTGCCAACTAAGAGAGAGCAAGCAAGACATTACTTGACATCTCTGGGAGGCCTCGATTATGTCAAGATCCATGCATGTGTCAATGATTGTGTCTTATTTCGTGGAATTCATGAGTTCGCACAAGAGTGTCCTGTTTGTGGCGAATCAAGATACCAAGTGGAGATGAAGTCAATGGATGTGCCTCGTAAGGTTTTGCGACATTTTCCGATTGTTCCACGCATAAAACTTATGTTCAAGTGTAAGTCTATTGGAAAGCTCATGTCATGGCATGCTAGTCATCGTTCAAGTGATGGAAAATGGAGGATCCCTGCAGACACACCGGCATGGCAACATATAGATAATTTGTGGCCCGTTTTCAAAGAAGAGCCAAGAAATTTGAGATTTGGTTTAGGTATAGATGGAATCAATCCATTTGGCATCAAAAGCACATCATACAGTGTATGGCCAGTGATATTGGTGAACTATATATTCCTCCATCCATGGCAATTAAAAAGGGACATGTAATGTTGTCCCTTCTGATTCCTGGAAAGCACAAGGTAAAAAACATGGAGATTTACTTAGAGCCTTTGATTGAAGAGTTAGAAATGTTATGGGAAGGTATCGAGGTGCAAGATACAAGTGCATCTGCATCCTCTAGAGATTTCACATTGAAGGCCATGTTGTTGTGGACCATGCACGACTTTCCAGGATACGGAGAGTGTTCAGATACATGTATATAACTCTATATTTGAAATTCAAGACTTGAATCAATTGCATTTTATTAATTCACTTGTTTTTTCAGGTTTAACCACGTCAAGATATCATGCATGTCCTATTTGCGATCCCTCTCTAGTTTCCTCTAGGCCGGCACGTTTAAAGAAGGTTATCTACGACAATCATCATCGATTTCTTCCTATTGACCATCCCAAATATGTTCTCCCTACTAATGGAATGACTTCACAATCTCTAACCATTCGAGATTGGAAGGAGAGATGGATTAATGCCGACAGCCACCCTCCACTCAGCATGAGTCGGTAAGAAGTGCATTTCTCTTGATTGACTTTAAAGTATTTAGCATGATGAATTGTTTACATAATATATTGTTTGTTTGTTAGGTTCTCTATATTTTTTCGTCTTCCGTACTTGACTAAACTCAAGATCAATCACCTGTTGGACCCCATGCACATATTCAAAAATGTTGTATCTACATTATGGGATCACTTGATAGGGGCTCGTGATTCAGTTAATGTAAGGGAGGATTTATGTAACATTGGTCGCATGAGACGAGCCTAGCCACACATTGGACCCAAAGGAAAGATTGAGCTACCCCATGCACCTTGGATGTTGTCAAAGAACGAGGAAAAAATAGTGAAGGAATAAATATATAGCTTTCAAACACCCACAGGATGTATGAGATGTCTCAAGGGAGCCTTCATAAAGAAAAAGAAAAGAGGTGTGGAGCAACTATCTGGTTTGAAGTCCCACGATTGGCACAAAATGATTCAAGTAAGGGTATCTCTAACCATGAATATAGTAATTAGTGGAGTAACTATGTGTAAACTTTGGGGTGTGATGACTTTTTCCTCAACTAATCATTTGATCTATGAATATTGTTTACATTCAGTTCGTACTTCCTACTAGCATATCCCATTGTGTATCCAAAGATGTACGTGATATCATTTACAAGATGGGAGAGCTTGTGAGGTGTGTATACATTGTATTTTTTCATTATATATCTTTGAATTTCTACACAAAAATAAACATGCACATCATACATCTTGACAGATACGTGAGCTCGAAGGAAATTGATCCAAACACATTGCAAGATGCTCGAGTATTATCTGTTGAGGTGGTTTGTTTGGTGGAGGAAATTTTTCCTCGATCCATTTTAACTACTCAATTACATTTACTCGTACATTTGATTGACGAGATCGCACTTTGTGGGGTAGTTCATGTAAGGTGGATGTTTTTTCTTGAGTGCTTCATGAAAACCTTGAAAAATTTTGTGAGGCAAAAAGCACGGCTTGAGGGAAGCATGGGTGAGGGTTGGTTAGTGCAATCATCCCTTGTTTATATCTCTGAATATCTTGCTGAAGTGGATCCCTCTCAACCACGACTATGGAAAGATGATGAAGACTTGAGGATGACCTCTATAGTACCTCAAGGAAAAGGAATGAGTAAAGTACTAACAAAAGAAGAACTTCGTAAGTTAAATAGTTTTTGTGTGCTCAATAGTGATGTAATGAGCAAATGGGTGACACTATATAATGAAGCAAGGGCAAGAAGAAAAAGCGAAAGATAAGAATTTCGCACTAGATATGGACGTAATGTCTTATTTCCAGATCATCTAAATGCGCTCCCACGTCATATTGATATAGATTGGTTACATGAGGAAATGGAGAGAATGGAAAAAGAGGAGGAAATTAATATATCTCAAGAAGAGTGGGAATACGCACGAGGTTGCTTATCAAAGGTGAGACATACTATCAATTAATTTGTTTCTATAAGTTTTATTTTATATAAATAATTGACATGTTTGATCTTTTATTTTTTACTACTAGTGCACATTATTCAATGCACTTTGGTGTGAGGGTAAACATGTTCGAACTCAACGTATAGATGAAAAGAGAAATACCCAAGATTGTGGTGTCCTTGCTCACTTCGAGGATGCCAAAGGTACCATGGAAGGTTATTGTGGCTTGATCCAAGATATTTTGAAGCTTGACTTCAGACGATTCTTTATATATGTACTGGATGTGAAGTGGTTTAAAGAAGTGGTAACAAATAGTAAGCATTGCACAATCAGACGTCATCCAAGTGGTTTTGCAATCATTGACTCTACAAAATTTCACCAAAACAAGAATGACACATTAGTACTACCTCAACAATGCGAGCAGGTATATATGCAAAGGCTAATTTTTTTATATGTATACATGTGATACATATACACAATATAATAAGTACTTAAGTTTAATTTTGCTTTTGTTTTTCAAATACAGGTTGTGTATCATCCAATGGTAAACAATAACCGATGGTGGTATGTCATCCCCATATCTAATCGTTCAAAATCAATATATGGTAATATTACCGACATGGAGATAGCAGATGACAATCCAACAATTAATGATGATGTGCATGATGACACCATAATGGATGATATGCGTGATATAGTACAAGATGAACCTCGCGAGGATGTTCAAGGAAATGCAGAAGAAGACAATAATGTGATTGTCGATGATATTGATGAAGTTATTGAGCAATATAGCAACACATCTGATAGTGGGATAGACTTATTTGTTTCGTTACCTCTTGGTAACGTAGACCTAGAAGTAGATAGTTTAGCAAGGGCTGATCTCATTGAAGATGAGAATATGGATCATTCACTGTAACATACTTAATTTGCTTATTGATTCAATGTGTATTCCTAATTCTATGGTTTTTATCATGCGCACACGTGCATACTCAAGAATCAATAGTCAAGTTTAAAGCTAAATTGAATTTTCTATAATAAAAAGGAAGTATCTTTTATCATCTTCAAGTACGTAGAGAAATTACGAGATACATATTGCAATGCTTGCTACTAATTGTAAGGTTTCTGTCGCTTGCTGCTAATTACTTATATCAGGCTTGTCAATTGGAGGAACTGCCATTCATTAGAGAGCAATGAAAAAGTAATTATTAACTCTATTTTTTTAATTCAATGATTCAATGTGTATTCTTAATTCTATGGTTTTTATCATGCGCACACGTGGATGCTCAAGAATCAATTTCAAGTGGTTAAATAATTATTAATTTTGATTTTTTAATTATATGAATTGCAATTTTAGGTGGTTAAATAATTGTGCGTCTACTGGCGCGTCTATATTAGCGTCTATTTGCGTGGATATATAGACGCAAAATTTGCGTCTATTTACACGCACGTTTACACACACTTATAGACGCTATGATAGACTCGCCCGACTTTGCGCGTCTAACATGCGCGTCTATGCCTCGTTTCTGTTGTAGTGCACCTAGCCGCCCGTGTATTACTACATTGGCAATATCCGTGCTTGCACACTGCAGGTGGTGGGCACCCATCACTGTCACTTTATTCTTTATTCTTTTAGTGACATATGAATAAAGGGAAGGCTAGTGACACATTGTTACTGTTGGAGTTCCCACATTGTGAGTGTCTCTCTCTCTTGCACTTGCTATCCCACCATGGCTTTCTCGTGCAAGCTTAGATCCTTCTCACCTTTCAACTGGTATCAGAGCATGGTTGATTGAGAATTCGATCTTGGTTCATGACTCCTTTAGTATTCATTCGAATCCCTACACCATTGGTTCTCACTCTTGGCAGCCATATCCGACTCCTTTGAGCTCCGATCACTCCCCGGCTTCTCGAAACCTACCCGGCCCATTTGGGAATCCTTAGGGCATTATTCCAAAGGTATTGGAGCTCTCTTTTGTTATTTCACTTCATTTCATAGATTTTGTGAAGTAGGGCAGCCATGTGCTCTTACTTCTTGTGATGCCTAGACTCTATCAGTGACTTTGCCCTTCAAGAGGGAGCTCTTGGGGATCCTTGACTACCCCCCAACATTGCCTTGACCTTGCCCAGCCCTTCCATAGGGCCTAGATCATTTTGTGCAATCACATGACTTGTACGAGTATCTTCCTCAGCTTGACATTGATCTTCTATAGCTACTCCAGCCATTGGGCGCTTGGATAGGTCTCATTTGATGCCTAAAAGAATAGTT
Source organism: Lygodium microphyllum (assembly GCF_053477565.2). NCBI lineage: Eukaryota > Viridiplantae > Streptophyta > Polypodiopsida > Schizaeales > Lygodiaceae > Lygodium > Lygodium microphyllum. The sequence continues at coordinate 21,135,932 of NC_141135.1, read as the reverse complement.
AGAGCTTGACGTTGAAGCATTGAGCATTATTATTGATTTGGGTCTGATTTAGCACTATTTGTGAACTATCATAATAGTCTACATGCTGTTATAAATAGTGTTCCACTGACATTTGATGATATAGCTTGGTTAGCATTGACATTTGATTCTCGATTGGTCCTAAATGGTCCCCAAATGTTAGGAGAATGTATGCCTATTAATTGGTCATCATTTGTAGCTGATTTAGTGGCCTAAAATACTCAATTTTACATAATAAATCACTACTATACACTCCAAGACTAAATCTTATTTAGTCACTTTATGCTTTGCCTATTGGTCACGCGGGTGCGTCTCAAGTGTTTCATATGACTATTGGGATTCAAATGAAGGTTAGCATATGCTTTGGATGGTTTGTCAATGTATTTTGAGCCTTATTTGAGCTCCATATTGGTTGGCATTTACTTGACATTGGTCTACACTAGCATGCTTTGTGACAAAGGTTATACCTATGCTCTATGTATGACCCATTGGTACATGCTTGATGCTTATATTATCTACACATGCTAATTACATTGTTTGGACATGAAGGCTACCGGAGCTTCGTTCGGGCTTGACTTTGGATATTCTAGAGGTTATTTTGGTCTTGCTTTAGCGTCAGAGATTGACATTGGATGCTATCATTGGATACTTGACTGCTCATATGCTCTAGATGTCTTATTGATGTATGATCTTGGATATTCTCTCGCTAGTGCTCTTAGATGCTTTGTTTGAGCTTATTTTCTTGACACTTATGGCTTATCTGCTAGTGGGAGTGTCTTTGTACGCTTATCAGACATTGAGCAATGTAGGTTATGCGTATTGAGCTTTTGGATACTTGAGATTGAGATCTCCTTGTAGATGATGTATGGTTGATATGTTTTGGTCCATGTAGATGTACTTGGGCTAATTTAACCTTGTATTCACTAAGTAGACACCGACTTGTGTCAGGTCTTGGCAGTGGTATGTACATTTTTTTGCGTTGATTGGGAGGTATACTCACTTTACTGATGGACTTTTTCTGACATGCTTGGGTGTTGGCTCATGTCAGTTTGACTATTACATGGTTGTTGATGCCTGCTTGATGCTGGTGTTGCATTGACAGTTAGTGGTTGACTTGGAATATTGTTTTTTGTCTATTTATAGCTCTCATTGTACACTATTGCAAATTATTACAGCAAGCATATATCTCCAAATTGTGATGTATTTTTCATTATGAATCATCTTGATTTAATGTACTTTTGATGGTACTTACTGGGAACCATCATTAAATACTCGTTTCTTGCCATTTTGCCTTGGTTTTGGTGGTTTTTATGTCATTTTTTGCCGTTTACAAGAAGAAATTTTGAATTATCTGTATTGTTTTAGCTTGCAGTATGGCATCATCTTCCAGTGACAGTGCTACGTTCCACATCACTAAGATTGATGGTACAAATTATGCCTATTGAAAGAGCCAAGTTTGGTAGGTATTGGTGCAAAAATCATAGATAAAGCCACTAAGGTAGAGTGGAGAGCAGCCTGAAACTATTACAAATGACGAATGGATGGAGCTTGATGAGTTATGCAACTCCACCCTCATCTTGTCTCTCAGTAAACATGTGCATTAAAATGTGGTTGAGGAAGCACAAAGTGCTTGGCAACTTTGGGATACGATCAAGAACCTCTATGACAAGAAAAATCATGTAAGTTAAATGTATTGGCTGAAATAGCTTATGGATCTTTGCATGAAAGAGAATGTGACCATATTAGCTCATCTGAGCCAATTTCATGCTATTCTTAAGAACTTGGTTTTGTAGGGCATTGATTTCAAAGAGGATGCCACTCTTTTGTTCTTTCTTGGAGCTCTTAATGAGTCTTGGGATATATTCCACACTGCCTTATGTGCTTCAACCACTACTCTGAAGCTATCTGATGTTGAGAGCTCTCTTCTGCAAGAAGAGATAAATTTTAAGTATTTGGATGCCTCTTGTGTGTCTCATTGTTGTCTGAGTCTTAACATTTCTCATTGTTGTCTCCTAGAGAGACCATGATGCTTTGTATGAACTATATCAACTAAGCTATTAAATATATGACTATTTCCTTTTCTATCAAGAAGTGACCCATGATTACCTATTTGAATAAGCTCTTTTTCGATATGCTATGACCAATATACATGCAATGTTAGCATATCACTATGTCACGTCTAAGTATGCTAGGATTCTATTGTCTCGTAGAGTTTATATAAACCAATTGCACCTGGCGACCACAACCTGGACTTAGACATGATTACACATGGAAAGCATGTCGATCTTTCTCACATGCATAGGTCTACATGCACACATGCTCTCAAGGTCTGCCACAAGACATCTAGTATGTGCTTTCACAGTAGCCCAAGCACAAGCAATGGCAGTACACACTATCTCTTGAGGGTACTCCATTCCTCAATCAGGACAAATTCTCAATGGAGAAGTCCACTCTGCAGCCCTGCAAACAAAGTTCAGCAATCAAGAAGGTAGAGGAGTGTATTATTATCCCTCAAATAAACAATGCTTCTTTTGCATGAAAAAAGAAGATTGGAGATTTGATAGTCTGGAAGCCCAAAAATATGATGCCGAAAACTGGCAGAATTAAGATCAAAATCCCTTGCCTTTAGTAAATGTGGTGGAAATCAAAGAGTTATGTAAGCCAAAAGGACTAGTAGAAAATCCTATAAAAATCTCATGGATAGAATAGGAGAGAGTCACCTACCATTAGGTGGAAGCATGGATGTCAAAGGAATTAGTAGTGATGAGGGATCTACAACACATTTTTGTACTAGATTCAAAACCTACAAGAGCATAAGAAACCGCAGAAACATTGGCAATAAATAAAAATCTACAATCAACTCTCTTGGTCCAAAGTCAGCAGCCTGCATCATCTTCATAAAGTTTCACAAAGAGTCTTTTGGATAGCTATACATCCTCTTCATGGTTATTTACATTTAGTCTTTATAAAGTGATTGTCAAAATCTTTAGGTTAATCATTTTTATTTCTTGAAGAATATTTTTCATAATAGAGTTGAGTCCAACCATATTCACTTTGAATTAATTTCACTCTTATTGGGAGATTATATGTAAGTATATCTAGTTAGAAATAATCATGGCTATTTTTTTTTTCTCATTTAGATTCTCATCCTCATTCTCATCTAGAGTTGTATCTTTTGCAATACACTTATATGATCTGGATCCTTCCAAAGAGGCTCAATCATCTTAATGTCTCTCAAAATAAGTATTCAATCATTATCAATAATATAATATCGTAAATGTACTCTATATCATAGGATGAAGATATATATGGATTTAAATATGAATATCCATGTAAGTGATGATCAAGATATATAACCACATCCAAGATATGACAACAAACATGGAGGCAATGTAAAAGAAAAGTTTTTTACTTCTTTTTCTTTGATATTTTAGCTTAATGAGTCTGAATTTCATTTGAAGATCATAAACAAGGTTTAGAAACAAGGTTTTTGAAAATGGATTGGATGCCATTTGTCTTTCCTAATGCATGTTAGGTAGCTAAGATTTGAGAATAAAGCTTTTGCAGAGGGATCACATGTGATGATCTTCTTTGTAAAACTATTAAACTTATTAACTTTATATCTTTTTATGTGAAAAATTATGTATACTATATTATTTAATTGATTATAATATCATAAATAAATACGATAACAATCAAAATACTTATCCATAAACTTGTTAGCACATAGATTTGTTCAACTCCATAGTCTTCAAAGATTAAACATAGCTATAGTAGCTATAAATGATATTTTTAATAGATAATATTATATTTATATAATAAAATGCATAAAAATCCTAAAATAGTATGCATGATTCATTAAAAATAAAAAATATTTTATTTACAATACTTTATCTAAATTCATCATTTTCTCTTACAAAAAGTTCTAATTTTGCAATTTTGTCTACATAGCCTTGTGACTATCACCTATTCTGGTCTATTTTAGTGCCTATACATCCATATTATGAGTTTTTAGTACCAAGTTATGATAGAAACAAGTTGGAGACTTCATCAAGATAGTTGAGACTACATAGATATAGGGAGTTCCTGCCCTTACTTCGTTTCTTTTTGAGTTACGTGTGATTATTTCTCCTATGATTATTGAGTTTGATTATAAAAATTGAGATTGAAAGTACCATTAAGATTATTATATATACATCTAATTTGATATGTCACAAATTGGAACAAGCTTTTCTTGAGGAATATATTATTCAAGAAGACATGTATGCTAGATACTATGGCTCTCAAGCAATTCACGGATTCATGTAGAATATATCTGATCAAGGAAATCCTTCTTCTTCTTCTTCTTCCAAAAGTTCAAGATTGTGATTGTGATTGATTGTGATTCTAAATGAGATTGTGAATGATATTATGAGTGAGAGTGAGATTGGGAATCCTTATCATGTATATGATATGAGCTTGGGGGTGGTCGGGAGATTCGAGCTCCATATTGGAATGCACGTTGTGATACTTCATTGTTCCTACTGTATAGACTTGATCAAATATTATATTGATTTCTCCTCTTCTATATTTTCTCCATATTTATCTTTATTCAGTTCAGTTGTGGCAATGTTATTTTTCATTATTATGAAGAAGTCATGTTGCACTATTTGTATGTAGAGTAATGTGGTTTGGTTTGAAGAAGCTCCCACTTCCTTTCAATGAGTCATGCAAAAAAAAAATTCGGTCCTACCTAATAGACTTCGTGAGGGTATTTCTAGATGACTTTAGTGTCTTTGACACACTTCTTCTACACTTGTATTATATTTGACTTTGTTTCACTAAATGCCATGAAGTAATTCTTAATCTTAACCCCATGAAATGTGTTTTTACTGTAAAAGGTGTTTCCTATTGGGCCATGTTATTTTTGGAGATGGCATTGTGGTAGACCCCCACATGGTGGCTGCCATTATATAGGCCTAAATCCCCAATTTCCCATCTGATGTACTATGGTTTCTTGGACAAGTCCACTAGTATGAAGACATCTATACCTCCTAGTCCATATACCTATCCCTTTGAATCAACTGGCTTACATATCTAAAGTAGCCTTCGCCTTCAATGATGCAACAGACCTAACATCCCAACGCCTCTGGCTATTACTTTCAAAGGCATCAATTATGATCCCATCAAATTGGACAAAACTATTCCATGTCTTTGTGGATGCCTCAGATACTGTAATAGGTAGTGTAATCATGTAATAAGATACCAATGCATGGTTCTGACCCAATTTTTATGCCAGTAGATGGCTCTCATCTACTTGGAAAACTTATTGTGTCATTGAAAGAGAATGCCTTGGAATGATCTATTTAGTTAAGAAATTCTAGCATTCCTTTTTTTTCATGTGGATCACTCTGCTTTGGTCTACTTCATCAAGCAATAAAATGTACCAAGAAGATTGACTAGATGGATCCTTTTGGTCCAAGAATTTGACTTCAAAGTAGTGTATAGATGCAAAGCACAACATGCCATTCCAGACTTCATTTTTGAATGCTGTCACACAACTTTTTAATTCAATAAAAAATTAAAAATGATATAGAAATACTATGATTTCATTTATGTGTCATGATTGACTAATGTTAAGTAGGAAAAATGAAAGTTCATAATGTCTTCAAGACTATACAGGAGTATGAGTGATAGTTTGTTATACATAAAAGACTGGCTAAGTGTTAAATAGAGTTTACATATGATATACCTACCAAGTTGGTGACCATGTACTTTGTAAAGGTTGTAAATAGTTAGAACCAAAAGTGTCAAGACTAAGTGAGTGCTCAAGATAATGTCCATTGCTCATGAGACAAGGGAAAATTATCCACATATAATGAGCATACAAAGGGTAAGAATGAGAAAAGTGAGACTTTTTTTTGTGAAATCCAATCATGGACAACATGCTCGGAAAAAAAATTCGGAGTGGTTGGAAAGGAGAGATGTATTCTTCTTATGCTTACAAGGAAGATCCCAAGATAGGATAGAAGGGGAATTCATTAAATCTTATGAAAAAAGGACTTGAAGAAGGGTTCTAGGAGTGATCTTTGAAGTGTCTTTTCTCTCCAAAATAGGGAAATATAGTAGTAGTGAATTTTCTTCATCTCTTTTATCTAATTTAATTAATGATTTGGGCCTAAAGATACTACAAAAAACACCCCTAGACTTAGCCTTGAACTTATTGAAAGAGAGGGAGAGAGACAGAGTGGAGCAAAAGTTGAGCCTCAACTCATTGTTCTATTTCATCTGTTATTCTCCCATCATACTCACTAAAAGAGACTTACACACAATAACCAAGACTAACTGTGGTTAAGTCATTGACTACACCAACTTATTGAATGCCACACACACGTACAACTGTATCCGGCTAATGTTGTGGTTACACACATAAAGATAGACTGAGTGAAGATTAGTGGGACTTTGATATTCTAACACTCCCCCTCAAGCTCAAACCATTTGATATGCTCTATGTGGCTATCTAAAGTATATGAAATTTTCTTTACCAAGAGACTTGGTAAATATATATGCTACCTGGTCTTCACTCTTCACATGAATCAAGTCAATCTTCCTTTTAAGAACCATTTCTCTGATAAAATGGTAGTGAACCTCAATATGTTTGGACCTGGCATGGTTGACAGGATTGCTAGCCAACACAACATTGCTGAGGTTATCACAATACAATCTCACTATGCTTTCTAGTTGTATTCCCAAGTCTTTCAGTAGTTTCATCAACCAGACTGCTTCGCAAGCCACTAAGGCAGCTCCTCTATACTCAACTTCTATACTTAACAATACAACAATAAGTTGTTTCTTACTCTGCCAATTGATCATACTACTGCCCAATCCAAATGCATAACCACTGGTTGACCTCCTGTCATAGGCACAACTAGCCCAATCAGCATCAGTAAACCCTGTCAAGTCAAGGGATTTTCTATATGCATAAAACAGCCCATAATCTATAGTACCCTTTACATATCTCATGATCCTCTTGATTGCATCTAAATGTGGTTGGTGAGGCTTCTACATGAATTGACTAATCAGCCCCACTAAATAACATAAGTCAGGATGGGTAATAGTCAAGGTAATAGTCAACTATATCAAGCTGCATACCATCTGTCGATACATGGTCGCATTCTCTATGTCATTTCCAATATCAATCTGCAGCTTGACATTCTGATCAAGAGATGTCTCCATAGGCTTGCATTCAACCATACCATACTTATGTAACATGTCAAGAGCATACTACTTCTGTAGCACCCATATACCTTGAGGCGTAGAGACTACCTCAATCTAAAGAAAATACTTCAGCTCACCAAGGTCTTTGATTCTGAATTTAGCCTGTAAACATGATTTAATTTCAGCAATGCCCTCTTCATCATCTTCAGTGATGATAAGGTCATCTATATAAACCACTAGAAACACATATCCATGATCTGTCTTCTTCATGAACAGGCTGTGATCTACATCAACAAATCTAAATCCATGTTACTGTAAATAAGTGCTAATCTGAGCATTCCATACTCTAGATGCCAATTTCAGCCCATATAATGCCTTTTTCAGCTTACACACATGTGTAGGAAAGTCCGGGTGAACATAGCCTTCAGGTTGCTCCATATATTTTTCCTCAATCAAATCACCATTCAAGAAAGCATTCTTGATGTCCATTTGCCATAATTTCTAGCAATGACAGTTTTGATTGTTGCCATTTTAGCCATGGTACTAAAAGTCTCCTCATAGTCAAGGTCATACTGCTACGCATACCCTTTTGCAACCAACTTGGCCTTATAGCATTCTAACGAACCATCTGACTTGCACACAACCATTTGCACCCAATGGGGACTTTGCATTCAGGCAAGTCAACCAATTCTTATGTGTCATTTTTAGCCAGGGCTGCATACTCATCCATGGTAGCACACCAATTATCATCTGTAACTGCATCATCAAACTTTGTAGGTTCTTTGTAACCTGTCACACTAGCCATATATGCATAATGGCAGGCTAAATAACCACTATATACAAACTTGTCAATTGGTTTTCCGACTCTCTCAGATCTCCGCAACTGTGGCTCACTCTGAGCTTGCCTCTCATGAGGCAGTACATAATGACTCTGCCTTGCTCTAGGCGTAATAACAGACGGAATATCCAACTCACTATCCAAATTGTCGTTGTTAGATGGCCTATAACCTGCTGTAAGGGGACCTATCACATCCTTAAGTTTCTTTTCTTTTCTTTTATCCAATCTCCCCCTCATTGACATATCTATGTTAGTGGACGTAGGAGTACGACTCCACAAGCATTCTGACCAAGGACTTACTGTAGGTGACCCATCACTTGTAAGATCAATCATAGATGTACTCATTGTTGGCATATTTTTAGTATTACTAGTGTTGGTTGATCCATCAGTAGCCACTCCAATAGGATTACCATACCATGATGCCATCTCATAAAAAAAATATATCTGCTAATCAATGTCTCATGTGTAGATGGTACATAACACTTGTAAGCTTTTCGTCTTGTGCATAACCAAGGAACATACTCTTGAAAGATTTAGGATCCAATTTCTTCCTCTTTTCATCAGGAACATGCACATATGCAATGTTGTCAAATACCTTCAACTGTGAAATATCAGATTTATGACCATACAACCTCTCATATGGAGTTACATCATGAATCCCTGCTATAGGGGGTGTACTTAGCATATAGACAACAGTCACTACAGCTTTAGCCCAATAACCATTTGGCAAACTCTTCTCATTTAGCATAGCTCTTACCGATTCCATCAGTACCCTATTTTTCCTTTCTACTACACCATTTTGCTGCGAGTATATAGTTGCAAGTTAACTATCTTTTGATCCCATGTTTAGCAAGGTACTTGTCAAAGTAATTAGAGACATATTCTCCACCTCTATCTGATCAAAGACATGAAATTTTACAGCTCAACTCATTTTCAACATGCTTCTTGAAGTCCTTGAATACATTAAACACAAAATCCTTATGTTTCAATATGTAAAGCTAAGTGTACCTGCTAAAATCATCAATGAAAGATGCATGGTAACCAGCACCCCTAAACGAAGCATTATAAGACGGACCCCATATATGTGAATGTACCAACTGCAAGGGTGGTGAGCTATTCCCTACATGTCTCATAAATGGAAACCGTGCCTGCTTACCAAATTGACATGTATCACATACATGTCCAAAGTCATGATACTTGAACTTAGGCAGTCCAAGCACAATCTCCTTCTACTGTATAGATTTCAGCTTTTGTACATTCACATGGTCAATCCACTTATGCCATATCTCAACATCTCATATAGCACCACCATCATGTGCAAACATTACTGCTCTCAATTCTAGAATTGACGCATCAAGAGTAAACATTCTGCCATTTCTTAGGCATCTAGCAATCAATTTGCAGCCATTACCATATTCTTCAACAAAGCATCCATCTCTATTAAATCTCACCTGCAGATTCTATTCTGCCATCTGTCCAACTGACAAAATATTCTTGGTTATTGTAGATACATGTAGTGTATCATGCAGCCTCTTTTTCTTGCCATCAAGCATCAACAAAGGTACAACTCCTTTATGCTGAATAGTATGCTGGGTGTCATCCCCAGTACAAACATGTCCATGAAAACCTACAACCATCTCATCAAACCATTCTCCATGAGGTATCATATGATTTTAAGCTCTTGAATCAATGTACTATCTCTCATCTTTGTTTTGCCTACATGCATTCTTAAACACATGCTGCATGGCAAACAACTTATCAGCCTGATCATCAAGAACTCCACTAGATGAAGCATAATTTCCATGATGTCTACCCTTGGGTTTCATATCAGCTTGCTTTTTATGAAAATATTTGGCTATATGCCCATATCTGCCCTAATAATGACAGTCCTTGTCCCTACTATTGGACTGATCATTTGACTACTAGGATCCTCCTCTTCCTCTAGGGAAATCTCTCCCTGTCTCAAAAACCGCCATATCCACTCTAGCCCTGTGTATTCATGCCATGCCAAGCATTCTATTCTTGCTATCCATAAGTGTTTCGAGTGTCTTCTCGACCTCGAAAGGAGCCATGGCCTATGCCGCCTCTGCCACACTAGCTAGAGTAAAGAACAATGTCTACGCTTTGAGACATACTAGAATTGGTATTCAGCCCAAAACTTCCTCATGCAACAGCAAAGCAATCAGCTCATTCCAATCAAGGGATTTAGCTCTCATAGAAATAGATGTATCAAATGCTTTATACTCTTTGCCAAGTCCAATCAATGTCACTGCAATCATATCATCCTCAGACACTGAAGATCCAATGGTGGCAAGTTGATACGCTATGTTCTTGATCTCTATCGTGTAGGCTTCAATACTTCTCCCATTCTTAGACATGTTATTGAACTAGTACTTCAACTAGATATTTCTTGCATGTGTTACATTTCTAGAGTTCTTCATGAGTATGTCCCATGTATCCTTTAGGAAACTGCATCCAGTAATTTGTATAACCATAGCATCTAATACATAAGGAAAACCAATGTAACACCTTGCATGCTCTCTCAGTCCATAGCTTATGAGACATTTTTTGATCATTTGTTAGATTCCTTTCAAGCATTTCAGGTTTAGCCTCATCACCTGCACATAAGTCCCAAAAACTTCTACCAACTAAAAAATTCTTCAACCTGAATTTCCACAATGCAAAATTCTTATTATCCAACTTCTCTCCAACAGTCTGGGTAATATTGTCGATGCCCTGTGCATTAGCCATGGTGTAGTAGACAAGTCTCCCTGACTCACTGCAGCTCTTGACTATTTATGATAGTTTTCAGCAACAATTTTACTGTCAGAAACAGGGTATTTCAGCCCTTTAATTGCTCAAAAACATCTAGAAACATATGGTTCCACTTTTAGGTACATTTGTCAATACATATGCTATGTAGTTGCTTCATGTTTATAACATGCATCCTTATTTCCAGGGTACATACATGCAGTCTGAACACTATAAACTGTGAGTGACCAGCGACTTATTCAAAGCCAAAAAATGAGTCATATAGATATCATACATGTCCCAAACCTTCATAGACATCTGCTAGTACATGTAGCAATCTAAACATGACTATACGGGCACAAATCACTGCATAGACACCAAGCATAAGTGTAAAACCTCATGTTGATAGATTGTAGTCAGCAAATTCTCAATAAAACCAAGTCTATCTAGCTCCAAAAGAGCCTCAAATCATGTCATATATTTACTTTGAAGTGATAGGCTCAATACCTAAGCATTTGGGTAACTATAGACATCCTATCTTCATGAATCATCCAAGTCATAGATTGCATTTACTGTAAATGACCAACCAAGTAGATGTCAAGGCATTTGTTTCATCTCCATATTTCAATATTCAGTTGCATCGAATGCTCTCTTTAGTCTTCTAAGCATTCAACATACATATATCAAGTCATATAAATGACAGGAGCTCCAAAATGACATGTTATGCTTCAGTAAGAGAAAATGCTTGTTGCCTACATTTGGTGATATTTTCTAGCGATTAAAAAATTCTAAATTTAAATATTTTTCAGTATAAAATCCCAGCTCCAATGCATGACATCAAGTCCATATGACTTCCCAGCATATACATGTGCTTCAATAGTACTCCTTAACAAGTTTGAGAACTCCAAGCTCTTGTTAGAGGTGCGTGCATGCTATAGGTTGTCTGTATACAATAGACCACTATTGTTTTAGACTTGTAATCAATTCTTCAAGCTCCCAAATAAGCTCTCAGTCAAGCAATGATGCTTATAGCAGCAAGATATTGCTCAAGGATACTCCACAAAGGCTCCATACAAGCTTTAGACCAAGTTTTGAATCATTTGCAAAGATCTGACATCAGCATACAACCAAGCACTATCACACAGGTCTGGGCTGATCAAGCAGTAGCAAGACGTGTGATTTTGATGAAGATGAGCACTCAAATGTGCTCAAGAATTCTCCCTGACAAGTCTCCACCACTGCCATGAAGCATAGAACCTCACATAAGCAAATGCATACCTTTCAAGGATAATGGCTAGATGTCTATTTCCTGCAAGCCCTTTTTTTCAGTTTCCTTAAGATCCTCTATAGCTCCATGCTTCATTGAGCCCATCCATGATGGCTCTATTACCACATTGAAAGAGAGGGAGAGAGACAGAGTGGAGCAAAAGTTGAGCCTCAGCTCATTGTTCTATTTCATCTATTATTTTGCTGGCATACACACTGAAAGAGACTTACACACATAGATATGACTAACCAAGACTAATTGTGGTTAAGTCACTAACTACGCTGACTTATTGAATGTCACACACGTGTACAGCTGTATCCGGCTAATGTCAGTCACACATGTAAAGATAGATTGACTAAAGAGTAGTGGGAGCTTGATATTCTAATAGAGCTTGAGACATCAAGTGGAAGCCTTTGTGGATGACTTGAGGCTAGAATTGACTGTCAAATTACAATTTATAACAAGAAATATATTGGTATATTAAAAAATTGAGCATACTAGTTGCATGTATAAGCTACATGTGAGGATGACTTATGCTTATTCAAAGAAGATAGAGGCATGATGAATACAACGGTTTTGTTTTGGATACACTTTGGTAGAAAGAACTAAGTTACTTGTGATGTTTATGGAATGATTTTGATACCTGGAAATAACAAGGCAAAATAGGATAGTATATTTTCCATGAAGTTCATGAGCACTAAAAAAACTTGTATATGCATTGGTTTATGGAATCAGACTCTCTGACACTAGAGAAGGTTTGAATACCGTCCAAACTCAAGTTTAGAGTGGATTTATAAGCAAAAATGAGTGTTTTCTTCTTGCTATAATAAAATTTTCATACAAGGCTGAAGTGGTTTTTGAAGCCCCATAATGATTAAATAATGGTTTTGATGGTTTCTAATGCTTGATATCGCTTCTTGGCATTAATATGCATCATGTACTACAGTATGGATTTATGTGGTGTAGTTTTGTATAGTAGGGATCTTGATGCATGGTAGAGGATTTCTAAGCTATAGTCTCAAATTTTATTTGGCAATCATCCCAAGTATGTTTGCATGCCTAAAATCTAGGAATCTTATATGGTTGTATTGAGATATAATGTTGGACCATATATGGAATAGAATCATTGGATTTTCCCTCTATTACTATCTTTCACTTCATCTAATCCCTTAATACATTTTCTTTCTTCTTGCTCCCTATTTCACTCTCTCTAAACCCTTTCATCTTATACCCCTATGATAGACATTCTACCTTATACACTCTAACATTGGTGGAACTGACATGAAGGTTGGTGGAAGGAGTATCAGTATGGGTGATTCTTTAGGAGCTTCACGATCACATGCAGGTGATATATTGTAGCCGAGATTGCACCAAGTGGCTCAATGTTTGACTTTGTTATATTGGATGTATTTATTGATGCCTCTCACATTGCTATTTGAAGTGTGGTTATGTAGCAGGATGCCAATGGATGGTTTTGACCAATGTTCTCTATCGAGACTGAAGATTATCTAATGCAAAGAAAAACTATTCAGTCTGCAAAAATAGAATATATTGGCATGATATACTCTCGGGTAAGTTACTCATGAATATATGTGTACATCACGTGGGTTCAAAATAAGATATTTTTAAAATATCACTTTTATACTTTTTAACATATAGAAGGGTGTAATATAAATAATGCATCTTTCTCACTAAAATAATGAGATGCACATTTAATTTTATCACTTTCTAAGTATTTCTCATTGTCAAAATAAGCTTTGAACGGACTTAACCATGACAAAATTTTGCAACCATCTTTAAGACCATCAAAAGAATTAAATTTCACAGTAGTAATAGTGTTTATGTGCACAACGAAAGGAACAGAAACATAGAGACAAAGGAACAGAGAGAGACTACAAGGAAAGAAAATGCAATTTTCATTGAACAAGAAAGAATGCCGATATAAATCAGAAAGCGAAAGAAGACCAATTAGTCCCTTCACATAGCCTGTAGTGTTAGTGAGAGCACCAGATCAGACTAATGATGACAACAACACTAGGGACAAAGGAAGATGAGAGAGTTGGAGTGTGCACCTACCAAGGAAGGAGGAAGATTAGATGAATGATCTGCCAACTGAGTGGGGGAGGCTATAACTAGCCAAATATTCCCAAATATGGCCAACCTTAACTTTTGGGCCAAAAATATGACTGACTAACATTTGGTGAAAATTCTAGAAATACTCAAAAAGTTTTCAAGAAATGGTGGACAATGTCAATAGGTGTAGGTAGACTACTCTGAAAATCAGTAAGTACCCAAGAAATGCACACTAAATCACAACTAAGGAAAATGCATTGAAAGGTAATAAACTAAGTTCTCTAGAATAAGCTGCCTCCTCTGTCAAAGCAAGTAACAAATAGGTTAGAGCTCCTAAAGTCCTCATCGAGGATCACAAGTAGGAGATGACGAGGCATATTAAACATGACTGCTAACACACCCTCTCAAATCTTGGATGTGAAGAAAGGCCAAGGAAGAAATGAATCTTGGGGTGACAAGAGGAATATCAATGTTAATGAAGACCTTTCATGTAGATTACCCATGAAGAAGCTCCTCAAGATCCTAGAAAACATGCACTAAAGCCCTAGGAGCCAAGAAATCCACAGTCGCATTATCAAGATCATCCCCCTCTAAAAGGGATGGGGGTATGAGGGAACCACAGAAGGAGAAGGTGGGGGATGGGAAGGAACTTGTGGAATAGATTGTGCACAAGTGAGAATATTTGTAGCAATAGACAAGTGCCTTAGAGGACCCTACATAAGAGAAGGGGAATGGATTCTTTAAAGTATTCTCTCCTGTGAACTTGTCATGATAATAGCCCCTATAGAAGGATCCTCAATACAAATGGCCTACTCAATGAAGATAACCTTGGTACCAAGCATAGTAAGGCCATAAACTAAGAGGAGTGGAAAGCCCAAGTATGGAGCATAAAGGGCTTATGAAAAGGATCATGAAGAAAATCGAGAAACAAAGGAAAATTTCCAAAAACACAAATAGACATTCATACAATGCCATCAATAGTTCCAGAACCCTCAAAAGGCTTTAGATCCTAAAATAAATCATCCCATGGAGTGATGTGACTAGAATCTCCACTATCAACTAGCTAGGGCCTATTGAAGGATGAGGCAACCACTGAATAAGGCTCCTCTAACTCTACAATATGAAGGATTATTGACTCATGGGTAACCATTGGAAAAAAGGTAGGAGGCTTTGATGTCTTAGCTCCATCCTTTGCTCTTGGACAAAGGTGATGATACTTCTTCCAATATTTCTCCTCTGGATGCATCCCCTTGCCACCCACAATATGGGCATTTAGGCTTCTCTGAGTCAAAGTCAAAGCTTGAAGAACTCTCTTATCATTTAGCCTTTCACTTCCCTTTCTTTTGCTTTCCCCCTCTCGAACTTGCAACAAAAGCTTTGGTGGAGGTGGATCCACCAGAAACCTCTTTGGTGTGCTCATCATACTCCAAAACAAGTGGGGCAAGCTCCTCCAATAGAAGCTTCTCATGGGTCCTCAATGTAAGAAGGCTAGTGTAGAAGACATCAAATTGGGGAGATGGTAGTTGAGCCAAAAGAATCATAGTTGTATCCTTTAAAGACATCATCGTGCCAATGGATGAAAGGTTATCCCTCATATACTCCAACTTGTTAATATGATCGTTCATGGAAGGAGAATCATTAATAGCAAGCATCCATAACTTTTTCTTGAGAATAATCCGATGGAAAAATGTCTTCTGATGGTACAAAGAAGTAAGCTTTGCCCACACTTTTGCTGCTTTCCACAACCTGCACACATGCCTATAGAGTTGAGTGAATCCCATAGGGCCACATGCTCCATCAATGATCCAATAGTGGGATCCTCCACTAGACAGCGAATAGAGTAGGTAACTAACTCCCAAAGATTGAAGGTATCTAGGATACATTTCATCTTACATGACCAAAGTGAGTAGTTTGAACCATCAATAGTCTTCTTTGGGTAAAGAACAAAGTATGGGCACGCGAATAGAGAATGCCATGGATAGAATATGGAGGCCAATAGAATATGCCTTCTATGAGACATGGAGAGAACAAGGAGGAGAGGGTTTCTGAATAAACAACGTAGGTGACCTTCGTTCTCCACGATCAACACAAAAATCTTTCCATTGTTTGGAGGAGTGCTGAGGAAGTTCCTTAGTTGTATCATCAAAGCCGAAAAACTGATGGTAAGATATCTTCAAAATCCTGCAAGATACCCATAAGAAATTTGCATTTCGGCAGTAAATAGCCCCAAAAGATGAGGAAACATTTATAGGGTCACAAAGGAATTCAATGTAGAGGGTCTGCTTGGGGAGAAATACGGTCATCTACACAAAGAAGCTATCACCTTTAAGAAGAAAGCGAAATTTTTAGCAAAATGTTGATGTGGATTGCCCCCTCTACAAGATTTAGGGACTTTATGTCTGTCTCATACAATGATATCATGCTCTAATGCCATGTGAGAGTGCACAACAAAAAGGAACAAAAACATAGAGACAAAAGAACAAAGAGAGACTACAAGGAAAGAAGAATGAAATTTGCACTAAATAAGAAAGAATACTTATATACATGGGAAAGTGAAAGGAGAGTGATTAGTTCCTACACACAGCCCACAATGTGAGCACTCCAAATTAGGTTGATGATGATGGTAGCACTAGAGATGGAGGAAGATGATGAAATCATAGTGTGCACCTTTGAAAAGGAAGGAGGGAGATCTGATGAATGATCTGCCAACTGAGTGGGGGACACTATAAATAGCCAAATATCCCCAAATATAGCCAACCTAAAATCTAGGGCTAAAATTATGATTACCTAGCATTTGGTAAAAATGCCAAAAATGCTCAGAAAAAAACCTAAAAAGGGTGGAAAATGTCTACTAAGTATAGACAAATTTTGAAAAGTACTAACTAGTGCGGAGATGCAGACCAAATCCCGAATGAAGAAAATGCACTAAAAGGTAATAAATTGAGTGCTCTGGAATAAGATATCTCCTCCCTCAAAGCAAGTGAGAGACAAGTCAAAGTTCCTAAAGTCCTCATCTGACTTAGATTGAGGCTCACAAGTAGGAGGTGACAAGGCATGACAAACATGACTACTAATAGTGATAACAACAATAACAACAACAACGGCAACAAGAGGCTACAGAGCTATGAATGCTTTGTAGGCAATTGAACAAGAGATGAAGAAATTTAATGGGTAGGATGTATCAGCTTATGTTCGAGTATTTGTATCAGAAATAAAATTTTATGGGGTTTCTTGGTATACATGGAGCCAGTATTTTACTTGTTTTACCATGAACACTATGTTAGGGAATTTGAGAATTCTCATATAGTTTCAAAATTCCCAATGTAGTTAATGTTTGGCCACATGATCAAATCTTATCCCCTTACTTGAAACTCTAATTATATAGGCTGTATTTCTAAGTCCCACTTTGAAGTATGGGTTAAGATTTAGCCACATGGCCAAATCTTTACCCCTTATTTGAAAGTGAGACTTGGGAGATTTCCGAATTCTTTAATATGGTGTTTATGTAGACATTGAAAGAATGGCTTGCATATTTGTATAGAAAGAATCTTGATTGGATTGTCTTTAAGAAAGTTGTGAGAAAAGAGTTTTTTCTTGAAGAAACTTATTTGGTAACATATAAAACTTTCATAGATTGGATAGATAGACCAAATAATGGGCTTGCAACTACATCTTTGCTACATGAATTTGAAAGAAAATATGCATAGTTAGATGTTGATGACCAGTAGTTGTTAGATAGTGAGAACATTGAATTATTCTTCAAAGTTGTATATCTAATCTTGTAGGGGAAATTAACTAACCCTTTTGAAGATGAGATATGATGAGATGGCAAGCTCAACATGTGTAGATATCGATGATGGGATGCCCAGTTAGATGGGTCTAGACATCTATATTTAGCACATTGGTGGTCATTATGATCCTCATATGAATAGGAGATTATCACTTATTATATTTGGTTTGTTACACCTATATACAATTGTCATAGTTATAGCTCAAGTCAATTAGTATAGTCAATTATGCATTGTTTGACTCACTAGGACACTTTTCTTCATGTTGTATCTTATCTATACATTATGTACATGGTACTTTCTATAAAAGAAGAAGAAAATACTAGAAAAAAACGTTTTGTCCTCTATCTCTCCTCTTGTGTTCTTGAGTAAGCTTCCTCTTTTGTGTATGGTGTGTATTCGGTACATCAGCTCAATCAAGTCCCTCCACCATGTAATTTGTGACATGGTATTAAAGTGATGCCATTGACAGAGGTTGGTTTTGAAGTCTAAAGTGAATAAGAAGAAGAAAGGATTCATGCAAGCAAATAATGAATAAGAAACTCTCTTAATCTTCTACTCTTTCTCTTGAATATTTGTGTAGAGGCATCATAGATAGGAAAAAGTGAAAATCTTAGATTGTTGTGAGATCTAGTGTGTAAGGAGAGCACTATATATCTTGTGGTTAAGCCCTTTAAGGCTTACTCGATGCATTTTTGGCCATTTGGGGCAGTTTTGGGCCTTGCCCTAGACCCACAAGGTTATGGACAATGGTTTCAAGATATACTATGATTTTGATTGTGTCAACAAAAACTGGGTCACAAGTTAGAGATTTCAAATTTGTAAGTTCTAAGGTATTTTCTTGGAAGTCAACACAAGTTCTATTTGTAAATAGGTTGTAAATTACATGCACTATTGAGTAGTAAAATGAAAAAGATTGCTTGGTATATTATTGTACATTTGTTGTGAATGGTTGCCGAAGACTTGCTTGTTGTTTTGTATCAAATTTATAGTAATGGCATAGAAGACTAGAAATCCTATCATTGAGAAGCTAGGCAAGAATAATTACCCATCATAGAAGTTTTGTGTGAAGAACTTTCTTATTGGGTAAGGTCTCTATGATTTATTTCAAGTGTAGAAAATGAGCCTAAGTTAATTAATTTTGCAACTACAAAAGAATTAAAGGCATGGAAATAATGGAATACAAAAGACAAAAAGGTAATATAGTGGCTATCTAAAGTCACTCACTGATAACACTACGTTGTCGAAGGGTTTTCGAAAGCAAAGTCGCAACCACAGAGGTTCTTGAGAAATTCCAAGAAGGAAGATCAAGCGAAGCAAATAATCAAGACAAATATGATGCCAAGTAACAATTGTATTACTGCCAAGTTATCACTGTGAGCATAGAGAAACATCATAACAAAACCACATGTGATCTATGCAATTGACCCATGCCATGTATACAAGCTCTTATTAGAGTCCAAGCTTATGAAAAGAAAGGTTTCAAATGCACACAATTGACAACAGTTTCTGCTTGCTTTGCATCATCTATATGTGATTGCAACAGTTGACAAATCTGTGCCACCCTCTCATGAGCAGTATGATAACTGAGAATAGCTCTTCAAATCATGACAATTAGACTCTTGAAAATGACGACTTTGTAAACATAATCAAGCTTCTGATTATAATTGTTATAGCTAGCCATGCTGCAGAACTGGTTGAAGATGATGAAGGGAACTAATGGGATGTTCACATCTAGTTTAAAGAGATGCATCAAGGAGCCATGGTAAAGTCCTGTCCATTCCCAGCCTTTGACCCCATGCAATAAGGGAAGGTATAAGCTTGGCAGTGGTAATTAGATGTAACAGCAACAATCCTTGGCCTTAATTGAATATCTCCAGTTGTGTGTCTCCAAAGTTGAGTACAGTCTTCGGACTCCCCAAATGTTTTGCATCAAGTTTCATAGGAATTATTTGACTATCAGTGCCTTGACCAAGACTTTGAATGGATAGATTCTGCTGCTGGTGGTTGTAGAGAATAGAATAACAGTTCCATGAATGTGCATTGAGTAGCACAGAGAAAATCATAGTAGTAAATGCTGGTCGCTTCCAGATACTTGCAAGTATCCGCAAGGAAAACAAAGCAGTAAGTCGATGTTTCCAATTATTTTTTTACATGTGCCTCTCTGATAGGCCTTAGAGAGTTCACCCCACAGGACAGCGGCCATGCTTTTTCCCTTTTTGCATATCAGAGTGTGTTTTTGTTTTCCCCTTTGGATCGACGAAACTGCCGATCAAATCTAGGACTCATCGCAGATTGAACTTATTTGCAATAATTGGCTGCACATCCTCATCACCAACCAAAGTCTCCAAAAAGGGCTTTTGATCCAAAATCTCCAAGTGTTGTAGTGCATACTGTCATCGCTGAAACCTCATCACATAACAGTAGTCTTCGATTGGAGCCAAGCCTCCCCTTTTAAACTCTACGGCCACGCTGATCGACCTGCGTTTGTTGAGGCTTCTACACTTCATCAACTCTAAGAGCTTTCCCTCTTCGTTATCTTTGGCTGAATCTCCAACCTTTTGCCTGATAATGCTCCTCCTCTATTGCCTGTTTTAATCGACGGCCACCTCCTCTAGTGGGTGAGCGTAGGACAGTTCGTTGAATTGGAAAATCTTGCGACAGGGAACTTCACAGGAGTGCCACAGAGAAGAATTTTTATGCAGCATCAAATGATTAGTATTTCCAGTGATCTGATTTGATCCTGCGACCGATTGTTAACGATGGATTTTCATGAGTTCCCAATCGACAGCTCTTCCTCAGCTGTATTACCCTATTCCGCTTCAGTGGCATTACTTTACCCTCTTTTCGCATTACCCTGCCCTACTTCAGTAAGTCGAGCATAAACTTCTGCTTCTGATTGCATGCCAATGTCAGCACTAAACTTTGCTCTCCACTGTCAGTGGTCATCATATGGCCTGATAAGATCCCTTCCACGTTCATTTCAACACTTTCTGCATTACTGATTGTGCGATTGCAATCATTGCTAATATTTATCTTCGAGCTCTGAAGGCTCTCTCCACCCAAAAGAAATTATCTTCCTCCCTCTGTTTTCTTCCCCCTTCCTAAAACAAAGGTGCCTCCCTTCATTGTCCCATTGTTCCCCCCAAAAAGCCTCTTTTCAAAAATAACATCCGTTTCAAAATACCCATCCTTGGCTTTTCCTTTCCCCAGGCTAAATTTGCCATAGTCATAGCGCAATCCAAGTCCAAGGTCTTGAATTGAATCATCCGGAGAGTAAATGTGTGATTGTCATGATTATAAGTCCCAATCACATAGAAATCCAACTTGATATTATCCATGCTGGCCTTAAGGACATATTTCACAGTGTCCCCATAAATGGAGGTATCAACACCTGCAGAATCACGCGAAACTAGGATAGGATAAAAATCTAGGCATTCCCACATGCCAATGCTTTCTAATATCAAAGCATGATAAGATCCTATCAATATGATCTGAATTAGATGCGGTAAGCTGAAGATCTAAACCAGCTTGACCTTCTACAATCCCCAAAAGTTCCTGAACTTGTTCAACTGTAGCATTCTCGCCATAAAGACTCAGGCTTTTTATAAAGTCCATGATACAACATTGTGCTCAGCATGTTCACAAAACACAATCTCCACATCCATAATATTTCCAAACTTCCCATACATACCCATCACTATGCTTCCAAACTTCTCTCCACTATACTCGCACGCAGAAAAAAATGTAAACACAACGACTAAGTATGTACAAAGTAACAAATGTCACACACACAACTTTTTGGTGGATTTCACACCTCGGATGCGCAGCAGTACAACAACATTGGGATATATTAGCAAAAATGAAAAACTTTTGCATGAAACTTTGATAATTTTTGAGAATATGATTTCAAAAACACAAAGATACAGAAGATTCAACTCAATCAAGAGTTGAATACCTTGAAGAAAGAAAAGACACTTGTAAATAAGTATGATTTAAATATGAGAAGCATTTTAGATATCTTAGCAAATATTGATACAATACCTGATGATGATGATGATTCGATTTCATCTACTTTGAGTGGCCTTAATAATGAGAAGCCCTAGAAATCCTTTGTCACTTTTATATATGTACAAAAGTTGTTTCTACTTTTTTATGAGTTGATCTCACTCATGATCACTAAAAAGATCAATATGTAGGGTGAATCATCTGAAAGATGTATTAAATAGGTCTAGAAATTCTACTCAAGTTTAGAAAGGAGTCATAGCAAATTCTATTCAAGAGGATGTTGTATGGGACATACTGGTGATAACCAGCAAAATCAGTTAAATTAGCAATTCAATGAAATGTAAGTTTTAGGAGGTCATGAAAACTTTAGAGACAAGGAGAGCTCTAGAGACACATGTGGATAGCAAAATAGAGGATTTGAAAATTCAGGTATCGTTTCTAATTATTGTGGTAAAATATATCATATTGTAGTCCAATATTATGCTAACAAGGATGATATTCACAATCATAAATTACAACAAGGAAATTATGCATCATCTTCATGATAGAATAAAGAAAAAACTTATCGTCTATTTGTTATGCAGCATATAATGAATATTTTTACAGAAAATAGGACACATGATGATGTATGATATGTTGGTTTAAATATATCTAATCATATGACCAACCATATTTAATTGTTTGGAGTGATGTAAGATTTGCAAAATCCAAATTATGTATAGAGGGGTGATGATTCATGCCACCCAATTGCACACATTAGAAAGGTTCCCTTGTCCTTAGATAATGGTTACAAACAAAGAATCCATCAGATATATTACATATACCAACCATCACAAAGAATTTAGTTTTTATTGGTCAAACTGTAGAGCAAGGGCTACAGATTTGATTTAATGTAAAAGGTTATTTTGTGGAATAGTCTAATAATAAGTGAAGATTGGTCACAAAGGGAAGTAAATTTGGATGTATGTTCACTTTAGATACTATTATAGAAATGCTACTGTATGTATGGTAAAGGTAAAGAAGTGGTTTGTAAACAATGAAATACGGCACAAATATATTGGACATACAAATGTGCAAAATCTAAAATTGATGCAGACCAAAGGATTGGTTACAAGGTTGCTTGCTTCTCAGAATTTCACAAATTGTGTAATGCATGCTAGTTTGGTAAGCATGCAAGATAACCTTTTTCACATGATAAAGATGTGACCAGGAATATAATTGAAGTAATGCATACAAATACTTGTGGTCCTACATAAAACATATCTCTTAGTTCCAATAAATATTTTGTTACATTTACTAATGATTGTTCAAGAAATTTATGGGTATAGTTTGTGAAGAAAGAGAGTGATACTTCAAAACTTTCAAGGCTACTATTGAAATAGGAATAAGCTTCAAAGTTAAGTGCTTGAGGTCAAATGGAGGGGAAGAGAGTTTAGTGATGTTTTGAGGTCTCATGGGATAAAGAGACAGTTTACTTATAGATATACCCCACAGCAAAATGAGGTTGCAAAAAGGAAAAATAGGCATCTTGTAGAAGTTGCACTAGCAATCATAGCTAAAAAGAAAATTTCAAAAAAAAATTGGTCTAAAGCTATTCATAATACTATATATATTATGAACAAATGCTTTATAGGTAATAAGCCTAATGTGTAATACTTAAAAGTGTTTAGTTGTATTGCATATCTTCATGTGCCAGATGAATTGCAAAAGAAGTTTGATTTAGAGACTAAAAAATGTAGTTTCATTGATACTCTTTAGAGCAAAAAGTGTATCGCTATCATAACCCTATCACAAGTGAGTTCAGAGTCGGTATGGATATTATTTTTTATGAGATGTACAGTTGGTATGCATCTAGTCATGATACATTGGATGATGATGATAATCATTATAGTTATGTATAGAAATAAAAGTGAGAGTTGCTTAGCCTTAGTGAACCAGGAAGATCATTTAGTATTATATCTACAATTAGCCCTTGTTCTGGGAGACTGAGCACCCCACATATTTAGGTGCATCTACAAGTATTGTTGGTAAAGGCAAAGGAGGGAAGAAGAAAGTGTCAGATGGTAATGATACATCTATTGGTCGTTTAGCATTTGATGGAGATTCGAGTGGTTCAGAGAGTTTGGATGTTGAGCTTAGTATTCCTTTAGTTAGAACATGAGGTGTACGGAGAGAACATGGTAATGTAAAAGGTGCATTGAGTGATTTAGTGGTATGTAGGTCTAGCAGGATTAGATACCCTATCAAAAGATTTAGTTTTGAAGATTATGCAACTCACCATTATGATTATATGGTAAAGGTAGTTAAGGATGTTAAGCCCACTTATTTTCAAGATAGTGTTGCTCATGCTCATTGAGGTACAACAATGGATGAGGAGATAGCTACATTAGAGGCCAATAAGACTTCAAATCTAGAATCATTTCCTAAGGACAAGAAAGCTATTGGCTATATGTGGATTTACAAAATCAAGCATAATGTAGATGTTTCTATTAGCAAGTATAAGACTAGGCTAGTTGTGAAAGGCTATACTTAAATATATGGCATAGATTATGAAGAAACATTCAATCTAGTTGCTAGGATGACAACTGTTAGATACGTGATTGCTTTGGCATTAGCCGCAAGAGGTTGGAGTTTGCAGTAAATAGATGTAAAGAATGCATTCTTATATTGTTAATTGCAATAAAATGTGTATATGGAGTAGCCATAGTAGATTATGAGGATTTAGAGCATCTAACATATGTATATAGGTTAAAGAATGCACTCTATGGACTAAATTAAGAACCCAAAGCATGGTTTGAGAAGATCTAATAGTATATTATCAACCTGGGATTTTATGTTTCTAATGCTTATCACTCACTCTATGTGAGAAAGGGAGACGTAGATTTGTCATCATAGTCATCTATGCGGATGACTTGATTATTACAAGTGACAATGAAAATGGGATGGTTGAAGTTAAGGACCTTTTGAAGAAGAAGTTTGGGATTTGAAGAAGAATTTTAGGATGAAGGATTCGAGTGAGCTAATGAACATTATTAGTATTGAGGTGATCAGATGTGATGATGGTATATGGCTATCCCAAAGGCACTATGGCATGGATATGTTTTCCAAGTATGATATAATGGTGTATAAGCCTCTTTCAATACCATTTGAGAAAAATGTAAAGTGTAGTGTTGATGTTGAGGATGAGATAGAAGATCCTAGTATCCTTCAAGAGGATAGTAGAAAGTTTGATTCACGTAACTATCATAAGGCCAAACTTGATCTATGCTATTGGCCTTGTTAGTCAATTTATGTAAATGATAGAAAGCCTCATTTGGATATATATATAGATGCATATTGAGGTCATTATGATCCTCACATGGACATTGAATTATCACTTATTATATTTGGTTTGTTACGCCTACCTACAACTGGCATAGTTATAGGACCAGTCAATTAGTATAGTCAATTATGCACTATTTAACTTAGTAGGCCACTTTTCTTTATAGTGTATCTTATCTATACTTTGTATTGTACATGGTATTGTGTGTAAAAGAAGAAGGAGAAACCAATTTTAAAAAAACTTGGTCTCCATCTCTCTTCTTGTGTTCTTGAGTGAGCTTCTTCTTATGTGTATGGTGTATATTTGGTGCAATAACTCAAGCAAGTCCCCCCACCATGCAATTCATAACAAGACATGTGAAATAGGACTGAAAACTAATTGGATACATGTAACAGTGGCTGTGAATATGATTATGAAGAGGGAAAGAATGATATTACGGTTAGGTTTAGGTACTATGCCTACTATCTCTATGAAAGCACTAAAATTACAGCAATGCCAACCATTTCTATGGTTCACCCATAGAAATAGCACTAGTTATGCCTACTAGTCCATTTGTAAAAGAGGATGTAATGGATGAGTTAGTGAAGGGATTGCATGACCTTAGTCTGAAGGTTACAAAATTGGATGAAAATTTGGAGGAAAGGGGATGGGCAATAGTCGGGCAATAGTCCAAAGGCATGTTAGAGAATGATGAAAATGTAGGTTTATATGGTGTGATAGTCTTCAGTATATGAAAAGCATGACTATGTGGCTTATCATGATGCAATGGCCAAAATTTTGGTCTTCTAGAAAGAGGATTAAATTCATGGAAGAGAGACAAAGTTGCATCTTAAACAAAATTTTGGTAAAGAGGTTATGTACAAGTGGCTTGAGAAATTGGTAGCAAGAAACACAATTGCAAACATAGAAGATGTTATGTACGATGTCGTACTGCTGCGTATCTGGGGTGTGGAATCCACCAAAAAGTTGTGTGTGTGACATTTGTTACTTTGTGCATACTTAGACATTGTGCTTTGCTCTGCTTGAACGTTTTGCCTTTAGTTGGTTCATGTTCAATTTCACAGAAGAGACAAGTGTTGTTTGGGAGTGAATTTGATATTTGTTACAAACAATTTAGAAGGAGAATGGGCTCTTGATCTGCAATGAGTATGGTTTTCTCGAGCTTCTCAAGCTGTTTGCTTATGCTGAAGATACAAAACGTGATGAGGTTTACACGGTCTATATTATGGATACAAAGACTTGTGAGTTTGTGGGAAAGCCTTTACATGGAATCACTGAGTATATGGAATGGATTGACAATGAGATTCTTGCATATGTTACACAAGATGATCTCCATCATCCTTTCAAGGCATGATCTTGAGCTTCTTGTTGCTATTTTACTTGATAATAATGGAACACTCTACAGGGATCTCAAGAGAACATGTGAGACAAATATCGGCTTGGTCTCTCAATGTTGTTTAACTAAGAATATGTATAAGATGAGTAAGCAATACCTGGCAAATGTCGCGCTGAAAATCAATGTCAAGGTGGGTGGAAGGAATACTGTATTGGTGGATGCACTCTCTCGCCGAATACCACTCATCAGTGACATCCCTACCATTATCTTTGGAGCTGATGTTACTCATCCCCATCCAGGAGAGGATTCGAGTCCATCTATTGCTGCTGTGGTAGCTTCCCAAGATTGGCCTGAAGTTACAAAATATGCAGGGTTGGTGTGTGCTCAAGAGCATCGTCAAGAATGATACAAGATTTGTTCAAGGGTTGGGATGATCCTTCCCATGGCCCACAAACGGGTGGGATGATAAAGGAGCTACTGATATCTTTTCAATGAGCAATGGGTCAGAAGCCTCATCGAATTATACTTTACAGGGATGGTGTTAGTGAGGGTCAGTTTTATCAAGTACTATTGTATGAGCTGGATGCCATTCGCAAGGCATGTGCTTCTCTCGAATCGAACTACCAACCTCCTGTCACATTTGTAGTGGTTCAAAAGCGTCACCATACACGCCTTTTTGCAAGGAATCATAATGATAGGCGAAGCATAGACAGAGTAAAAACATTATTCCAAACATCGTGCTGGTAACAATAGGGGGAGAAAAAGCAAGAACTACAGGCAGTAGAGGGAGTCTGCCATCGAAGAATGGATAGAGAAAAAGCAACGGCATCTAGACCAGCTATGGACAAAGTGGGAAGGTTACATCACGAGGAAGAGTGCTGAAAGGAGGATTTTGGATGACATGTATCTGTCATAGTCTGAGCCTTTCCTTGAGCAATATGCCAAACGCAGTCTGGCTAACAGCAGACTGGGGTAGTTCCATCGATCTGGAAGGGAGGCGCTGCTGACCTGCATTCGTCCATGAAGGCATTGCTGATACAAACACTACCCCGCTTATCTATGTGAGAGATTCAGGAAGTCTTGGGAGACCAAACAAGTTTATTTAGGTGTTTATGATGAACCTGAGAAAGAAACAAGAGCTTATGATCGGACTGCACTTAAATACTAGGGTCGATAGCAAAAGATGTAAGAGAAGAAAATTGAGAGACTGGAGATGGCCTGATGGTCTTTGAAAGGGTACAGAAGCCTTAAGTTGGTGTTGTAAAATGTTCAAGCAGTGCTAGAAGATGAAAAGTTGAAGACTGACTGTTGCACAGTAGAATGGAGCTTGTGCTGATTCCAAGTCTTAATCAACAGTCATCCTCTATGTCCTCAAGTTCGGACTGAATCTTGGAGTTCTCAGTCGTTAAAGAAACACAAAAGGGAAAAACAAACCAACTTTTGTCAGTAAACTTGTATCTTCCTTTCATGTTGCAACGAATACTTGTCTTTATTTCCCCAAGAAAAGCTCGCCTGCGTTTTTCTTCTCATGGTGACATGTAAGAAGGAGCTTCAAAGATCCATACGATCATTATAACACAAGGATCTACAAATGCTGTAGAATTAAATCAGGTGGCCTAAAACTAGCCTAAAACCAGTGGACTGATCAGATTGGAATTCATCATGTATTTTATAAACATCTTGGCAGTAATACAATTGTTACTTGGCATCATTTTCTCGTCTTGCTTATTCACATGATTGATCGTTTATCTTGAAATTCGTCAAGGACCTCTGTGGTTGCAACTTTGCTTTCGAAAAACCCTTTGACATCTTTGGTGAACCCGATGTGAAAGCATCGCATTTAAAAAAGTTTCAGGATGTGAGGCACTTTAGCATCAATTTCAGCCCCTTCTACGATTCCTACTTTGTCCTCTACTTCGACTCCATCATCGACTTCTGCTTCAAGTACTTCAATGGATGATTTAAAGCAGATTTTGCAGAATATGGCTATGTATATGCAACTTCAAAATCAGCAAACACAATTGTATATGCAACAGCAGTAGAACTTACATTAACAATAGTTGTCTCAGCAAATGAGAGCAGAGTTTTGATGTCGAGAAGTGCTTAAAAATAGCTAAAAATTACGAATATCAAGGGAAAAATATTCAACGTCGAAGGCGACGGCTCCAGCTAGGACGATTTTAAGTGTCAAGTGCTTTAAAGGCGCCCGAGTGATACTTGTTGATTTTTGATAATTTTTCAGACTGCCGTGTGGGTTGTCAGGAGTTGCAGGCCAATGCGGGATGTCAAGTCGAACGCGCAAAAATTTACAGCACTCGATTTGGACACCGGACGGGGAAATGGCCAAGGAAATAGTCAAGATGTGAAGGGGTGGACAAAATTTGGGCAAAATGGGCAAGTGATCTTTGGGAAGGCCAAAATTTAAATGTCACATGAAAAAGAAATGCATGAGATGAAGCAAATCGTGGAGAGAGGAGGCGCCAGTTTGCGCCCGAAAAATGCGCCTCCTCCTCCTTCATCATGGCATGGAGGTTGCATAGAACCTACCAAACAGATCATGGGCTTTGTCTACCTCCTGCATGCTGACTCTATCGCCGCCTCTCGCTCCTCAAATGGTAGCTTGAATGGAGAATTCTGATTCTAGTCTTTCTCTCTCCTCCCTCTTGCGTGGAAGAAGACAATGAAGAATGGTGGAGGAAAGCTTGTCCGGATGAGACTGGATTGCTTCTCGATGGATGGAGATATGAAGAGTGATGTTCTTGAAGATGCTGAGCATTAAATGCATGTTGGAAATCAGTCCCGTAATCAAGACCAAGAAACCGAGACCTGAAAATAAGTGATAATGTTTTATGTTATTTGCTTTATGAAACTTAGTTCATATGGGACAAAAGTTCATTATAACATTGTTTGCCATGATTTTGATAAGTTTATTCTCTGAAAATCAGAAAATATAAGGCTACATGGCCGGAATTAGTGTTAAAATACATGAAAAACACGCGTTTTAAGGGTAAAATTGGTTTTTTGGCTATATAAATGAGAAATATGATATGTCACACCAACTAAATCTGAGTTTTTGCTGTCAATGAACCTAAGGGCCACAACCCACAATCAATTTTTATTTTTAGTCATTATTTATTAAAGAAAAATAGAGAAAAATGCCCAAAAATGGAGAAAATGGGTTTAAAATTAGGAAAAAATAGAAAATGGGCTGAGAAAAATTAGGGAAAATTATATCTATGTTTGTGCAATGTATAACAATGGCAAAGCATGAGGTGGGCCTCGGTTTGTCCCCGTTTCTATGTTTTGTGTGTATTTATCATTATTTTAAAAGGGAAAAATGCATAGAAACCCTATCCAACTAATCAATGATGCAAAATGCTAAGAGTTGGATGAAAAGGGGATTGAAACATTGAAAGATAAGAAAAGATTTTATTTATGCATTACACTTGGCATATTGGAAACGGTTTAAATAAAGAGGATGGTAGCATGAGCACATGGCTCGGTGCCTCCTTTCAACGCAGCACGCGTTAGTGAAATTCATGGAAAGAATGCTTTATGCACTATGCACGATATTGATTTTTCTTTTGTCTGAGCACATAGCCAAACACAATTTGCATTAAGCATATTAATTAAAAGGTTTCAGAAAAACCTCCTGGATGCATGGCACCTGTCTTCCTTAGGTTGTGACCAACGATGAGCGTGAGAGGACGCCCCAAGCTATAGGTTAGTCATTGGGTCCTAAAGGGAAATTGTTGTGAGGAATGGTATATCCTGGAACGTAAAATATTGGTACCTTGAGAGGAGTTTGTGCTCATTTGTGTTATATGTTTAGCAGCGCATCAAGGGGCCAATCCCTGCGATGTAGGAGAGCTACAGTGGGGCTCCGTCGGTGGAGTGCCTCCTATATGTGTGTGACGAGGCGTTATGCCTAAGTACTTTGGGATCTCCCTCTGAGGAGTTTAAGGGAAGCGTTGGACTATAAACTATGAATGAAGGAATTAAGCTTTAGGGCAGTTTGTCCTTCAGCACTAGATTGACGCTCATGGTCTGCGAGGCCATGAGGGTGTTTGTGTGTCATGAGCATGAGGTCCGACTAGTGCTATAGCCAGTGCCGGCCCATTTCAGGTCCCATCAGCAAAGGCAACTATATTCGGAGTAAAAGTATGCAAGCAGTGTGACTAAGGCGATTGAAGTAGTTGAAAATGAAAAGAAGCCATTTGATGGCCGTAATGTATTGGCTTATTTGAAGACGTATGAGATTAAGATGGGATTTTTTGGAGTACCAACAAGACTTATGAGTAAATATTTTCTTCGCCTTGTCACACTTGCCTTGAGGGTAAAAGTGATTGATCTTTTCCTTCAAATTTTGCATTGGCAAGATTTTAAGAAGGCCCTGAAAGAGGAGTATTTTCTTGAATACTTTGGGATGGCTACACGGCGGTCATTCCGAGAGTGGGTCTACATGCCAACAAAGGTCTAGTTGCTTCAGAATTGATACGAGAATTTGAAGAGAGGTATAGTCAGCTTGATGCCATTGAACAAAGAGCATTGGATATTGAGAAAGTTGAGCTTTTCATGCAAGCTGCAGATCCTGCTCTTCAGGAAGAATTAGGAGAGCTTCTTGAGGATCGCACGAAGCCTATGGGTCTTAAAATAGATTGGCAAGATGCCCAGGATGCAGTCTCGACTTTGACCAAGAGGTGGATATGGAAGACCTGCCTACAGAATGGATCTATGACACCGACACCATCTTCTGCTCCTATGTCTGCTTCTAACCCAGTCATTTCTTCTCTTCCTCAGCCAGTTACTTGGCCTATGCCAGTGCCTACTATTTCTAATCCTCCTGATCCAAGACCGATGCCGTCTCCTTCTACTCCAAAATCATCCTCTCCTTTGGTTCCTTCCTCTCTTGATGACATAATCAAAGGCATAATGGATTTGACACTGGAGTCAGTTAAAGCAAAATTGGTGGGAAAATTAAAAGAGCAGTTTGCCTCGACTGTGCCTACTATTTCTTCTAGTGCTCCGAGTGCACCTAGGAGTGCTCCTAGTGCACCTAGGAGAGATCGAAGATGTATTTGGTGTGATAGTACGGACCATGAGCATTGCAGGGATTGCGAATCTTTTCAAGATGCAAGGAGGAAGAATTTGGTATTTTGGGGACAAGATGGAAAGATCTGGTTGACTGAAATACGAGCTCCGCTTGCTACCAATTTTGGAAAAGACGGAATGAAGAAATTAGTAGATGACATGGTTGTGCGTACTTCTTATGTGGCAGCTAGAGGAGATGCTTTTGGATATGGAGTTGAGATTAAGAAAGGTTCAGAGAGTCAATCAACATTATAGACCTATGCTATGGAGATGAAAAACAAGGAGAAAATCTAGTAGACTGTTTTGACTAGTGCAGGTTCTAGCATTAGATCTGAGACACGTTGGGATTCGCCTATTGACAGATACACTATTTATGCCTACTTGGCTAAGTCTCAGGGAGCAGATGTACTTGTTGAGGACAAGTGTAAGAGAGATGAAGAGAATCCAAATGCAGCTAAAAAGACTAGAGGGGGTGAGTTTGTTACCCGACCTACTGTAGGGCCATCTTCGAGACCAGGGCCAGAATGACAAATGGAAGATGCTCAAAAGAAAGAAAAGAGGCAGGAGCCTAGACAAAGAAAGCAGCCAGGATTTAGATTAATGTCCAATATTGAGACATCTAAAAACATGAAGAAAATCTTTAATGACAAGATACTTGGCAGTGAGGTGACTTTTACTATTTCTGAGGTTCTCGGCATCTCGAAAAGAGAGTTTCAAGATCAGTTCCAAGAAGTCCTGAAGAGAAAAAGACATACATTGCCTACTACTGATACACCGGGATTTTTGATTGGGGAGTTGGATGAGGATGAGGATGAGGTTATGCTCGAGAATGCTTCTATTTTTCTGCAGATAGAGAAGAGGGTTCAGCCTATGCATTATGCTCAAACTGATGAGCCTATCTTGGTACCACGCAATCACTTTTTGCGGAGTCATTAGGCTAGGGCAGCTATAGAAACAATGGTAAAAACTGGAGAGAAACAGGTACCTTATGTTGCTTTCATGGATCATGGTTCAAAGATTAATCTCATAGTTCATGGAGTTTATGCAAGTAATAGATGGCCTATGGATGCAGAGCATGGGTGGCATATGAGAGCCGCCAACAACACTGCAGGTGATTTGTATGCTACTTGTCCCAGTGTCAAGTTTTCATATTTCTTTATGCAGGATTCATGCTCTTACCCCATAATCCTAGGACAGCCATTCATCACAGAGATGCACATGGAGACGAAAGTAATGGATGATGGATCTGCTTATGCATAGATTCGCAGTAAAGATGGTATGAGAGTAGTCTAGTTTATGACTGTGTGTGTAAACCATGCTAGAAACAGGGATACTCTTCGAGATGCGCCTTTGCCCACTGTGAGGGATTCCGGCTTTCATTAGGTACCGCTGTTCCGCGAGACGATAATGGTACAAAGCATAGGAGATTGGAGTTCTCGCCTCCTAGCAATAGTGTTTTCTCCTCCAATTTTGTTGAAATTTCAGCAAACAGTTCGATGAGTTATAATAAGATTTCTAAGTTGCCTAGAGCTGCCAGGCAGTACATATGCAAGAAGGAGAAAGATTTGAAAAATGCAGGTATTTTAGAGGATGATGAGTATATAGATGGGATGTATGATAGTATGGTTTGTGCAGATATGATGACAGAGATGGAAAATATGCTGAAAGTCGATATGCAAAGTTGTCTCAGTAATGTATCAGTGCAGTCCCTGGACATGTTTCATGAAATTTCAGTTTTTTTGTCATCACAGATAGAGTCAGAGCTGAGGTGACTCAGCAAAAAGTATTGAGAGCTGAAGAAATTCAGCAAACAGAGTTTTCGGCTAATTATGATCAGCCTCCTACAGAGACATTGAGGGCTGAAAATTTTCAGCCACAACAGAGTTTACTACTGAAATATTTCAGCATCCAGAGTTTAGGGTTGTTCCTATTGTAGTCCATAGAGCAGAGGGATGAGGATATTCACGAGATGGCAGAATTGCTGATTTACAACATGATTTGAGTAATGTAGAGGATCATAATGAAGCCAGGTTTGACACAAAATACAAGACTGTGGATAAGAAGGTGAAGCCGGTAGCTAGACCGCAGTAGCTACACCACTTCCACCTGACAGTGATCAACAAATAGAGAGGGCTGCCAAGCAGCCAATTTTGAGGAATCCAGAGCATATAGGCCATAAATTTTCAGCAGAGACTCTTGTTGAATTAAAAATTGGAAATGGTGATTTCTTGCTACCCTCAGAGAAGCAATGCTTTCAGGATATGCTTGAGCGACATGGAAGGGGGTTTACTTTCTTCTCGCATGAGATTGGATGTGTGAATCCGGATATTGTTGCCCCTATGGTGATCTTTACTATTCCTCATATTCCATGGAACCTCCGACCTATTCCAGTGCCTAGGGCACACCTGCCAAAGCTAGTTGACTTTTTGAATGAGAAAATTCGGATGGGAATCCTAGAGCCATCATCTGCAACATACTCAAATAGGTGGTTTACAGTTCCAAAGAAGAATGGTACTCTCCGATTTATATAGGACATGCAGCCAGTAAACAGAGTTACTATCAGGAATGTTGGTATAGGTCACGTTATGGATGAGATTGCAAAAGCATTTGCTAGACATGCCATCTATTCTTTAGGTGACTTGTATTCGGGATATGATCAATTTCAGTTGGCCTTGGAAAGCAGGGACATAACCACTATGAGAACTCCTATTGGGCTTGTCAGGATGTGTACCTTGCCTTAGGGTGCCACTAATTCTGTTGCGCATATGATGAATGCCATGCATAAGGTCCTTCGTGAGTACATACCTCATCTTACCATGCCTTTCTTGGATGATGTGCCCATTAAGGGGTGTGTAGAAAAAGAGAAGAATGAGAGTCGAAATGAGTAGGAATGTAGATACTTTTTGGCTGATCATATTTGCAGCTTGTGAAAAGATTTTGGCCAGGTTAGAAGTGAACTTGACACTATCAGGGTAGAAATCTGTTTTTGGAGTAAATGAGGTTGTCATTGTTGGACATATGTATGTGTATTATGGCAGGAAACCTTCACCTGCGAAGGTGGATGCTATAGGACACATAGTAGATTTTTTATATCAGTTGCTTCGAAAGGGGCAAAAATTTTATTGGGATGAGAGCCACACTAGAGCCATGTGGAAATTAAAGAAGTTATTGCAGATTGCTCCTACTCTCAGGAAAGTAGATTATGATTGCGGAAGGCCTACTGTATTGACAGTTAACACTAGTCCAATTAGCATAGGTTGGGCTATGGGTCAAGATGATGCAAATGGAAACAGGTACGCTATTCGGTTTGGGGTGAAAGTACTAAACGAGAGACAGAGGAGGTATCCGCAAATCAAGAGGGAATTACTGGGAATTGTTACGGCTCTCAAATGTGACAGGGAGTATTTTATTGGAGCCCCAGTTGTGGTAGAGACTGATTGCTTGCCATTGATAGGTATGATTACGAGTTGCTCTACTCCAGATATAGCTATGCTGAGATGGATCTCATACATCAAGTCATTAAATCCAGAATTTAAACACATAGCAGGGAAGGATAATCTAGTGGTAGATATGTTGTCTAGAGCCAGATATGATGATGAGGAGACACTACTTGCAGAAGAGGATGATGCAAAAATTTCAGCCAGTATGGTTGATCATGTTTGCCATGTCTATGATATTGTGGCTTTCATAGAAGAACTCTATGTTGGAGATTGGATGCAGTTTGGCAAGTACCTTAGTACACTAAGCAAAAGAGATGAATGGACAGATCAATAGTTCAAGAAGATCAGAAGAAAAGCCTATGGTTATTTTCTCAAGGACGGATTTCTTGGAAGCACGTGAAAAAAAGAGGTGGATTACCCTTACGGGTTGTCTGCAATAAAGAGACCCAGTTACAGGTGATGAGAGAGTTTTATGAGAGTCCTTGGGCTGGTCATAGAGGAGTGTGGGCTACTTATGAGAAAATCAAGGAAAAATATTGGTGGAAAGGCATGTACAGAGATGTTTCTCGCTTTGTAGAGACTTGCAGAGATTGTCAGATGTATTCCATAGTGCGTCATCGAGATGAGCTTCATCCGACCTATCCGCTATGCATTCATTATAAGTGGGTAGTTGACTTGGTTACTATGCCAATGGGTCTATGATAGATGAGATATATTGTTTTGGCTAGAGAGGATCTTACCAATCATGTTGAGGGCAGACCTTTGAGAATGAAGACCACTAGTGTAGTGTGTAAGTTCTTATTGGAAGAAATTTTCTAGAGGTATGGCTGTGTGGGTAAGATCACTGCAGATCACGGTGAATTAGATGCAGATGAAGCTAGGGAGTTTTTCTCTCAACTAGGAATCAAGTTGGCTCTAACCACAGCATACAGTCTAGAGGGAAATGGAAAGAGTGAAAGAGGGCATCCACCAATAGTAAAAGCATTAGCAAAATCATGTAGGGGATAGATCGGAGAAGGGCCGAGACTTCTACCATTTGCTTTGTGGGCTCATCATACGACTCACAGTGTTACCACATGATATATGCCCGCAGAGTTGATGTATGGTCAGAAACCGGTTATGCCGACTGAAACTTGTGCTTTGAATTGGTCAGTTTTACCTTGGCAGGAGGATTTGACAAGAGAGGAGCTCTTAGCTCTTCGGATCCGGCAGTTGGAGAGAGGACCAGAGGATATTCAGCTAGCTATTGACAGGTTGAAGGTTGCTAGACTTAGAAATAAGAACAGGTTTGACAACAGGCATCGCTTGCGGCCTAGAGCAATAGAAGAGGGAGACTGGGTATTACTCTTTGATAGCAGCCTTGAGAATCAGCATATTGCACTTCGGAAAATGGTGAAAAGATGGTTTGGGCCGTACATTGTTAGACATGTCTTTGGCAATGCAACATATGAGCTGACAGAATTGGATGGGACAGTGCTTAGAGTGCCCATTGCAGGAAAAAGAATCAAGCCTTTCAAGAAAAGAGATGATGAGGATTATGCATTGGAAGAATTTGTAAGAGAAGAGCAACGAGAATAAACTCCAGTAGAAGAGACAGATGATATGACAGATAACCTTGCTAATATATTGGAAATAGTCAATGAAGAGATTGATCTATTTGTGGATCTTGATGACAATGATCATGGGTAGTTGGCCCATCCCGAGGATGAGCAAGATCAGAGGGGTTGGATATCCTACTGCTGCGTATCCGAGGTGTGGAATCCACCAAAAAGTTGTGTGTGTGACATTTGTTACTTTGTGCATACTTAGACCTTGTGCTTTGCTATGCCTGAATTTTTTGCCTTTAGCTAGTACATGTTCAATTTCATAGAAGAGACAAGTGCTGTTTGGGAGTGAATCTGATATTTGTTACAAACAATTTAGAAGGAGAATGGGCTCTAGATCTGCAATGAGTACGGTTTTCCCAAGCTTCTCAAGCTGTTTGCTTATGTTGAAGATACAAAAGGTGATGAGGTTTACACTGTCTATACTGTGGATACAAAGACTGGTGAGTTTGTGGGAAAGCCTTTACATGGAGCCACTGAGTATATGGAATGGATTGACAATGAGACTCTTGCATATGTTACACAGGATGATCTCCATCGTCCTTTCAAGGCATGATCTTGAGCTTCTTGTTGCTATTTTACTTGATAATAATGGAACACTCTATGGGGTTCCCAAGAGAATATGTGAGACAGATCTCGGCCTGGTCTCTCAATGTTGTTTAACTAAGCATGTGTATAAGATGAGTAAGAAATACCTGGAAAATGTCGTGCGGAAAATCAATGTCAAGGTGGGTGGAAGGAATACTGTATTGGTGGATACACTCTCTCGCCAAATACCACTCGTCAGTGACATCCCTACCATTATCTTTGGAGCTGATGTTACTCATCCCCATCCAGGAGATGATTCCAGTCCATCTATTGCTGCTGTGCTAGCTTTCCAAGATTGTCTTGAAGTTACAAAATATGCAGGGCTCGTGTGTGCTCAAGAGCATCGTCAAGAATTGATACAAGATTTGTTCAAGGGTTGGGATGATCTTGCCCGTGGCCCACAAACGGGTGGGATGATAAAGGAGCTACTGATATCTTTTCAACGAGCAATGGGTCAGAAGCCTCATCAAATTATACTTTACAGGGATGGTGTCAGTGAGGGTCAGTTTTATCAAGTACTATTGTATGAGCTGGATGCCATTCGCAAGGCATGTGCTTCTCTCGAATCGAACTACCAACCTCCTGTCACATTTGTAGTGGTTCAAAAGCGTCACCATACACACCTTTATGCAAGAAATCATAATGATAGGTGAAGCATAGACAGAGTGAAAACTTTATTCCAGACATCGTGTTGGTAACAATAGGAGGAGAAAAAGCAAGAACTACAGGCAGTAGAGGGAGACTGCCATCGAAGAACGGATAGAGAAAAAGCAGCGGCATCTAGACCAGCTATGGAGTGGGCAAGTTATATCATGAGGAAGAGTACCAAAAGGAGGATTTTGGATGACGTGTATCTGTCAGAGTCTGAGCCTTTCCTTGAGCAATATGCTAAACACAGTCTGACTAACAGCAAACTGGGGCAGTTCCGTCGATCCAGAAGGGAGCGGCTACTGACCTGCATTCATCCATGAAGGCATTGCTGATATAGACACTACCGTGCTTATCTATGTGAGAGATTCGAGAAGGCTTGGAAGACCGAACAAGTTTATTTAGGTGTTTATGATGAACCTGAGAAAGCAGCAAGAGCTTATGATCGGACTGCACTTAAATACTGGGGTCGATAGCAGAAGATGTAAGAGAAGAAAATTGAGAGTCTGGAGATGTCCTGATGGTCTTTGAAAGGGTACAGAAGCCTTAAGTTGGTGTTGCAACGGTTCGACAATTATTCAAGTAGTGCTGGAAGATGAAAAGTTGAAGACTGATTGTTGCATAGTAGAATGGAGCTTGTGCTAATTCCAACTCTTAATCAACAGTCAGCCTCTGTGTCCTCAAGTTCTGACTAAATCCTGAAGTTCTTAGCCACCGTTAAAGAAACACAAAAGGGCAAAACAAACCAACTTGTGTCAGTAAACTTGCATCTTCCTTTCATGCCGGAACGAATACTTGTCTTTATTTCCCCAAGAAAAGCTCGCCTGCATTTTTCTTCTCATGTTGACATGTAAGAAGGAGCTTCAAAGATCCATACGATCATTATAGCACAAGGATCTACAAATGTTGCAGAATTAAATCGGGTGGCCTAAAACCAGTGGAATGATCAGATTGGAATTCATCTTGTATTTTATAAACATCTTGGCAGTAACACAATTGTTACTTGGCATCATTTTCTCGTCTTTCTTATTCACATGATTGATCTTCTATCTTGAAATTAGTCAAGGACCTCTGTGGTTGTGGCTTTGCTTTCGAAAAACCCTTGGACAAGGAGTTGTAGATTGAAGAGTCTCTTGAAACTATTGATGATTTCATTGTTGTCACAAAGCATAATAGAGCTAACAAATGGGGTGATTAAGGATGGAAAGAATAATACATTAGCTAAAAATATCATTGTAAGTAGCACTACTCATAGAGAAGTTATGCAGTAATAGCGTCATGAAGAAGAGGAATGTAGTTTACACTATGCAAGCGCTATAATTGAAATGGTTTTGAAGATAGGTGAATAGAAAGGTCCATGTATTACATTATTGGATCATGGGTCTAAAATCAATGTTATGACACATAGTTTGTATGAGAATGGTGGTTGGCTAATGGATGTAGATCATGGCCGAAGAATGTGGGTTGCAAATAACTCACTTGGTGAACTTTATGATACATGCCCCAATGTATGGGTGACTAATTTTGATGTATAAGATGACCAGTATTTTTTAATGTAGGGTACTTGCAATTATGTGGTTGTTTTAGGGTAACCATACATTGTGGTGACAAGGATGGAGATAAAAGTGATTGATGATGGGTCTTCAAATGCTCATGTTAGGAGTAGAGATGGCACAAGCGCAGTACAATTCTTGACTCTATGTGTTGATCATCCACACAATAGAGAGACTCTCAAGGATTTTCCAATGCCATCAAATGCCAAGGAATTAAAGG
Organism: Lygodium microphyllum; assembly: GCF_053477565.2. Lineage (NCBI taxonomy): Eukaryota > Viridiplantae > Streptophyta > Polypodiopsida > Schizaeales > Lygodiaceae > Lygodium > Lygodium microphyllum. The sequence continues at coordinate 21,096,190 of NC_141135.1, read as the reverse complement.
ATTTTTAGATGGCACTACTATGAAAGGGAGCTATGGTAGTATTATCCATAAGATGTTTGTGACTCCTGATAAAGGGAAAAATGTTTTTACGACTAGTTTCATGTATGGAAAACAAATGATTGGAGAAGATTCAAGAGAACCAAAGCTATGTGCAAGGCCAAAAGAATGTATGTGCATAAAGTTGAAAAAGAGCTTAAGGAATGTAGAATTATGGTTGTGCAGATGAGTGCATTTCAGGGCTATTTGATGGGCTAACACTTTGGTTGAAATTACAACAGTCATTAATGCTGAATAAACTACATCATACATGTATATACTCTTGACATGTTTGAAATCAGAAGAGAATTTGTTGAATAGGAATGTAAAGGGCTAGAAAATCATGCTAAAGCACTTGTAGAGATGAAGTACAAAACTGTTGAACAAAAGGTTAAGCTAGTTGCTTTGCCTCTACCCCTTAAGAATGATAGAATATATAGGACTGCAAAGAAAGAATGTTTCATGAAAATGCTAGCAAAACATGGAAAGGCTTTTGCATTTCAAACTACTAAAATAGGATTGGTTGGCTCCCATGATCATTCTTACAGTGCCACATTTATACTCATGAGTGTCTTGCTTCATCGGCCCATGATTTGCCAACATCTATCTTGTTTCATGCACTGCCCTATCCTCCAAAAAGCATGTAGCTTTCTCTATGTGAGATGGTTAATATTAGCTTTGCTTTACCAAAGCTTTGTGACCTTTCCCCAATCTGGGGGCAAAAAAATTAGCCAACCTCTGGAGGAGAGAGTCTGTGAATGCCCAATCTAATCCAATAGCTTGAAATTTGTGGTTTTGAGAGATATTTCGATGGGTAAAAGCTGTTCGAGCGCAAGGTATAATCAAAACATCTAGCCATCCAATAAATGCTTTAAGAGATTCCTGACAATGAGAGGCATGGTTGTCAGCATACTAGCACTTGCATATACGAGTGGCACAATGATCTTTGGCCTATTCTTATGCAACCACATTCGTGATCCTAAAGCCGCAAGTGAGATTGTTGCAATCAATTTTGCATTTTCTTCCACTCCTTGTAGAAGATAGTCCCGTGTAAACTCAAAACCCTTTGCCCCCACCCAAAGTTGAGCCATCATTGAACCATAAACATCGACCATACCCGTGGATGCTACTTTGTATATTTGTGAATAATGTGTTCATTTTCCATGTTGTTGACGAGGATGGAACAGTACTTAGCATGGAGAGGAAGGTGGTTATTGCAGTGTGCCCAAGAGGTTGTCTTTGTCTTCCTCTTCTGAGTCTCATCTTTTGTTCCCCCTTTCTTTCCATCTTAGCTAGTGCACATGTGAATAAATCACATGACAAACCATAGATCTACATCTAACATTCCCCTTGACCGCAAACGAATACAAAAAAATTTAAGATGGAACCAACAATCAATTTTTCAGACTGACAGTCCAAACTAAATGGCAAACAAAAAGACACACGCAATGGAAAATAAATTCCTAATTATGCTGACTAATGAGTTCAAATTCCTGGCAAAAAACTCCACCCTCAAGTTTGTAATGGTGGACGCACAGCGTCATGACATGGGGATGAAAATCCACTAACCATTGGGGTTCAAAGGAAAGAGACGAGATAGTTGGAAGAAACAAAAGAACATAAAACACCTTGTATATTGTTCTTTGATAAACTATGAACATTGTAGCCACTCTTCTCAGATTACAAACTATGTCTAAGATGATGGCTTAGACAAAACTCTATCAAGATGATTGGTTGACCACTCTATGCAATCCAAAACTCTTTTCTATAGTAATATAATAAAGTATTATACATCATACACTAACCAAAATTAGTCAAAAATCCCTACGAATAGCTAGATGTATTTTAGCCCCATTTTATGGGCACATATAGTGGCAAAAGATCACTCATTTTCTCTAAAAACCATCATTAGGATCACTGTGTAAAAAAAACTCATAACTTTTGATCTATAACTTAAATCTCTAAGCTTTTTGAAGAAAAAATATAGCCTTGATTCTAATCTACAACTTTCATGGTGATACTAAAATCAAATTCTGAAAGCTTCAGTCCCAAAAAAATATGTGTTGCCTGCAATTCACTTTTCTTGCGCACGGTCCACTACTATAGATAGGAGTGTTGGTGCATGGCCTATTGTAGATGATTTTGTTAAAGCATTTGCTAGCAAGGCTATCTATTCAATGGGGGATCTATATTTAGGATATGATCAATTTGAGGTGGCACTGGAAAGTATAGATATTACTACGCGCTATATAATTCAAATTAATAAAAATAAAGTGAATATCTTTTTTAAAAAAATGAGATTTTTGGTTTTGCCGTCGCATCTACTGGCGCATGTAAAAGCGCATCTATGCATGTGCTTATGTGGCCGTCTAATCTTCCATATAGTTGCACTTGTAGACGCACAAAAGAAATTAAACAAATAATAATTTTGGTTTTGGTGTGCACGTTTATTGATGCGTGTATATGCGCGTCTAAAGCACATCTATTGCTGCATGTGGATTTCCTTATACATGCGACTATAGACGCGAAATGGTACACGCACAAATAGACGGGCTTATAGACGCGCTTGTAAGATTTTCTCTCAATTCAAAAATCGCGTCTAAGAGGCCTTTTTGTTTTAGTATGCCTCTTGGGGCCAAGTATCCCTTTGCCTTCCAATACTATGTAGATTCTCTCTTACAATGTTCAAAATCTTGAATCCCAATCAAGTATTTCCATATGATAGATCACACATTCTTAAATATATGCATGGGATCTAGAAGGTTGTTGATTGGGTTCTAATAAGGTAGCTGAAAGAATATAGAGTACTTAATCAAGAAAATACACAATGTATATTCAATAGGCATTGCATAAAGCTCAAGGCTGTACGGCCATTGCCACACCACATGTAAAATATTACACGGCGCAGCGAACAGAATCTGAGAAAGAGATAGAGAGTACACAACAGATAAGAGGAGAATCAGTAAACTCTTTAACTTCAAAAAACTGATACAAAGATGGCTCTGTCCACCCGTGTGCTTCCATTGTGTGAAGCTTAGATGGCGATCTAGACAGAAGATAGGTGAAGAAATTAAGGCTAGCTGGAACAACAACTCTGACTGGGTGAAAGATGAGTGATAGATGGCTATAAAGGGGTTTAGCTTTTATAGCCCGCGAAGGCTGTTAGGTTGGCCTGACCGACCTACCATATGAGCCTCCACTAGTCGGCGAGGGAATATTCCAGGGACCCCAAAATAGGGGCCCCTTTTAACTCCCTTACACCGCAACTCGATGCAATGCGCCTCGAGTTGCTACCAGCTTAACCACTCCATCTAACCCAAAGATTAGACCCACAACGGTCACCTTTTTGCCATCCGGTCACATAGACCTCATCTGATATACAAGTTAGGACTCAACCAATGTCTGAGCTCACATTTGGCTTCTCCTCATAATGGGGGCCTTACAACTTTGAGCACCATGGATCATTGGTAGCACCTAATGAGGGTGGGGCATTGATCATATCTAACACCCCCCCTCAATGTCTACCCATAGGTGAACTATCTCCTCGGCCCAATACCGAGTCTCTGAAGATGAACTTGAAGCAGATCCTTCGTAAGTGCTTTGGTGTAGATATTTGCTCCATTCTCCTCTGTTGGACAGTAGACCAGTTCCACTATCCCATCCTCCATCAAATCACGCACATAGTGATACTGGATCTCTATATGTTTGGTGCGTGCATGAAACACTGGATTTTTGGCAATGGCGATGCAACTCTGATTGTCACATCTCAGCACAGTTGGTTCTTCATCCTGCACTGCCATTTGCCATAGAATCCTTCTCAACCATATGGTTTCACTTGCAGCAAGACAAGCTGCCTTGTACTTTGCTTTGGTAGAAGACAATGCCACTGTTGGCTACTTCTTACTAATCCAAGAGAAAATTCCTGAACCCAAAGAGAAACAATAACCAAAAACTGACTTCCTGGAATTAATGTCTCCTGCCCAATCTGAGTCACAGTTCCCCATAAGACAAGTTCCGAAACTGTATGTGATACCATAGTCAAGAGTTTCCTTTAAGTATCTGAGCACCCGCATCCTAGCCTTCCAATGACTCTCATGAGGTTTGTTTGAGAACCTACTCAAAACACCAACAACAAAACTGATATCTGGTCTGGTGTTACACAAGTAGATCAGACTACCAACCAACCTCCTATACCTCCTAATGTCTGCTAGTGTTGATGTATCCTCGATGGATAGCTTTGCATTCACCTCCATAGGTGTAGCTATCTCCTTGCACTCGGTCATGCCAAATGCCTTCAAGATCTCCCATGCATACTTCTTCTGAGAGATGAAGATCTTTCCTCGCTCTTGCAAGACTTAAATCCCCAAAGAATAGTGCAGCAAGTCCAAGTCTGTCATTTCAAACTCAGAACTCAAAGCCTTTCGAGTTTGGTTGATCATATCTTCATAGTCATCTGTAATAAGAAGGTCATCCACATATAGGACAATCACTATAGACTTTTTACCATCCCTGTAAACATACAAGTTAGCATCTGAGACACATCTTTTGAAGTTTAGGTTTAAAAAGAACTTATTTATCCGCTGGTACCATGCTCTGGAGGCTTGTTTCAGTCCATACAATGCCTTCTTCAGCTTACACACTTTGTTCTCAGAATGGGGGGTCTCAAACCCTGGTGGCTGAGCCACGTACACCTCCTCCTTGAGGTCACCATTTAAGAACACTGACTTAACATCCATTTGGTACACTGGCCACTTCTTGTGGGCAGCCATTGCAAGTACCGTGCGAATAATGGTCATTCTGGCAGTTGGGGCAAATGACTCTTGAAAATCAAACCCTTCAACTTGTGAAAATTCTTGGGCAACCAATCTAGCTTTGTAATTTTCTAAGGTACCATCAGCCTTGTACTTTACCTTCCAGATCCACTTTGTGCCAATAACCTTCTGCTTTGCTGGTCGATCCACTAGCTCCCAAGTGTCATTCTTCATTATGCTGTCATACTCCGCTTGCATAGCAGCCTTCCATGATGGATCTACAAGTGCTTCTTCTAAGTTAGTTGGCTCCTTTACTTCTCTCATAATCTCAACCATCAAGGCCATATTGACTATGTGAGCAGAAGCCCTCCTTTGCTCCTCTATTCTCTGAGACCTCCTTGGTCCGTCTGCCTTCTCCTCAACAGATGCAGGCATAGGATTATTGTGGTCATAGAGCTGCTTCACCTAGCGCGACAATGGCTTTTCCGGTGGGGTGATGTCAGGTTGGTAAAATTTTTCCTCATCATCTGAAGATGATGCTTCCTCCTCCTTAAGGATAGGGATAGCTCTCGGGACAGGTTCATAGTGGACTACTTCTTTGCTTGATGATAAAGTGGAAGAACTTGCCTTCTCCTCCTCCACTGTATGCGGCTCCTCCTTGAACACCACATCACGGCTCGCGATGATCTTCTTTGCCTCTTGGTCATATAATTTGTAAGCCTTCTGCTCATCACTATAACCCAAGAAGATACATTTTCTGCTTTTTGGTTTTAACTTGTTTCTCTTCTCATCTGGAACATGTGCATAACATTCACATCCAAAAATTCTGAAATGTGAGACAAATGGTTTCTTACCAGTGCAAGCCTCATGAGGTGTTTTTCCCTTAAGAGCCTTTGCATAGCTTCGATTTAGAATGTAGACTGTAGTATTAACAGCTTCAGCCCAGAAATGGTTAGGCAATCCCTTGCCCTTTAGCATGCATCTTGCCATCTCCACAATAGTGCGATTCATGCGTTCCACAACACCATTCTGCTGAGGTGTGTTAGGCGTTGTCAATTGACGCTTGATCCCTTTGCTCTTGCAAAAGGCTTCAAACTCCTTTGAGTTGAACTCACCACCACCATTTGTTCTAAATTTCTTCACACTTTTTCCTGTTTCATTCTCAACAGGTTTTAGCCATTCTTTAAACTTACCAAAAGCTTGAACCTTATCACAAAGGAAGTACAGCCACATCTTCCTACTGTAGTCATCGACAATAAACATAAAATAAGAAGATCCCCCCAAGGCCTGTGTAGGTATCTTACCACACAAGTCAGCATGCACCAACTCTAGAGGAGCCTGTGCTCTATTCTTGCTTTCTTGTGAAAATGCCTTTCTCTGTTGCTTGCCCATCATACAAGCTTCACATGGTTCCTTCAATTCAGTTACTGTAGGTAGGTGAGCAACCATACCTTGCTTTTGCATCTCCTTCAACACTGCAAATCCGATGTGTCCAAACCTTTCATGCCAAAGCTTACTTGTGCCCACTCCAGCGGTGGCTGTAAGAGCACTTAGCTCATACAGGTTGTTCCTTCTTTCTCCTTTGCCAAGAATTGTGCCAGCACTATCAAGAATTTCTGCACCTATCTTCTTGAACCTCACTTCATGACCAAAATCAGTTATGGCAGCAACTGGTAAGAGATTTCTCTTGATTTCGAGAACATACAACACATTTGAAAGCTTTTTGACTTCACCATTTGCAGCAACAAAAGAAATAGTACCTGCGCCCGTAGCAGGGCATTTAGCATCATTTCCAACCGTCACAGTGATGGATTCTTGTAGAGGCTTCATAGAACTGTATAGACCTTTCTTGTTGGTCATGTGACGGGAGGCCCCACTATCCAACACCCATGAGTTAGTGGTAGATTCTTCTTGCACCGAGGAGTACACTTTCCCAATGGTCGCCATGAATAATTCCAGCTCTGCTTCAGCCGTATTGGCTGTCTCTTTCCATTTACTTTTAAGGGTACCATTCTTTTCATCTGCCTTCTTGACACGATAATCTGCAATTGCATGTCCTTTCTTCTTATAGTAGAAGCATCTTCTTGAAACTTCTTCTTTCTGCCCTTATTCTTTTTGTCACCATCATTTTTGGTGGAGGAACCACCTTTGCCTTTTACATTGGCAGAGAATGCAGCATCTCCATTGTTGCTTCCTTCTCGGGCTTTCAGCCTCAACTCCTCCTCCATTAATAATACACAAAACTCCTCAAAAGTCAAAGCTTGAGGTCTCACCTGAGTATTAAGGGCAATTACTAGTCCATCAAACTTTTGTGGACAAATCCAAAGACACCTCCGAGCTAGCTTTTCACTAGTCTTTTGTATCCCAGCGCGCCAGCCATCTGGTCATGCAAATTCTTAATCCGAGTGATGAATGCTTCAATCGTCTGTCCTTCAGCAAACTTCTCCGCTGCTAGTTGATTCTCCAAGTTTTGAGTCCTTGTTTGGTTTCGTGTTTCATACTGACTCCTTAGTACATTCCAAGCCTCGGATGCTTTGGTTGTATGCTGAATCAAAGTCAGAACACTGTCAGAACAGCTTGTAACTAAGGCACACAATGCAACTGCATTCCTTCGTTTCCAAGCTCGTAGAAGATCTACATTCGGAGGAATCATCACACTAGGATTTGATGGGTCGGGGGTAGGCTGTGGTTCTGCGTCAGTCCCCAACACAGTCTCCAGAAGCTCATAAGAATCAAGGATAGTTGTAATTTTGAACTTCCACAAGGTGTAGTTTGTACCATCTAACTTGTCTTCGCTGAAGGTTGGTGGACGAATCCTCAGTGTTTGAATAGTCCATACAGCAACACCACCTCCTGCACCACTTCCTGATGCGCCAGAACCACTTCCAAAAGTCGACATAGTTTCTCTTTGCTGTTGAAGCCTATGCCTCTTGCACACTCTCCGATCTCTAGAGCCCCCTGGGCTCTGATACCATGTAAAATATTACACGGCGCAGCGAACTGAATCTGAGAAAGAGATAGAGAGTACACAACAGATAAGAGGAGAATCAATAAATTCTTTAACTTCAAACAACTGATACAAAGATGGCTCTGTCCACCTGTATGCTTCCACTGTGTGAAGCTTAGATGGCGATCTAGACAGAAGATAGGTGAAGAGCTTAAGGCTAGCTGGAACAACAACCCTGACTGGGTGAAAGATGAGTGATAGATGGCTATGAAGGGGTTTAGCTTTTATAGCCCGCGAAGGCTGTTAGGTTGGCCTGACCGACCTACCATATGAGCCTCCACTAGTTGGCAAGGGAATATTCCAGGGAATTTTTCCTTTACCATCGGGCCTGGGACATTGCCCCCGGACCCCCGCCAGGGGGGCCGTTGGCCCCCCTGGGACCCCCCAGCCAGGGGCCGCTTCGGTGGCCCCCGGACCCCAAAATAGGGGCCCCTTTTAACTCCCTTACACCGCAACTCGATGCAATGTGCCTCGAGTTGCTACCAGCTTAACCACTCCATCTAACCCAAATATTAGACCCACAACGGTCACCTTTTTGCCATCCAGTCACATAGACCTCATCTGATATACAAGTCAGGACTCAACCAATGTTCGGGCTCACATTTGGCTTCTCCTCATAATGGGGGCCTTACAACTTTGAGCACCATGGATCATTGGTAGCACCTAATGAGGGTGGGGCATTGATCATATCTAACACCACATCCATGAAAAGACAGGGGACAACTACAAAGGAGAAGGAGGGGACCCATAAGGGACAAAAAGAAGGAAAGAAGTACAAAAGAATTCTTCTTTGAGCTTGGAGGTAAGTGCCTTCTCTCTTCTCTCTTTGTTTTTCTATTTTTTTTACTTCTTTCTTTTTGTTGATGAAGAGATGTATAGAGAGAAGAAGGGAAAGAGATCAATGAGAGAGAGAGAGAGAGAGGCCACTAGCAATGCCATTTCCATCGCCATCCACAAAAAGAGAGAGAACAACTGTAGCCAAAGAAGAAGGAGAAAACGAGAAGAAAAAGAAGGAGAGAACCGTAAAAGAATTCTCCTTCAAGCTTTGAGGTAAGTACATTCACTCTTCTCTCTTTTCTGACCATAGCTGACCAGTTGGCTACTATTGGATCTCATGTTTCAGAGGATGATATGATTGCAGTGACATTGAATGGGTCAGGCAAGGAGTATAAGGCATTTGATACCTTTGTTTGTGTGAGAGAAGAACCCGCTAATTGGGATGAGTTACTTGCACTGTTGCTATAGTATGCTCATGATATCCTGCTGAAATATGGAATGAGGGAGTGCAAAACCATGGAAATACCATTGGATCAGAATGTCAAACTTCTAGTTGATGTTGGGAGACTAAGATCGAGAATGTTGCTATGTACAAACGGATGGTGAGCAGGCTCATTTACCTTATTATTACCCATTGTAAATTGAGTAATGCAATGGGGCTGATTAGCCAATTTATGCAAAAACCTCATAAGCCACACTTAGATGCAGTCAGGAGGATTATGTAGTACATGCAGGGTACTTATGATTATGGGCTTTTTTATGAGCATGGGAAATCATTGGACTTGATAGGTTATATGGATGATGATTGGGTTGGTTGTGCCTATGATAGGAGGTCAACCAATGGTTATGCTTTCAGTTTGGGCAGCAATATGATCAAATGGAGTAGTAAGGAGCAGCCCACCGTTGCTTTATCTAGTATAGAGGTAGAATATAGGGGTGTAGCCTTAGTGGCATGCGAAGCAGTTTGGCTTGTGAAACTGCTACATGATTTGGGTATCCAGTTGGAGAGCAAAGTCACATTGCATTGTGACAGTCTCAATAGTGTTATACTAGCTAGCAACCTCGTCTAACATGCTAGATCCAAACATATAGAGGTTTATTACCATTTCATTAGGGAAATGGTACTTGTATAACAACTTGATCTACTTCATGTAAAGATAGAAGACCAGGTAGCAGATATTTGTATCAAATCACTTGGTAAAGAGAAATTTGTTCATTTCAAGGAGCTGCTTGGAGTATAGCAACTAGTTTGAGCTTGAGAGGGAGTGTTGAGACTTTAAGCTCAACTCATGTACACTGACTTAGACCTAGTTCTTTATAGTCATTCAGTATGTGTGTGAGGTACATGGAATAATGAAGAATATGGGAGTTCACTGCTCCCTATTGCCTCATCTCTCTCTCCCTATCTTTTGACAAAGAATACAAACCTGAAGGAGTTCAAGAAGAGCAAGAAATGATGGAGTATTATATGAAGGGAGAAGGATGGATAATGGATGTCTGTTCAAAGGTAGAATGTATTATGATGGAGCTAGGATACAAGAAAGAAGACAAATATATGTGGATATGTCAAAAGGATGAACCCTTGCACCACATGTTGCAGCTCAAGAAATGAAGTTTGAGAAGGGGGAGGATGAGTGTGATTCTTTCGATCTTGAAACATCTCCATCCATTGAGATTGAGGGTGAGGCCAAGAAAGAAGAGATAGAAGATGACTTAGGCATAGGTAAAAACAAAAAGGAAGCAGTAGAGCTCAAAGACACTACTACTCCCTATATAAGTGTTTCTGGCTCCAACGCCGTGGTATAACTCTTACAAATGTCCAAATGCTTCCCCAAAAAGACTTGAACAAGTTTGGAATAAGCTAGCGCGAGTAAAAGATCAATGGGACTTATTTATACCTCAGGGTCCTAACTACAATAAAAGCTTGAAGTGAAGCTCTTCTTCTTGGGCCTAAGCAAGTGATAAAAAAGCTCCTTGAGTAAAAAAATTTTGAATTGATTATATCTAGCTTTTGCAATCACAAGGTCTTCTTCTTCTCAGGCCTAAGCAAGTGATGAAAAATCTTATTGCATAATACATTTTCGAATTGATTATATCTAGCTTTTGCAATTAGAGAATTTATTTTTTTTTAAAAAATCTGATGCACAATTTTTAGACATTAGGTGTATGTGACCTTGGCAAATTAATTATACAAGAATACTTAGTGCATATAGCTAGAAGGGTGGCATGCCCTAGCACCTAAAGTTTTCCCCCTCTAAAACTGTCGCTATTTGAGTCGAAAATTTGCTCTACAACTGTTGCTATTAGCGCCTCTATTTGTATCACTATTTCTATCGCTACTAGTGTTGCTATCCTAATAAGCGACACTAATAGCGATGGAAATAGTGATGCCAATAGAAATGCTAATAGCAATGAAAATAGCAACTCAAATAGTGAAGAATTTATCACATCGCTAATAGTGGCATGAATAGCGATGATGGGGGAAATTTTTCCATGAATAATTCAATCGCTTTAAACGTCACTATTGGGTCTATATGTTGTATAGTGTGGTAGTATTGTTATACTACAATCTTCCACCCCTAATGGCAATTATAAGAAGGGCATGCTATGCTATATGTACTAATTCCAAGGAAGCATATAGTCAAGAATATGGATGTATATCCAGATCCCTTGATAGAAGTTTTGGAGACACTTTGGAGGGGTATTGAGGTGCATGATGTATCTCAACCTTTGTATATGCAAAACTTCACATTGAGAGGCATCCTAACTAATGTGGACCATGCCTGACTTCAGGGTATGGTGATTTTTCAAGTCTGAAAATCCTAAACCAACTTCTATATATGTATATTATTTTGTTTTTTAGGGAATATTACCTTCTCTTTCCACGAGTATACGATTCGTGTCTCTTTATCTCTCCGGCTACCATGCATGTCCCATGTGGTGGTCCATCATTCATAATAAACTTCTCTAAAGAAGTTTATTTATGACAACTATCATAGATTTCTCCCTTTTGATCATCCTAATCATGAGGCACCTTTGACTAGGATTCCACAACAATCATGATCTATCATAGATTGGAAGGATTTATGGAAACACATGGAACATCCACCTCCTCATGGGATGAGTCAAAAGGCCTTTAAGCTTAAGGTTTAAGAAAAGAAGAGAGCACAAAAATAAAGTAAGAAAAGGCAATAACACAACATTGGTGAGTTTGGGAATCTCCCAATTCTCATTTTTTGAATACTAAAAAGGTGGCACCCGGATAACATGCCCATAAGTTTCTCAAAACCATATGATGTGACCTATCATTAGAAAGTACTTGAAAAATGGAATCTATTGAGCTACAGAGCGTTTCATTTGGAGTTATAGTGTTCAAGTTATGACAAATCCAAAGATTTGACCACATGTCCCAAACTTATGGGAAATTCCCATATTTCCCAATATGGTGTTCAATGTAACTACTTCAAAGGCCTGAAGATGAAACCCTTTGTACCTCCTCTTCCCATCTTCCCTCCTTTCTCCCTTGCACACTTCTCTCTCTCCTTCGTGTATAGTAGCGGAGGTGGTGACAATGATGATGAGCTTCCCCCCTCTCTCTCTCTCCCTCTTCCTCTCCCTCTCCCTCTCCCTCTCCCACTCAAAGCTTTAAGCTCTCTCGCTCTCTCTTTCATTCTTTCTTGCAAATGTTTTCTCGAAAAATTTCATAGTCGGGTTTTTGAAACTTTTTTCTCAAACCGGCATTGTTGTTAACATCGCAATTAGCGTCTCTATGTGCATCACTATTAGCATTACTATATGCATCGTTCTATGCATCAAAATTAGAATTAGTGACACTAATAGCAATGCATATAGTGACACTTTTAGCGATGTCACCTTTTTGCATTGCAAATGGACGTGGCTATTGCCTCATTCCCTTGTAGTGCCATTCATACATTGTAAGATGTGCTTTCAATTCCAAATGGGTTTATACCATCCATTCCCAACCCAAGTCTCAAGTCTCTAGGTTCTTCCTTGAAGATTGGCCACATGTCCTCTATATGTTTCTATGTTGGTATATCAATAGGAATTCTCCACTTACTACCAATTAATTGATGATTTCAGGGTAGACTTATACTTGAACATGTGTATGGAAAAAACTAATCATCGTTCTCAATTGCATATTGGTAGATTTGTGAGTTTGAAGGAAATCGATCCAAATATGTTGCAAGAGGCTCGAGTATTGTCCATTGAGGTGGTTTGTTTGGTGGAGGAAACTTTTCCTCACTCCATTTTGACTACTCAAGTACACTTACTCATACATCTGATTGATGAGATTGCAATTTGTGGGGTAGTTCATGCAAGGTGGATGTTTTTTCTAGAGCGCTTTATGAAAACTGTAAAAGATTTTGTAAGGCAAAATTCACGGCCCGAGGGAAGCATGGTTGAGGGTTGGTTAGTGCAATCATCCCTTGTACAAATCTCTAAATATCTTACTAGAGTGGACCTCTCTTTACCACGACTAAGGAAAGATGATGAGGATTTGAGGATGACCTCTATAATACCTCAAGGAAAAGAAATGAGTAAAGTGCTAACAAAAGAAGAACTTCGTAAGTTAAATAGTTTTTTTGTGCTCAATAGTGATGTAATGAGAAAAAATAGGTGACACTATATAATGAAGCAAGGGAAAGAAGAAAAAGCAAAAGACAAGCATTTCGCACCAGATATGGATGTAATGTCTCATTTCCAGACAGCGAAGTAATGAGCAAATGGGTGACACTATATAAAGAAGCAAGGGCAAGAAGAGTAAGAGAAAGGCAAGCATTTCGTGCTAGACATGGACGTAATATCCCATATCCAGAACATTTAAGTGTGCTTCCACATCATATTGATATAGATTGGTTACATGAAGAAATGGAGAAGATGGAAAAAGAGGAGGCCATGGATATATCACAAGAGGAGTGGGAATGTGCACGAGGTTGCTTATCAAAGGTGAGATATACTTATAATTAAATTATCTTTAGTTATATATGATATAATAATTTGGTATGTTTCATCTTTAACTAGATCGTTAATATGATCTCAACAATGTACTACTAGTGCACATTGTTCAATGCTATTTGGTGTGAAGGCAAACATTTTCGAACTCAACGTATAGATGATAAGAGAAATACCCAGGATTGTGGTATCCTTGCAAACTTCCAGGATACCAATGGCACCATGGAAGGTTATTGTGGCTTGATCCAAGATATTTTGAAGCTTGACTTTAGGCGATTTCTTATATATGTACTAGATGTGAAGTGGTTTAATTTTCACCAAGGCAAGAATGACACATTCGTACTACCTCAACAATGCGAGCAGGTATATTAGAAGTAATTTATTTATATATATATAATTTCTTGATATATTCTCAAAATATAATAAATATCTAAGTTGCTTACTTCGATTTGAGAGAGCGTGGCTCAGGTAGTTGTTGTGAAGTTACGGAGGCAGTGTCTCCGTCTCCTCGTTCTGTTAGAGTTGTGTCACCTCTGGGATTTGTCACACCTGTGGGGACGTCTACTCCAGTCACTCCAACTTTTGCTCAGCCATCCGTAGGTAGCACCCCTATGGGTGCTACTCCAAGAGATACTACCCCGGTAGGTACACCAGATGTACAAGGGTCTCTTGGATATGCCCAAGAGCATGGTCGCAGGTAGGAGAGGACCCATCTTAGGCATACCCTAGAGGGGTATGCCTACCTTGTAGATGATAGGTCAGGAGCCATCATCATGAATGATGAGGGGAGGAGGGTGATGGCTTGCATGAGAAAGTTGTACCAACAAGTTTTTCAGCACAACGTCTTGGATCATTGGAAGAGGATACCGGAGGGGAGCAGGGACTACATAGCAGCATCCTTGCATGAGGAGTTTCCGGTACCAGTCGCACCAGATAGGTTTTCTATGGGCTGGATGATGAAGTGTATGCGTGCATATATATCACTCAGACGATCGGACGCACACAAGGCACTCAAGAGTAGGGCTTCAAAGCCCGAGTGGCTAGACGCAGACGACTTGCGCTGACTCAGGGGGGAGGCTACAAATTCTCCAGGACGTTGGAGATAGCAGCATGAGGTGGCGAGGGCATGACTAAAGGCCGGAGTGGTCCATCATCCTAGGAGTGGCAGCCACAAGACATATCTGGAGGACTTTGTAAGTTTTTCTTTTGTTTTGCTTGCTTTGTTTTGTTTTTTTTTGCAATATCCTTTGTACTGACAATCGTGTTTCTAATAGTTGTATATTGTTTTCTTTGCAGCACTCCATTACAAATCGTGATCCCATCGGCCTTTAGACTTGATATGTAGAGAGGCACGGTCTCACTGCACTGATCGACCGATTGTATGGACACAGCGGCCCTTTAAGTCACTCATCTTTCTTGTCCATAGCTACTATGTTTAATTAGAATGCATTGTTGTATGGTGGACTGATGTATAGTTGTTTCTTTATTTGTAGAGTCCGTTTGATACTCTTTTGCGGCGGGACGAGGTTTCAGATTGCCCTTCGATCCTTGGAGCTCACATACCCTTCTTTTTTGGTCACGTGATCTATGTAGACATTTTCTATGTAGTAGTAGTATCTTACCATGATTGTACCGGTGGCTTTTATTATGCGATCATGTATCTATTTCATGTATCAATGTTATGATTTAAGTACACTTTGCCTTTATATACACATTATTGAAACTATTTTGTATGGCCCAAATAAATCACATAGTGCTATATGAGCTGCCCTGCCACAAAATTATTTTTTTCATATTACCGTCACTTTAGCATCACAAATTTACTACACGCATCGCTATTAGCACTGCAAAGCGTCGTTATCAGCGTCCTGCTCTGATACCGATGCAAATAGCCACGTGATAACAATGCTTATATTGACTGTTCTATGGCATCGCCAATAACAACGCTTTGTGTGACGACGGGAGTAAATTTCTTTATGAATATTTTCGTGGCTTTGAACGTCGGTATAAGGCCTATATCTTGTAGTGTCTTCAACTTAGGCTTGGATTTCTTTCTATTCAATTTGATTGTGTCTATAAGGTGCTTTACATGGTGGTTGAGAACTTGGAATTAAATTTATTTTATGATCTTCAGGACGCGTAGGTGGTAAACCAGGGGTAAATCAGCAGTAAAACAATCTTTAAATTGTGAAAGAAATTGTGTGTGCCTAGGGTGTATCTAATATTTCTTAGCTTCAATTTCATTCACCCATACTAAATATGATTTGCTATCTTTTGTCAATGCACTTTTAGCATGTGTATGACTAAGCAATGGAAAATTATCAAAGGTGTGCATTCCATGTAATGTGATTTGTTTTCCGTAATTACTACAACAAAAAGGCTCCATAGTCGCACTTGTAGACGCAATATTTGAATTGTGTTTAAAAATATCAAGAGCGTTTATTACTGTGTCTACTAACGCGTCTAAAATTTCACATCTACAAGCGCACTTATAGTGAAAACTACACGCGCATATAGACGCGCCTATTGATGCGCTCCGTAAATATATAATCATATTTATAAAAAAGTAGATATATTCATATTTTACGTCTATAAACGCATGTAATTGCGTGTCTAAAAAGGCATGTACTCTGTAAAATTTTCAAAAAATTTTGACGATTATAGACGCGGGGATAGACGGATAAAACAGAGGTATAAAAAAAAACCAGAGAGCATGTGGCTTTGCAAGCCACATGCTCTCTGGTTTTTTTCCCTCCATCAAATTGTATGCTTAGGAAAAATAGAGAAATATTATTATACTGAAAGCAAAAAATGTGGAGAGCCAAAGTCCATATATTGATAATAACACATGATGAGCATACTGTGCTGAAATATTTGTACATATTTCGAAGATTTTTGTACTGAAAATAAAACAATGTAGAATAGAAATTTTATATATAAAGATGCAACGTTTTTACATGACGAGTTCTAGTGCTTGTGACCTCAAGCATGGTCATGGTCGCAAGCATTAGCTGAAAGTAATACATATCAAAAATGAAAACTACAAGCCAATGGGAGGCATGCATGCATGGGGCTCCTCTACATCTCCTCAGAAGAGGCATCATCGTCGCTACCACCACTGCTGCCAGTGCCGCTGACGATGCCGCTATCGCTACTGCTAGTCCCCCCTTCACTATCCTCAACTGCATCAGTATTCGCCTACACAAAGGATTAAGGTATATAAATACCATTACCAATAATAAATTAGAGTTATCTATACTTTTCATGTAAAAAATAAAACATACCTCTTCTGGTTGTGGAATCCTCATGGCACGATTAGATTGCTCCTCTGTGATTAGTCCCTCATTGTAGAAATGCTGCCAAGTGGATGCCTGGTTATGACCTCGATGGTAGCCTACCTCTCTAGGAGTAGACATCCTACCAACGATATGATACTACAAAACAATTTTAACATACAACGTATTAGAACACACTACATAATGAATTGAAACAAATTACAAAATTTAATTTAAAAAAAGAAATCAAATAATACTTACAAACTCAGCCTCCCATGACTCCCTGACACACGATCCATAATGCGACGATCCCATGGTTGCCATCTGGATACATCATGCCTTTGCATGCTAGCAACTTATCCTTTTCTCTGTCGCTCTCTTCTTGGCCTCTTTCCACTCCCTACGGTGGCAATTGGGTGGTTGGCCATATCCATGGCACCCCTGCTCTTGTCTCCGTAGTGACTCCTTGGCACGCGTAATAAGGTGACACCTCTTGTTATGAAGCGCGTCTCTCACCTTTGACCGTCCCCAATCATCTAAGAATCATGAATTCTCAGGATTAGGATACCTTCTATGTACTGTCCTTAGCACCTCTTGCCACAAACCACTTTTTTGGTGCTTAAAGGGAATCATACAATCTTTGTATGTGGCATGCATGACACTCCTCAAGTAGGCTATCACTTCCCTCCCCTGAGGGTTATGCAAGATACCACCAACATCTGTGACAGAGTAGTACATTTGTAGAGGCTCACCTCTCTCATTTCCCAGTGAGGGTGATTGAGATCCACCTCCTAGGCAACCCCCACAAAGTCATTGACCTCCTCATCCTCTCGTACGACTCTCCCTCCTCCCTTGATGGGCACTACCCTCTACCTCACTCCTCCCTCCTCCCTCGACGGGCACTACCCTCTACCTCACTCAATGCACATGCTTCTGCAGATGCACGTGCTTTGGCTGATCCATGTACTTCAGTTGATCCCTGTACATCAATGAATCTGTGTGTATGCATAGTGCATGGAGTACCTGTTAGTAGAGGTGTACCAAGGTTTGGTGTTTGTGTGGCAGTGCTAGGCAAAGATGTGATAGGTGTCCCAGACATGACACTAAAAACCTCCTCTATAGTGGGAGGGTAACCAAGATAACTGGTCATCTCCCCCATGAATTTCTCCTTGTTCGAAAAACCTCCAAAAAAACTACTAACACCTCTAGAGAACTCCGCTAATGTGTTGTTCATGCATTCCAACTCAGGATCAGTGCTGAAAGATCCCGGATTCCACATCTACACAAGAAAAAATCCATTACTACCTTGTGCAAATAAAACATATTACATACTGCGTCTATACCCGCATCTATAGTCGTGTTTGTTAGCGCGTCTAAAAATGCGTCTAGACTGTCATCTAGATGTGCCTATAGATGCGCACATTCGGACCATATTTTGCAAACTATTATAAAAAACGCGCAAAAAACCTCCATAGATGACAGTCTAAAGCATGTAAAGAGAGAGAGAGAGAGAGAGAGAGAGAGAGAGAGAGAAAGAGACAAATAGACAAAGAGAAAGCAAAGAAGATTGAGAGAGAGAAGAAGAACTCACATTCTTTGCTTGCTCTGACAGGTGGCGGCTAGGTTGCAAGCTCCTTGTCCTCCTTCTTCCTTCCCTTGGTAGATTGCTTGATTCTTCTTCTCTTTCTTGCTGTTTGGCTCTTGTTCTTTACTCTTTGGCTCTTCCTTCCTCATGTCCTCTTTTTACTCTTATTTTCTTCCCTCATTGTCTTCATGAAGTGATAGATAGACATTATTAGTGATGTCGAGCTCGAACTGCAAAAAATGCAAAAAAGCACTAGTTTGAAAAGAAAGCCACAACTTTTTTAAAAAAAATTATATTCGTGTAGTACGTCTGTAACGCGTGTAATTGTGCGTCTATATGCGTAGATTAAACATATTACACGCACTGATAGACGAACAATTACAATTAATTTATTAAATGCTAGCTTATAGTTGTTTTTGGACCAACATGACTTTCCTGGTCTTTCAATATCAAAATGTCTGTCTCCATGTTGTAAGTATCAAAATATTTAGGGAATATGACATATATACCAAATGAAATTATATATATCCTTATGATTCAAGTGTAATTATGTCATCATCTTCTACTAGTATGGGACATGCTGAGTCAACAAACAGTACATCCTCCAGTGAGGACGAGACATTGCGTCTTCACAATCGAGACGCTTGGCTACGATGCAAAATCAAATGTATGTGTGATCGTTATCGAGGATATTTTTTTTGAGCACGTCGAATTAAAATGTCACACCTCTGCATGTATGGAGAGTGGGACCAAGAAAAGGACCCAATAAATTTTACTATTTTATTTACACAAATATTATTGGTCTATGTTGCATCTTCACCATTAAACAAAACCTCCCTTTTTTTATTAAGCAGGATGCAGTACCACATCCTCAAATGGTCCCTCCAGGGTGTGAGAGGCTGTGATGCGTCGACACGAGGAGGCAGAGTCCTCAAGAAAAGTAGAGACTGATGATGACAATAGCAGCCCTCTTCAAATGCCCCATCAAGTTTTGGAGGAAGAGATTTTGGACAACATGGTGCAGGATTTATTTTCCCATGAGGTTCGGGGAGAGGGCACCACTAGAGAGATAGATAACCCGCTACACATAGCGTCGAAAACTCAATTGTACGAAGGTTGCACCTACTCCGTTCTACGTGCATCTTTCGAGATATTGAACTTACAAACCATTTATGGACGGAGTAATGATAGCTTGAATGCATTATTGAAGTATGTATCATTTAATATTAATTCATAAATGCTTCTAGATAATATTCACTGTTTGTTAACTCTGTTTACACAATATATGCAGGTTATTGTCACAAATGCTTCCAAATGGAAATAAATTACCAACTAGAAGGTAGCAAGCAAGGTGTTTCTTGAAATCTCTTGGAGGTCTCGATTACGTTAAAATCCATGCATGTGTCAATGATTTCATCTTGTTTCATGGGGATCATGCATCTGCACGACAGTGTCCTATTTGTGGTGAACCAAGATACAACCAGGAGATGAAATCAATGGATGTGCCTCGTAAGGTTTTGCGACATTTTCCTATTATTCCACGTATTCAACTTATGTTTAAGTGTGAATCTATTGCAAGACTCATGTCATGGCATGGTAGTCACTATTCAACTGATGAAAAGTGGAGAATTCCTTCAGACACACTAGCTTGGTAATACATAGACAATTTGTAGCCTACTTTCAAAGAAGAGCCCAGAAATTTGAGATTTGGTCTAGGATTAGGTGGAATAAATCCATTTGGCATCAAAAGCACCTCATATAGTGTATGGCAATGATATTGGTTAACTATAATATCCCTCCATCCATACTGTATGGCAATGATATTGGTGAACTATAATATCACTCCGTCCATGACAATAAAAAAAGGACATGTAATGTTGTCCCTTTTGATTCCTGGAAAACAGAAAGTAAAAAAAATGGATGCTTACTTAGAGCTATTGATTGAGGAGCTAGAAATGCTATGGAGAGGTATTGAGGTGCAAGATGTGAGTGCATCATTGTCCTCTAGAGATTTCACTTTAAAGGACATGTTGTTGTGGACCATGCATGACTTTCCAGGCTATGGAGAGTGTTTAGGTAGTTGCGTACTCTATTTTATTCATTCTTACCCTTAATAAAATATATGTCATCATTAACCCACTTGTTTCTACAGGTTTAACTACATCAGGATATCATGCATATCCAATTTGCGGTCCCTCTCTGGTTTCTTCTAGACTGACACGCTTGAAGAAGGTTATCTATGACAATCATCATCGTTTTCTTCCTATTGACCACCCCAAATATATACCCCCCACTAATGGAAGAACTCCACAATCTCTGACCATTCAAGATTGGAAGGACACTTGGACACACGCCAATGATCATCCTCCACTCGGCATGAGTCGGTAACTAGTTTACTTCTTTTTTTTGTCTTTAAAGTACACTCCATTATGAGAACAAGAAATAATATATTATTTGTGACTTAGATTCTCTATATTTTTTCATCTCCCATATTGGACTGAGCTCAAGATGACCCCATGCATATATCCAAGAATGTTTCCTCTACATTATGGGATCACTTAATCGGGGCTCGTGATTCTATCAATGTAAGGGAGGATTTATGTAGCATTGGACGTATGAGACGAGCTCCACCACGCATCGGACCTAGAGGAAAGATCGAGTTACCGTGTGCACCTTGGATGTTATCGAAGACCGAAGAAAAGATGGTGAAGCAGTAGATATGTAGCTTTCGAACTCCCACACGATATATGAGATGCCTCAAGGGAGCCTTCATAAAGAAAAAGAAAAGAGGTGTGGGGCAACTATCCGGTTTAAAGTCTCACGATTGGCACAAAATGATTCAGGTAAGGATTTTCATAGCACTTTCCTCAAGGTTGCTTTAGTTGTCTAATTACCTACCACATTTAGTTGAACACCCATTAAACAGCTTCATTAATTAGCCAGTTAGACACTGGTTCCTTCACGTAATCTTAGCACTTGACATAGAAAAGTAGTGTCAAACAAGTTCCTTTACAATAGGTTATCTTATTTATCGTTGGAAAACATCCATAAAATCCAGCATGCAGGCTTATCCATAATCTACCCGAAGGCAATCCATAATTCCACCCGAAGGCTATCCAGCAATCCACAGGGATTACTAATCCCAGATTCCGCCCGTAGACTAGTATGCGGGCCTCCAGATCCAATCCTGAGTCACGTTGGCCTCTTATGCAGGGCCCGAAAGGCGAGGGATTTACGCCTAGAGCCCCCTGGCACCCAAGCATCCTCCTGCTCCAAGTAGTGCTCAACGGAGAGACTTCACGCGGCGGGTTTGGTCCACGTTTCTGACATGGCTATCAATCCCCTTGGTTAGGGTCATGCATACAGTCGGGAGTAATTGAAGCTTCCTCTCCCTTCAGGCCTTTAACCTGAAGCATTAAATATATTTCCATCCTTTAGTTCCTTGAGCAAACAATGCAAACAGTGCTTTCTAAACTATTACAAGTACAATCAATTCCAGTGGTCGTTTATTTGGCCAACTGCTAAGGAGTGAATCCTTTTTTCCGAATGCATCCAGCATTTGATCCGGGATTAATTGTGACTTGGAAAGATCCCCAATAGTTTGTTTGTTAACCCTTTTGTCGTGGATTAGGGCCATACCCTGTTAACCCAACTTAACCAATACCTTAGGTTTCATACATTAACAATAAATCCTGGCGACCATGTCGCTCCAAATTGTTGTTTGATCCTTTGCTTCCAAGCAAATACCTAATTCCCTTATCTTGGCAAATTTTCCCCAAGAAAGGTGGTGTAGCACAACGGCTACTCATCCTCTTGTAAGTTAAACTTGCGCAAGAATCTGCCAATCTCATTCCAAGGATTTGGAAACTCTCTTGTGAACAAACCACAAGATCATGCGACGTTGCAGCTTGTTGCACAAGTGTTGCATCTATTCCATGGAATCATTTCACCCATCGAACGGCGTCTTCTGGTCACGAAATCATGATTAGACAAGAAGCAGGGTTTAGGGTGTCTTCTTATCCAACCCATTCCCAATTGCACTAGGCCAACAAGTCCTAGGGGTTCCAACTCAATCCGAGTTTCAACATTTGATCGAGTGATCCTTAGGGTAGAAACCCTAGATTGTTTCTTGCAAGCGCGTCCAATTGTCCCTACATTCCGTGAATGTGGGTAGGACCTTTGGGTATGTGGGTTTCGACTTGGCAACAAGTGCAAAACTAGGTCAAGTCCTCAACATGCTAAACCCTAGTTAGCACTTGGAGTATTTATTGTAAGGATTGAACCATCCTATACACATCCTTTGCGGTTTAGGTGTTTTAGCCAATCCAGTTTACTTGTCTTACGATAAGGACGAACCATTCCTAAAGATGTTATCTTGATCTAAAAGGGGAAAACTAGTTGCATTATGTCACAATTCACGTAAGCACGTGATTCATTGTCTCTACGTATGACTAGATTCACAATCCCTAACTTTTCTTGTTAAGATCAAAAAGCATGTTAAATTTTGGCATAACTTCCCATTGAACCTACTAGGTCTTACATTCAAGGATCATGCTCACAATTCTTTTTCTAGGCCTTTACGATTTCATGCTTAAATGAACCATGCAGCCTTTCCCTAAATACAACTCTTGATGAACGAAATTCTTCATACGATGAATGTACAATATGCAACCTTTCCTAACTACTACGTAGTTAAATGAGATTCATGCCAATTGAAGCTAGAGTTAACCTATTTCATGCAACCCTTAGAATCTTTTCCATGCTTTGCTATTTTCTACGGTTGATAATGACTTCCTGAATGAATCATTACAAAGAAAATTTGTCTAAAAATGCGACATGCCATTAAACTTTCCATGCCTAATCAAAGGTGCACTTTAATAATTTCGACCTTGTAAAGAAAGGCAATAGGCATTCTAGACCGTCACTTTTGAAATGCACAAAAGGCAACTTGCTAATAAGGTTCTAAAATGCATAGACACCTTATGTTTTTTTCTTTGTTCATTCCATTGAAAGTACCAATGACCAATTTTGTATCATGAGTTAATTCTAGTAATTTCTAAATAGCCAATATATTTCAATTGCATTTAGCTAGGTGCATTTGACATGCGTAAGTGCATCCTAGTCCAAGCTAATATCGTACATAATGCAATACTTCTACATGAAATCAAAATAGAAAGAAAACCTAGACTTGTGGGCTCGGTGAAATATCCACATGAATACTAGGAGATGATCCTCCTGCAGGCGCAGCTTGTGACTTTTTAGGGGCCATCATAGACGTGACTTCGACTTATGGTTTGCCTTCAAGGTTTACGAATTTACTCGCCTTCGTTTGTAGCCTTAAGATCTTTGTCCGTCTCCCTGGTACGCGGAGATTCCTTTTGAAGTACGGATCCTTGAAAAAAAACCGGCTTGCAGGATTTGGCTTGTGGAAGGCCTTAGGGTTTGGAGCTTGAGTCTTTTTGCAGGAGAGGAGGGGGTTCGTGGAAAGGGATCTTGTGAATGGCCTTGCGGCATTGGAGGCTTTGAGAGTTCTTCCTCTTCTTCTCTTAAAATCCCAAGGCTAGGGATGGGCTTATGGGGGATTAGTGGGAAGGGGGCTTTATACGCTTCCTCTTCTTCTCTTCAAACTCTCGGCTAGGGATGGGCTTGTGGGGGATTAGTGGGAAGGGGGCTTTATAAGCTTCCTCTTCTTCTCTTCAAAGTCCCGGATAGGGATGGGCTTATGGGGGATTAGTGGGAAGGGGCTTTATAAGCTTCCTCTTCTTCTCTTCAAAGTCCCGACTAGGGATGGGCTTGTGGGTGATTGGTGGGAAGGGGGCTTAGGAAAGCCCCCTTAGAAGCTTCTTAATGAAGCTTCTAAGAAGCTTCTAGTTTGCAGATCCACGTGGAAGAGGGAGGGGGCAATCATGGAAGAGGAATGATGGCGTGATGATGGTGGCAGCTGTCAAGACACAGGCGGCAGCGTGAGGATGGCGGCGATTGTCAAGCCACAGGCAGCGGCGTCAGCTATGGCTTCCGCTCTCTCTCCATGACTGGCGTACGACAGCTCCTTGCTTCAACCTCCTTACCCTCTTATCCCCCCCCCTCCACTAAGGGGGGATTTTATAGGTCAAGGGGGGGAGAGGGCCTCCACTACGTGGCCACTGCATGGTATCCCCCCTCCTCATGCAATCCACATCTCACTAAGCCCATCCCCTTCCCTTAGCCATGCATCGGCTAGGGGAAAATTAGTAAAAAACTTTGCAATTATTTACACCTTATCCTCTTAACCTCCTCCCAAGAGGGAGTTTCCCCGCGGTTTATGTAGTTTTTTAACCCCGGTCTCGGTTTGCCAATACAGAGGCCTTGATTCCTCGCGTGCGGTTTACGGGTTACACTGCCGATAATTCCAATACTAAAAATAACCTTTGCATGAGTTTCACGCGGTGTGTGGGAAGTCGGTTCTAGTAATATTTTTAAGTGAAATATTACATTCTCTCCCCTTGGAGGAATCCAGATGTCCTCATCTCGAGATGAACTGGGGATGTTGTTGGTTGAGAGTGCTTTCATCCATCCAAGTGGCATCCTCCTCAAGATAATCTTTCCACTAGACGAGGCATTCTCTCAAGTTTCTGGATCTCAGTTGTCTCTCCCTAACATCTAAGTTCCTGTCAGGCCGTAGCTCAAGGACTCCTTGGCTAGGCATTACAACTTGTTGGTCATCAAGTACATGGCTAGGATTAGGTACATACTTCTTCAATCGACAGATATGGAATACATTATGAACCTTTAGGTTCTCAGGGAGTTGTAGTCTATAAGCATTGGGTCCTAGGCACTTGAGGATCTTATGTGGTCCACAATATCTTGGACTTAGCTTCTTGCAATCACCTAAGGATAGGGAACTCTTCTTTGGCCCTTGGCGGCTTGGATGTCCTGTCTAATTGACTTCATTTGGTCATCCATCTCTTACAGCATCTGCCTTGAAGCTTCAACCCTCATGGTTGGATATGAGAAGTTTAGGGGACTTCGACAGTCATGCCCATACAATGCTTGAAAAGGGGTCATCTGAATGCTTTGTTGGTAAGAAGCATTGTAGGCAAATTCAACCAAGGGAAAGTATTGAATCCACCTTTTTGGTTCACGGCAGCAGTGTGCCCTTAGTATATCCTCAATGACTTGATTAACTCGCTCCATTTGGCCATTAGTTTGGGGATGGTAAGCTGTACTAAAACAGAGTTGAGTTCCAATGGCTTCAAAGATAGCTCTCTAGAAGTGAGATGTGAAGAGAGAATCACGATCACTAATGATTCTTTTGGGAAACCCATGTAGCTTGAATATCTCCTTGATAAACAACCTTGCAATGTCTGAGGCTTTATAGTTTGTCTTAACAGGAATAAGATGTTCAACCTTAGTAAGCATATCAACCACAACCATGATGGAGTTGTATCGTCCCTGAACTTGGGGTAGGCAAACAACAAAGTCCATACTAATGAATTCCCATTTCATTTGGGGAATGTCAAGTGGTTGCAACTTTTCTAGCATTTTGACATGTTTGGCCTTAATACGTTGACAAGACAAACACTCAGTGACATATTTGAGAACATCACCTTTAAGTCTCTCCCAATAGTAGCTCTTCCAACTGCATTGAGAGTCTTGGCATAGCCAGGATGTCCTGAGAAAAGGGAATCATGAGCTTCCAACAGTCTTTTGCTTGAGTGAGTGGCTTGCTGGTATACATAGTCTCGTTCTATAGTAGACAAGTCCACTACTGATAGAGAACTCATGATACTTAGCCTGTAGCTTCGGGTCTTGATCCTTGATAAGGATCTCCCTTAGCACCTTCTGATAGGTGGGATCATGACATGCTTCTTCTCTAGCTAGTTCAAGTATTGGGTTGTTTGGCATGGATACCTTTGTGGCTAGAGATCTAGTTGTTGATGGATTTTGCAAGATTAGAGAATTAAGGAATGCCTTGCGATTGAGTGCATCCGCAACTACATTCTCCTTTCCATGTCAGTATTTGATTTCAAAATCATACTCCTCCAGCACTTCAATCCATCGACATTGCCTCATATTGAGCTCGTTCTGGGTAAAGATTCACTTGAGACTTTTATGATCCGTCACTAGAGTAAACTTGTTACCCAATAGATAATGTCTCCAAAGCTTTAGAGCATGGATGACAGCTAACAGTTCTAGATCATGGGTAGCATAATTCTTCTCATGGGTCATCACTTTTCTTGAAGAGTATGCTACAGGATGGCGTTCTTGCATGAGCATACATCCTAAGGCAAGCGTGCTAGCATCAGTTACGACTTCAAACTCCTTACTAAGGTCCGGAAGTTTAAGGATAGGTGCTAATACCAAACTTTGCTTTAATCTATCAAAGCTAGATTGTTCGGCACTTGACCATGCAATGGATGTTTGTTTCTTTAGTAAATCCACTAGAGGTGCTATAATCAAAGCATAGTCTTTGATAAAGACCCTATATCATCCTGTCAATCCAAGAAAACTGCGTATTTCTTTGACAGTTGTTGATATTCAATCTGACGTTTGAAGAATGCACACTTCTTCATCTTAGCATAGAGCTTGTGTGCCCTCATTGTCTTAAGGACAATCCGAAGAGCTGGGGTTTATGATCTTCTTCCTGTTTAGAGTAGACTAAGGTGTCATTGAAGAAGATGAGTACAAAGTCACCAAGATATGCCTTAAAGATATCCTACATTAACATGTTGAAGGTGGCAGGTGCATTCGTCAGCCCGAATGACATGACTAGGAACTCAAAGTGTCCATATCTTGTATTGAAGGCCGTCTTTGGGATATCTTCTTCCTTGATCCTTATCTGATAGTAACCAGACCTGAGATCAATCTTGGAGAAAATCTTCGCACCCTGAAGATGGTCAAGAAGCTCGTCTCTTCTAGGAATAGGGTACTTGTTCTCAACGGTTGATTGATTCAACCCTCTGTAATCAATGCACAGTCGAAGAGTTCCATCTCTCTTTCCCTATTAGGTTTAATGATTTTTCTCTCTTTTTCTCTCTCCTCTCTCTATCTCATTTTTTTCTCTCTCCTCTCCCTCTCTCATTTACCTTTCTCTCTTTCTCTCCCTCTCTCATTTCCTGTCCCTCCCTCACACTGATCCTCTCTTTCTCTCTTTCTCTATTAGATTTAATGATTTTTTTCTCTTTTTCTCTCTCTTCTCCCTCTCTCATTTTTTCTCTCTCCTCTCCCTCTCTCATTTCCCTTTCTTTCTTTCTCTCCCTCTCTCATTTCCTCTCCCTGCCTGACCTTGAACCCTCTCTTTCTCTCTTTTCCCATTAGGTTTAATGATCTTTCTCTCTTTTTCTCTCTCCTCTCTCTCTCATGTATTTTTCTCTCTCCTCTCCCTCTCTCATTTCCTTTTCTCTCTTCCTCTCCCTCTCTCATTTCCTCTCCCTCCCTTGCCCTCACCCTCATCCACACCCTCTCTTTCTCTCTTTTCCTATTATGAGAGCGAAGATTTGAGCCTGGGATGTGCCTAAAATTTGCCAAAAAATTCAAAATTTTGGGAAAAAATATTTAACATTGAAGGCGACGGCTGCAGCTTGGACGATTTTAAGCACCAAGTGAAAGACGGCTTTTAAAAGGTGCCCGAGCGACACTTGTGGATTTTTGATAATTTTTCCGACTGCCGTCTGGGATGTTAGGAGCTGCCAGTCAGTGCGGGATGCCGAGCCGGAAGCACAGGATTTTTCAAAGCTCGAAACGGAGTCTGGACGAGAAAGGGGCCACAAAATGGCCAAGATTTAAAAAGATGGACATTTGAGAGGACCAAAGGGGGGGTGCCCTTTGGAATTTTGACCCCCCCCTAAAATTTTATGCAATGAACATGAGAAAGCATGGAGAAGAAGCGTGAAGTTGGCGTGATCAGGATACGCCGAAAAATGCGCCATGACCCCTCATGATGCATGAATGGAGGCTGAATGCAACCTATCTAACCGATGATACCCGGCAATTTCTCCCTCTTGGCTGATCATATCACCGGTCTTCGCATGAGGAATGGTTGTATGGATGAAGAGAACAGATTCTAGTCTTTCTCTCTCCTCCCTCTCTCTCTTCTCTATGGGCTGTTCATGTGTACCATCTTAAAGGAAGGAATCGGGAAGAAGAATGAAGGAAATGGTGATGGAGATTGATGAAGATGCTGAAGATTGAAGTGCAGCATTGGATTGAGAGCAATGGAGGCTCCGTCTGCTAGTTATACAGTCATTCAAGGCGTCTCGGGTTACGTAAAAACACGGTATGACCATTTTTATGAAGGAAAATAAAGGATTTTTTATAGTTTATGATGAAAATTATGTTCTTATTGGATGAAAATTTATTTGTGTGCTGTTTGTATTATGAGTAATTGCTATGTATAAAAAAATCTTGATTTTGCAATGATTTACATGCTCTATTTAATTCCCGTAAACCTGAAATGAGGTTTTTAAGTGGCAAAATGGTAGTTTTTCCGTTTCGGGTGGGTAAAAAGTGTTTCCATGGGGGGAATATGGAAGATAAATTGAATGTTAATATGCTGAAGTGATGGGAATAAGAAAAATAAAAAAATAATATATTTTATTACCAAATAAATCAAGAAATAGAGAAAATAAGGGAAAAATTAGAAATACGTCTTGGAAAAATATAATGATTGTTTGTGGATGTGTGGTAGTGGTAAAGTATGAGGTTTAGCCTCATTTTTCCCTATCTCTTTGTCAAAGTTTGTGATTTATTGCTTTTTATACATCAAAACATGACAAAATGAACCTCTACACCTATGCAACGAAAGCAATACCTAAATGTAGGGGTTGGGATATTTGAATGGTGTGATTTGCGTACTGATTGTTGTTGATTTTCTAATGCATCATGACATAGAGTCCATGTTATTTTAATTAAGAGGATAGTAGCACGAGTGTTGTCTTGGTGCTATCCTTGCATCGCCGCAACGGGTTAGGAAATAAGCATTAAAAGCCTTATTTTGCACAAGCAGGTGTCTGATTTGAAAATTATGTTTGAGCACTTTAGAATCATTCACTTTTCATGTGCATGTAAATCGTGGTATCGGAATAAAAGGCCTGGATGAATAGCACCTATTTTCAATGACAATGACCCACGTTTGAGTGTGGAAAGGCATCTATTTGGTAAGGACACATGGTATCTCCTGGACAACTTAAAAAAAAAGAAAGAGTGGAGTTTGTTCGTTTGTTTTATATGTTGAGCAGCGCATCAAGGGGCCAATCTCTGCGATGTAGGAGAGCTGCAGTGGGGCCGCGGTGTTTCTATCGAGAGGTTGCCTCCCATGTATATGAGTATCGTGGTATTTATTGCCAATGTGTATGGGTTCTCCCTCTGTGGAGTTTATAAAAAGGGATACGTTGGACTATAAAGCTATAAACGCATAGATTAGGCTTTTTGAGGGATGGTTTGCCCTTGCAAGTCCTGTCGATACCTGTGAGCACCACACTTTGGACATGACTCCATAGTCTCGTATTCATCTCGAAACAATATGCAGTCATTGATACATGCATGGATGTTATTGTAGTCCATGTCAAGCTTCCGTAAAACATGTCGTGCATCATCATGAGACTCAGGCATGGTATTTGCAGGTGGCAATATATGATATTTCAATAACCTGAAAAAAATCATAAAACACCTTGAAAAAACACAAATGTTTGCAGTAATATTCCACAAAAAAAAATCAATGAAGCCTGTGTGCAAGGTACCTGAATAACTCAGTCACACTCGTATCGCTCCAACCGTATTTTGCTTGCACACTTAAGAGTGCAAGAAATGTCTTCAACTGAGATACTCGGCACCCATCATATAATGGTATGGATGCTTCCTCTCTAAGCGGGTCAGATGTCTCAACATCCATGGGAATCAATGCATCGATCATTGCCTCCATCTCAGGCTCCAAGATTGTAGGCAGGTCGGGAAGGTTGTCTGTCTCCTCTGGCATTGATGGTATAGATGGGCCTTGCGAGTGGTCGATTGGCTCCTGCAATCCATCCATCGCACGTCCACGAACTCTTCTAATTGGCCGCAAAGGGTGCACTCCCCCTTGGGTCGAGACATCACCCCCCTGGATAGAAAATTTGCCAACAATACCCAATCTTATTGTGTATGGTTTTCAATTAGCTTGAGAGTACAATGCATGAAAAATGCTAACTTCAAATTACCGTTTGCTGAAAATCCGCAATCGCCTGATCAATGATCTCAGATTGAAACTCGCCAAATCGTCGTACGTGTTCTATAGACAATTGGCGTTTTCGTCTAATTGCCAACTTGCATTGAGAGAAAGGACATGGGACACGCTGATTAAGATACATCTCGCGGTCTTGAACAATAAGACCTTCTTCGTTTTCCATCTTATCTAGATTACAGCAAACGAGGCTTAAATGGATTGCTTTATGGAGATATACGTCAAGTTGCAAGTTGACCATAAATCTTGCATTGTATATAGTAGTTGAGAGATTTTCCGATGTTATATCTCGGCCTTGTATCATGCTCAAGGATTTATTTGCCCCGGTAGATAATTATTTGTTAGATCTCGGCTTTGAGTATAAGTAATCCATTTTAAAATTAATGCACGCCATCTATGAAATTTTATAACTATAGTAATAAAATTTATTTCAATCAATTCTACTCATAGTCATAAGACCTGAGAGAAATTATCCTATACTCAATTTAAGGGTTTCTTCTTCTATAACAATACTTTTGGGTTCATTTTGATGAAGTACCTTAATGACCATTAGCTAGGGTATCATTTTCTTTTAGTCCTTCCGTTGACTAGTTGGCATGATTTCTAATTTGGCATGCCTATAAAGTTAATACAAAAACAATGAATTATGCATATCACAATTAGATCCCCTACTGGGACTTCATGAAGGAATTGACCATTTTTAAGCCATCTTAAAGAGTTACCAATGTACGTGGCCCATGGCAAAGCACATTGCATACCATTATCAATAAGTCTATTATCTTAAATTTCCTTCCCCTCCCAATCCCTCTCTTTCTCTCCCTCTCTCTCCCTCTCTCTCCCTCTCCCTCTCTTTCTCTCTCTCTCTCACCCTCTCCCTCTCCCTCTCGTTCTCTTTCTCTCCCTCTCTCATTTCCTTCCCTTCCCTCTCCCTCTCCCTCTCCCTCTCTATCTCTCTTTCTCTCTCATTTCCTAAACAAGCAAAAAATAAAGTGATTTAAACATCCTCCAAGCAAAAGGGAGAGGGAGAGATACAATGCACTCTCCCTCTCTTTCTCTTTCTATCCCTCTCTCATTTCCTTCCCCTCCCTCTCCCTCTCGCTCTCTTTCTCTCTCATTTCCTCTCCTAAACAAGCAAAAAATAAAGTGATTTAAACATTAAACAAGCAAAAGGGAGAGGGAGAGAGAGAATGCACTCTCCCTCCTTCTCCCTCTCTTTCTCTTTCTCTTTCTCTCCCTCTCTCATTTCCTCCCCCTCCCTCTCCCTCTCCCTCTATTTCTCTTTCTCTTTCTCTTTCTCTCCCTCTCCCTCTCCCTCTCCCTCTCCCTCTCTTTCTCTCTTACTCTCTTGTTTCCTCTCCTAAACAAGCAAAAAAGAAAGTAATTTAAACATTAAACAAGCAAAAGGGAGAGAGAGAGAGAATGCACTCTCCCTCTCTTTCTCTTTCTCTCCCTCTCCCTCTCCCTCTCTTTCTCTCCCTCTCTCTCCCTCTCCCTCTCCTTCTCTTTCATTTCCTCTCCTAAACAAGCAAAAGAGAACAATTTAAACCTTCAACAAGCAAAAGAAAGAGAGAGGGAGACTCACCAATGAGATATGGCGAGCGTGGGGTGGCTTCTCTTTGCAATGAGGGCTCCTCCTCTCCTTCGCGAACAACGGCGGTGGCGGCGGAAGCAAGTCTTCCTCCTCTTCTTCTCTCACAAAGCCTTCGCTCTCTCCCTCGCTCTCGCTCTCAAAAGTGGAAGCAAAAGAAATGAAAACGGCGCTCGGGTTTCAGCCGCGTTTTTTTCCTACGGCGTCGCTGTTGGCGTCGCTATTTGCATCGCTTAGCAAATAGCGATGCCAATAGTGACGCCAATAGCGACGCCAATATCCGCCGTCGCTAATCGGCGTCGCTAATTGCTCAATTCCTTGTAGTGTTTTTCATGTTGTGCAAGCTTTCTTCATTGGTTTTTGTGTAAAAAGTAGAGGTCTTTTGTTCTTGGGGACCTTCTAATGCTAACTACGCGTGCATACGGCGTCCGATCTGTGTACCAGTGGTATCAGAGCGAAGCTGAGATCAAGAGCTTCCAATTTCTTACCATCTCGCGCAAAGGCAAAGCTCCTGGAACGATCGAGGTCTACAGTCAGTCTCGTTGTGAACAGTCGATATCAGCGTGTTCCTGGCAGTCAAGAACCCCCTTCTGCACCCTCTGATCGCGAGAGACCAACCTCTGTAGGCGGAGGACCACGCGGATACTTCCTTCATCAAGTCGTCGTGATACAAATAAGGAAATCTTCCATAACTCAAGCTTTCAAAGCTTTAAGACTAAGCCTAGTAAGCTTTACAATAAGCTTATTTAAAAGCTTTACAACACGAATTTTTCTGCCTGCGCCTCAGTATAAACTGACTGCTGCCGATTCCGCCGAAAAGCTACTGAGGTCCTCAAAATCAGGATTAGTTTCAACCACTAAAGATTCTTAATACTCCAAGTATTCTAAGCAATCCAAGTCACCAAGGTTATTAAAGACTTCCTCAACAACTAACTTAGAGGTAGTTCGTACTCAAAAGCACGCGAATCAGTCTATTGCCCTCTGGAAGTCCCTGTTCACACTTGTAGTCTTGCTGAACTAGTTTCAATAAAAACAAAAGCTCACATGCAGACTATACGCAGTTTCTACGCAACACTATTCTCTTGGAAGATGGTTGTGACAACGAATTCCGCAATTGTAAAGGAGAAAGACTACAAAAGCCAAACAAAATATACAAGCCTTGTAAACCCGCCTTTGAGCTACGGTCATCCCGCTAACAAGATTTCGAGAGTGTCAGGTCTTTTGGAATTTTGCAGGATGACTGATCAAAACATGGACGATCTTATGGCTGAAGGAGATTTACCAGAACCAATTAGTGGTGGCAATCGGACATGGTACAATCTCTAGCTTTCTACTACATACAGTGAATTATAAAAAAAGATATTTTGAGTTGCAAGTTGACTTGTAGAGTTATTATCATAGATTAAAGAACCTATGTCTTCATGCCAAACATGTATCTTGCCACTCAAACATTCCACATTCTACCATTCATATAAAGTTGATGGATATAGAGTTGTCAATAAAACAAAATTGAATTAGAACACTGCAAAGGTTTTTCAAAATAAATTTGATATAAAAGAATAAACAATGATAAATTTAAAAACTTACTATTTTGTTTATAATTTGCAATGTAGTTATCGTCATGTACAGAGATTTGTTTGTGCGTATAAATATATTGGATTAACACTTTTGTTACTGTACTTGTTCCATTAAACACTTTTTTGAACTCTAAAATTCTACCTTTCCAATGTTTGTTGGGGTTTGCAACATCCTTGCGCCTGACCTTGAAACTTCCTCGAGTACTTGGGTGCATCAAAATCCAATCCAACTTATAGTACTTATCACAAATCCAAGTACCGCCACTATTATCCCTATTGAAGACCTCCATTGCAAGTATGTTACTGGAGTTATTCCTTTGTGAAGACATGTATAATAACCAAATAGGAAAGTTACCTATTGGCATGTGTATAATTTAAAAATATTCTCTCAAAATGAAATGAAATTTAAATGGAGCAATTTAAAAAAAGATTATATCTGTAATTCTTTTCACAAAGAAGCCTAGATATTTTGAACAAGAAGTTGACTTATAACAAGACCATTGTTCCTTCTAACAAACTCCTAGAGTATAAAAACAAAAGAAATCTCATGTCAAAGCATACATATAACTCACATAGGCTTTGCCCAAATGAGTTGGAACTTAACCATGGACCAACAAAAAAAATGACAATATACCTATGGCTCTCTTAGCAAAGAAGCCCAAAGATGTTGAAGAAGTTGAGTTTTTAAAAAACAATTGTTCTCCACTCTCAGAGACTCTTAGAGTAAAAAAACATAGCAAAGCTCAGTATGCGTATAGATTGCATACATTTTGTCCAAACAAGATAAAATTTAACTATGGAGCAGCAAAAAACCAAGACAACATACCTATAACTTTGTTTACAAGGAAATTGTAAGATGTTGAAGAAGTTGTGTTCAAAAGATCATTGTTCTTGACTATAAGAGACTCCTAGAGTACCAAAACAAAATAAATTACATGTCATAGAATGCACATAACTTGCACAGGTTTTGTCTAAACGAGATAAAACTTTACCATAGAACATCCATGGAAGAGAACAATATGCCTATAACGTTTTGTGAAGAAAATCTTAGGGCTTTGGTAGAACAAGCTCTGCTCTCATAAAACATGTGAAACTCACTCTGTGTTTGTGTAGATGAAATGAAATTTCACAGGGTTATAGATAGGGCAAGCAACAATGAGGTTGTAAAATTTATTCAGGAAAGAAGAAGTGGGGAAAGAGATATGATAAATTTGAGTTCCACCCAAGAAAGAGGGGGAAACTGAATAGGGGGGAAATGAGAAGTCAAACATAAAAAATAAGAAAATAAAAATTCGAGTCACAAAATTCCAAGAAGTGCCAGCATTGCATTCCCCACATTCCCCCTTATTTTATTGTTAAGGGAAGATTTGGGCTAAGATATGTCTAGAAGATTCATGTTACATGAATTTGCAATCCTAGCTCTCTCATTGGTTAGGCCTATATTTGTTTATTCACTCCTTAAGGGGAAAACAAGAGAGTCCATATTTCTTCTAATGTGGTACAATACATGTATGCTTAATGTCATGTTGTGTATCATCACCAATACATACATAGCCATGAGAACTTGTAGTCATCTCATCAAACCATTCTTCATATGGCTCATATGATTTGATGCACCTTAGTCAATCTAGCACTTTTCATCAACCTTGCCTTCCTTAGGCATACCCTTTGATACATGTGTAATAGAAAATAGCCTATGTGAGTGATTATCAGTATCATTACTAGAGGATGCATAATTACCATGTTTCTTACCCTTTGCTTTCATGTAGGCTTGCTTTTTATGATGGTGTTTTGCAATATGGCCATACAGCTTGCCATAGTAACGATAGTCTTTGTCTCTATTTGATTATTAGTCATGAGACTGCCAAGGACCACCTCTACCTTTAGGTTATATCCCTCTTTCTCTAAAAAATCTTGATCCTCTTTGACCTTTTGCATTTTTATTTTGCCAAGAATTTAGTTGTTGTTACTGTCCATAAGCATTTCAAGTGTCACCATGATCTAGAGAGGCTCCATGAGCCTGCCACCTCTAACTCTCTAACTAGAGTAAAATATAGTATCTCTCTTCTAAGAGGTTCTCAAACTTGTATTTAAATCAAGTTTGACTTATTCATGCAGCAGCAATGCAAGTAACTCATCCCAATCAGGGGGTCTGGTCATATAGAGATCAATGTGTCAAAGGCTTTGTATTCCTTACCTAATCTATTGAAACTAACTCTAATCATACCATCATCCTCAACCTTTGATTCCATAGAAGCAAGCTAATACACAATGCTTTTAATTTCCATGGTATAAGTCTATATGCTTTCGACATGTTATTGAGGTATTGCTTCGGTTTAATTTTTTGTGCATGAGTGATATTATCATAATTTTTCATAATAATCTCCTATGCATTCTTTGAAGTTTCAAATTTATTCAATTGCATAGTGGGGGGGACTTCCTTGAGGTGCTGCGCCAAACACACACCATACACACAAGAGGAAGCTCACTCAAGAACATAAGAAGAAATACGGAGGCCAAAACATTTTCTTGCTAGTTTTTTTTTTCCTAGATGTATGGTCCTCATGTTGTCATAGTGAATGACAGATTCGCTATCTTCCTACATATCCAAATCACCCAATAGCTTTTGCGGCATTACCACCTCACATATTGCCATAGCAACACCTCTATACTTAGCATATGTACTTGATAAAGCAACTATAGGTTGCTTTTTAATGCTTCATGTAACTGATGTATTATTGAGGGAAAACATAGATCTACTGGTAGATCTTCTATCTCACATGCTACTAGCCCAATCTACAGTTGTGTATCCAAACACATGTACATCCTTACTTGCCTCATAAAAAATTCAATAATGTAAAGTGGACTTCGCATACCTAAATATATGTCTAATTGCATCCAAATGAGGCTTTCTAAGAATCTACATAAATTGACTAACAAGGTCAATAGCAGAGCTCAAGTTTAGCCTTGTGTGATAGTCATGTAAATCAAACTTCCCACTATCCTCTTGAATATAGTAGGGTCTTCTATCACATCCCAAATATCATCACTCAATTTCACATTTTTCTCCAATGGTACTAAAAGAGACTTACATGCTATCATACCATACTTGGATAACATTTTTAAGCCATATTTCCTTTGGGATAGCCATATACCATTGTCACATCTTATTACCTCAATACCAAGAAAGTACCTTAGCTCACCCAAATCCTTCATCTTAAAACTTGCTTTTTGAAAGGGATGCAGGAGATGTGGGAGAGAAGAGCACATACAATGTAGGTGCTGTCAACAATGTTATGACAACCTTATTGCAGTTTCATATATATATGAATAAAGAATATGGGCAATCACTGTACACGAGTGGGCCCAAGGGTCTTTTACCCCAACAACATCCCACTAAAAGGCCAATGTGCTAGGAAGTGACAAAGCAAAATAAAAGAGAAGAGACAGGGTGAGGAATCATGACATCTCACCCAATGCCCAATCGGAAAGCGAGTTATGCAATAAGTACCAGGAACCTCCTCACAAGAAGAGTCAAGCATCCCTGAGTCCATGACATCCAAGAGATATGACTATAAGCATGCTCTAGGTAGAAAAAGAGACTAATGTGTTGTTGACTCTCCAAACCTATGGTTATAGCCATAATTCTGTAACTAACAACTTTTTGATTTTTTAATGCCCAGATTGCATACTCATTGGGTTGAGCATCCAATTTAAAATTTTAATATATATATTAAGAAAATATTACACACAATTATATAGACTAAGAGATAACTAGTTCTCCATAGAGTTTTCTTCTACTTGATAATTGAGTATAGCTATTTATCTTCTTGTCTATTCACACTATTGTGTTCTAGAAAAGGTTGCGGGGGTGGGGCTAAATTTGTGGTGAAAAATGAAATACTCCTAGCTTAAGTTGTACACAAGAATAAAAATTCAAAATTCATCATGTTGAGTATCAATGTCCAAGTTGTACCTAGAACAATGATAGCTATAAGAAAATAAGTGATTTAAAAGTCTGAGCTTGAATCAAGAGAAAAATGGCCTTAGAAAATTTATACATTAGAATAGTCCCACAAATAACAACTCAATCTAAGCTAGAGATGCACCCATGAAGAGCTTAAGATTGAGAAGAAGGAACAATGATAGAATGAAAGTAATTACCATTAATAAGTTGAAGTAGCTATAAGAAGAGGATGAAGCAAATAAGGTAAGATGGGAGGAGTAAGAAGAGGCAAGATAGGCTCTTGAATTAGGCTTCTTGAATACTAGAGAGAAGAAAAGATTATCCAGTCTAATCTAATTGTTGTAGATAGAGTCATGTGTTGGAACTTGCAAGGTGAGGTTGAGTTCGTCTCCCCTCTTATAGAGCTTCTAAGGTAAAATGAATTAGATGCAGTTGTGTGAACAATTCAAAACAGGCTTCTCCACACTGCATCTTTCATTTAGTAGAAAGCTTGTCCATTTGAGTCTTGAAGATAAGAATTGATTCTTAGCATGAAGAGCCACTTTTTGGAGAGGCAATCTACTCCGTGTTTTGCTTGAATTGGACTACAGACAAGAGGTAGGAACTTCAAATCTGATCTTCATCTAGCTCTACAAGTTTCTCAATCTAAAAGGGAACGAATTCCCTTGAGTAAGTTACTCATGAATATATGTGTGCATCACGTGGATTCAAAAAATAATAATTTTAAAATATCATTTTTATATATTTTTTACATATAGAAGGGTGCAATATAAAGGGGTTATTTACAGATTGAATAGAAAAGGGTTACATTTTATTCAAGAAAAATTCACAGATAAGGATATTGATAAATCAGTCTTTAACGCATGTGATGTAGAGGATATACATATAGTAACTTCCTCAAGGGAATTCCTCAGAAAAAGGTGATATTGTCAACTTTCCAATACATCCATATCAGCAAAACACCTCTTCCAAGAGAAAGAGCCCCATTCTTTTTCTTTGTATGCTTCTAGAGATAACCATCTTTCAAGAAAAATTGATATGCTTCTCTTTATTATTTTAAACTCTAACTTAGACCACTCCTCTTTCTTGGATGATATACTGAGATATTATCCTATGTTTAGCCAATCATCTACATATACTTCCTCTCGAAACTCCTCAAAGGATGAAGCATAGCATTTATAATGCTCACCTCCCAGTATCCATGCATTCTCCCTTGCCATTGAAAACACTTTGTTTGCTACTAGATTCACTGTTTCAATGGCATCCATTCTCAATCTACTGGTTATACTTGTTGCATTTAATGTTGTCCTTGCATTTACGATATAGATATACCATTATTTACGACAACTGCACTTGCATTTATAGTAGTTTTCCAATCAATCCTTACAGTAAAATAAGCATTTTTAGCAGCCAATTCATCATTCACTTCATCTTCTATCATGTCCTCTTCATCATCAAATTGTTTCTTGATAGCATGTCACTGGGTTATTCTTTCTTACAATATGCTATAATTTATGATTTAATAACTGAATATACATTATGCACTAAAACGTAGCAATGTTTGATATGGCACAACTGACAATCATCCCCTAGGGGCAAGAAATTTGTCGCAATAGCCACATGAGTATCCAAAAAATATTACATATCATATTTAAGGGTTGTCATAATTCCCTAAAGGTCATGTTTAACTTGTAGATATTGTATTTGCCTCTCATTAAGCACTTTCACTATGACAGAATAGGGCAATAGTGATGGCCATTTGGGACGCAAAATATTGGTGTTGCTAAAAGTGTCACTATATGCATCACAAATTCTATTCTATTTATGACGCATATAGCGATATATATTGATGTAATAGTGACACTTTTAGCGACACTGCTCTGAGAAAAAAGTTTTGAAAACTTGAGCGTGACATTTTCCAAAGACATTTGCGAGAAAGAATGAAAGAAAGAGCGAGAGAGCTTAAAGCTTTAAGGGAGAGGGGGAAGAAGAGGGAGAGAGAGAGAGGGAGGGAGGTCATCACCACCACCATTCTATATGAAGAAGAAAGAGAAGTGTGCTAGGGAGAAGGGAGAGAAGGCACAAAGAGGAGACACAAAGGGTTTCATTTTGAGGCCTTTGAGGTAGGTACATTGCATCTTCTTTCTTTATTTTTGTGTTCTCTTCTTTTCTTTTTTTGTTTTTCTTTGCAAAGAGACGCATGGAAATAGAGGGAGAGAGGGAGGGAGAAGAAGAAAGGGAGAGGAAGAAAGAAAAAAGAGTAAGAGAGAAATGAGAGATGAAGGGAGGAAGAGAGGAGGATGAGTGAGAGAAACAATGAGGGAGAGAGGGGGGAGAAACAAAGAGAGAAGAAACAAATAAATGAAAGTAGAGAAAGAAAGAGAGGGAAAGAAATAGAGAGAGGGAGAGGGAAGGAAGAGAGAAGGAGGAGATAGAAAAGAAGGGTGAGGTAAAGAGAGAAATAAAAGTAAAAAGAAGAGCGAGAGAGGGAGAAAGAGAGAAAGAGAGAAAAAAATAGAGAGCGACAGAGAGGGAGAGAGAAATAGAAAAACAATGAAAGAATGAGAGAGAATGAAAAGAAAGAAAAGTAAAAGGAGAGGGGGGAGAGAGAGATAAAGAGAGGTGAGGAGACATTACTTTCAATATCTTTGTTTTTTAAGCTTTTTATTTTCTATCTTTGATTGTGTTTGCAACAAGATGCATTGAGTGAGAGTGGGGAGGGAAGGAGGGAGGGAAATAGAGAGAAGAAGGGAGGGGAAGGAAGAGAGAGAAAGAGAAATAAAAAAGGGGAGAGAGAGGGGCTTCATAAAAAAGCATCAAAATTGAGCATGGCATTTTACAGGTTTGTAAACAACCAAGAGCAAGAGAGCAAAAGAGAGAGGGAATGAGCTCAAAGAAAGGGACGTTGAAAGAGAGAGAGAGGGAGGCGGCCACACCACTTCCACCATCCATAAAGATGGAGGAGATGAGTGTAAAGGAGAAGGAACTTGCGAAGGAGAAGAAAAAGGAGAGAAGTACAAAGGGATTATTCTTCAAGCTTTGAGATAAGTGCATTCTCTCTTCTCTCTTTGCTTTTCTCTTTTCTTTCATTCTCTCTTTATTTTTGTTGATGAAGAGATATATGTTGAGATGACAAGCTCAACACATGCGGACATTGATGATGGACCGCCTGGTTAGATGGGTCCACACGTCTACACTTAGCACGTCGGTGGTCATTATGACTCTCACATGGCCACTGACTCATTACTTATTATATTCAGGTTGTTACACCTATTTACAGCTGGCATAGTTATAGCGCCAGTCGACTAGTGTAGTCAGTTATGCATTGTTTGACTTAGTAGGGACACTTTTCTTTTATGTTGTATCTTATCTATACTTTGTGTACATTGTAAAGTGTGTGGAAGAAGAAGAAGAAACCAGCAAGAAAACGTTTTTAACCTCCATCTCTCTTCTTGTCTCTTGAGTGAGCTTCTCCTTGTGCATTCTATGTGTGTTCGGCGCAGCATCTTGAGCAACCCCCTCCACCACGCAATTCTTGACATGGTATCAGAGCCGCGCCATTGAGAGAGACTGATTTCGAAGGTTGAAGCAAAGGAGAAGAAGCAAGGTTCGAGCAAGCAAGCCACGGGTAAGAAGCTCTCCCATCCTTCAACTCTTTCTCTTGGATAGTGCCTGTGGAGGCACCGGAAGCAGGGCAGAGCAAAAATCTCAGATTGCAGTGAGATTTGGTGTGCGCGAAGAGCGCTGTGTATTCTGCAAATAGACCCTTCAGGGCTTTCCCGCAGTTATTTTGGGCATCTGAGGCCGTTTCGGGGCCCGTTTTAGAGCCGCAAGGTTGCGGACAGCAGTTTCAAGGTATGCTGTGACTTGGACTGTATTGACCGAAAGTGAGTGCGCAGGTTACAGATTTTAGATCTGTAAATTCAAAGGTGTTTACCAGTGAGTAAACACAAGGTTGATCTGCAAACAGGTTGCAGATTGCATGTATTGTTGAGCAGACAGTGAAAAAGGCTGTCTGGTGTATTGCTGTGCACTACAGGTCCAAGGTTGCAGAAGATTTGCTTGCTGTTGGTATTAATTTTGTGATAATGGCAGAGAATAGTGGAAGCCCCATCATTGAGAAGCTCGATAAGAACAACTACCCTTCATGGAAGTTCCGTGTCACGAACTTCCTTATTGGAAAAGGCCTCTACGAGTTCGTTTCAGGTGAAGAAAAGGAGCCGGAGATGAGTGATCCTCCAACTGCAGAAGAGACAAAGGCACGGAAAGAATGGAATGCAAAGGATAAAAAGGTCATGTATTGGTTGTCTGCAGTAATTGACAATAATATGCTGGGACACATTAGAAATGCAGAGAATTCATATGCAGCTTGGACCATACTTGAAAGTATGTTTTCTGTAAATACAAAGGCACGAAAGATTCAACTCAAGCAAGAGTTGAATACATTAAAGAAAGGGAAGATGTCTATCAATGAGTATGCACTGAAAGTAAGAAGCATTGCAGATGCATTGGCGGCAATTGATGCAATGCCCGACGATGATGATTTGGTGTCGTCTACCTTGGGTGGACTTAACAATGAAAAGGCTTGGAAGTCTTTTGTAACTTCCGTATATGTCAGAAAGCCATTTCCAGATTTCGATGAGTTGGTCTCTCTAATGATCACTGAAGAAATCAACATGCAGAGTGAGACATCTGAAAGAAGTGGTGAACAGGTCCAGGCTTTCTACTCCAGTTCAGGAAGGGGACGTGGTAGGTTCTCTTCAAGAGGCCGTGGTACAGGACGTGGTAGTGATAACCAGCAAAATAGATTGAATCAGCAATTTGGCGATATGCAGGTTTCAGGAGGTCGTGGTAATTTTAGAGGCAGGGGGAGCTTTAGAGGAAGAGGTGAATGGCAGAACAGAGGTTCTAACAACTCTGGTATTGTGTGCCACTACTGTGGCAAAATAGGTCATATTGCAGCCCAATGTTATGCTAAGAGAGATGATATCCGCAGTGGTAAGTTGCAGCAAGGAAACTATGCATCGTCTTCACGACAGAATGAAGACAAAAATGAACGTTTGTTCGTTATGCAGCATATGGTGAATGCTGTTACAAGAAAGGGAACACATGAAGATGTTTGGTATGTTGATTCAGGTGCATCCAATCATATGACCAGCCATGCAGAATGGTTTGGAGAGATGCAGGATTTGCAGAATGCAGGTTATGTGTAGACGGGTGATGACTCATGCCACCCAATTTCACACATTGGAAAAGTTCCCTTGTCCTTGCATGATGGTAAGACAAAGAGTCTTTCAGATGTATTGCATGTGCCATCTATTACAAAGAACTTGGTGTCAGTCGGTCAAATGGTAGAGCAAGGGCTGCAAGTCAGATTTAATGCAAAGGGCTGCTTTGTAGAAGACTTCAATGACAAGTGCCGGTAGCAAAGGGAAGTAGAGTTGGACGTATGTTCACTCTAGATGCTGGAATTCCTACTATGAATGCAGCTATGTATGCCAAAGGAAAAGGTGTTGTTGCAGACATTGAAATTTGGCACAAACGCATTGGACATGCAAATGTACAAAGGCTGAAATTAATGCAGTCCAAAGGGTTGGTTACAGGTTTGCCTATATTTAAAGTTGCAGAATTTCAGAAGGTATGTGAAGCATGTCAGTTTGGTAAGCAGGCAAGACAACCCTTTTCACATGACAGAGATGTAAGCAGAAATATCCTTGATGTTGTTCATACAGACATTTGGGGGCCTACACAAAATGTATCTCTTGGAGGTAGTTCATACTTCGTCACATTCATTGATGATTGTTCTAGAAAACTGTGGGTATATTTTATGAAGGAAAAGAGTGAAGCTTTTGAGCACTTTAGAACTTTCAAGGCTGCAGTTGAAAGAGAAACAGGCTTGAAAATAAAGTGCTTGAGGTCAGATGGAGGGGGAGAGTACCTCTCCAATGAGTTCAGTGATTTTCTGAGGTCTCATGGGATAAAGAGAGAGTTCACATGCAGGTATACCCCACAGCAAAATGGGG
The DNA here is from genome assembly GCF_053477565.2 of Lygodium microphyllum. Lineage (NCBI taxonomy): Eukaryota > Viridiplantae > Streptophyta > Polypodiopsida > Schizaeales > Lygodiaceae > Lygodium > Lygodium microphyllum. Next base: position 21,052,434 of record NC_141135.1, on the reverse strand, counting down.
TTGCAGAAAGGAAAAACAGGCATATTGCAGAAGTTGCACGTGCCTTGATGGCTGAAAAGAATATGCCTAAGCATTTTTGGTCTGAGGCTGTTCATACTGCTGTTTATATTATGAACAGAACTCCCACAGCTGCAGTTCATGGTATGACCCCGAAGAATGTTTTACAGGTAAGAAGCCTGATGTTTCACACTTGAAAGTGTTTGGCTGCATTACGTATGTTCATGTGTCAGATGAGTTGCGGAAGAAACTGGATCCAAAGGCTGAAAAGTGTGTCTTTATTGGATACTCTTTAGATCAGAAAGGGTATCGCTGTTACAACCCTGTCACATGTAAGTTCAGAGTGAGCAGGGATGTCATCTTTGATGAAATGAGTAGTTGGTATGCATCTAGTGGTGATGCATTGGATGATGATGATGATCATGACACTCATGTGCAGGCTGAAAAGCAAGAATCACGAACTCTTAGCGGACCAGAGACATCATCTGGTAGTCCTTGGTCTGGGAGACTAAGGAGTAGCTCTACATCTTCAGGTGCATCTAGTAGCACTACAGGTAAAGACAAAGGAAAGAGTAAAGTGTCAGAAGGCATTGATGCAGTTCTTGATGGAGACTCCAGTGGCTCAGAGAGCTTGGATGATGAGCTTGGCATTCCTTCAGTGAGGACTCCAGGTGTGCAGAGAGCACGCGTTAATGCAAAGACTCCATTGAGTGATCCAGTGGTACGCAGGTCTAGCAGGGTGAGATACCCTGTTAAAAGATTTGGTTTTGAAGGTTATGCAGCTCACCATTATGCTTATATGGTGAAACTAGTTGAGGATGTTGAGCCCACATGTTTTGAGGAGGCTGTTGGTCATGCTCATTGGGATGCAGCAATGGATGAGGAGATGGCTGCATTAGAGGCCAATAAGACTTGGGATCTAGTATCATTGCCGAAGGGAAAGAAAGCTATTGGATGTAAGTGGGTTTATAAGATTAAGCACAATGTAGATGGTTCTATTAGCAGGTACAAAGCTAGGCTAGTTGCAAAAGGCTATGCCCAGACATATGGCATAGATTATGATGAAACCTTCAGTCCAGTTGCTAGGATGGCAACTGTCAGATGTGTGATTGCTTTGGAAGCAGCCAAAGGTTGGAGGTTGCAGCAAATGGATGTAAAGAATGCTTTCTTGCATGGTGATTTGCAGGAAGAAGTGTATATGGATCAGCCAGCAGGTTATGAAGATTTAGAGCATCCCACGTATGTGTGCAGGTTGAAGAAGGCACTCTATGGGCTCAAGCAAGCACCTAGAGCATGGTCTGACAAGATTAGAGAGTATCTTGTCAATATTGGATTTTATGTTTCTGATGTTGATCACTCACTTTATGTGAGAAAGGGAGATGCAGGTTTGGTCATCATAGTCATCTATGTGGATGACTTGATTATTACAGGTGACAGTGATAGTGGAATTGCTGAAGTCAAGGGCCATTTGAAGATGAAGTTTGAGATGAAGGATTTAGGTGAGCTAAGGTACTTCCTTGGCATTGAGGTGATCAGATGTGATGATGGTATATGGCTGTCCCAAAGACAGTATGGCTTGGATATGTTGTCCAAGTATGGTATGACTGCATGCAAACCACTTTCAGTCCCGTTGGAGTAGAATGTAAAGCTGAGTGCTGATGTTGGGGATGAGATAGAAGACCCTACTATGTTCAGGAGGATAGCGGGGAGTTTGATCTACATGACCATTACAAGGCCAGACTTGAGCTACGCTGTTGGTCTTGTGAGTCAATTTATGCAAGTACCTAGAAAGCCACATTTGGATGCAGTCAGACGCATATTGAGATATGTGAAGTCCACATTACATTATGGACTTTTCTATGAGGCAGGTACAGATGTACAGGTGTTTGGATACACAGATGCAGATTGGGCTGGTAGTATGTCTGATAGAAGATCTACCAGTGGATACATGTTCTCTCTTGGTAGTGCAGCAGTTGCATGGAGCAGCAAAAAGCAATCTACAGTTGCTTTGTCGAGTACAGAGGCTGAGTATAGAGGTGTTGCTGTTGCAGCATGTGAGGTAGTATGGCTACAAAAGCTATTGGCTGATTTGGATGTGCAGGTGGAAGGTTCAGTTGTCATTTATTGTGACAACATGAGCAGTATACAGTTGGCTAGGAACCCTGTGTTCCATGCCAGGACAAAACACATTGAGGTACACTACCACTTTGTGAGAGAGAAGATACTAGCAGGTGAGATTGACTTGGTGTATGTCAGCACACAGGATCAGATAGTTGACATCTTCACGAAGGCATTGGGTACAGAGAAGCTTCAAAAGTTTCGAAGCTTACTTGGAGTTGCAGAGATGCAGTTGAGCTTGAGGGGGAGTGTTGAGATGACAAGCTCAACACATGCGGACATTGATGATGGACCGCCTGGTTAGATGGGTCCACACGTCTACACTTAGCATGTCGGTGGTCATTATGACTCTCACATGGCCACTGACTCATTACTTATTATATTTAGGTTGTTACACCTATTTACAGCTGGCATAGTTATAGCGCCAGTCGACTAGTGTAGTCAGTTATGCATTGTTTGACTTAGTAGGGCCACTTTCCTTTTATGTTGTATCTTATCTATACTTTGTGTACATTGTAAAGTGTGTGGAAGAAGAAGAACAAACCAGCAAGAAAACGTTTTTGACCTCCATCTCTCTTCTTATCTCTTGAGTGAGCTTCTCCTTGTGCATTCTGTGTGTGTTCGGCGCAGCATCTTGAGCAACCCCCTCCACCACGCAATTCTTGACAATATATAGAGAGAAGAAGGGAGAGAGATGAAAGCAATGGATATTGAGAGAGAGAGAGAGAGAGAGAGAGAGAGAGAGAGAGAGAGAGCTACCAACGCCATTGCCACCACCATCCATGAAAAGAGAGGGGTCAACTGCAAAGGAGGAGGGAACCCATGAAGGAGAAGAAGAAGGAGAGAAGTGAGAAATGATTCTTCTTCAAGCTTTGAGGTAAGTGCATTCTCTCTTCTTTGTTTTCTTTGATTCTCTCTTTCTTACTTTTTATGAAGAGATTCATAGAGGGAGGGAGGCAGGGAGGGAGAGAGAGAGAGAGTATATATATATATATATATATAGAGAGAGAGAGAGAGAGAGAGAGAGAGGGAGGGAGGGAGGTAGGGAGGGAGAGAAATAAAGATAGAGAGGGAGAGGGAGAGGGAGAGAGAGAAATAGAGAGGGCGAGAGAGTGATAAAAATAAAGAAATAGAGAGTAAGAGGTAAAGAGAGAGAGAGACAGAGAGAGAGAGAGGCTATGGCAAGTGAATATGTCTTGAGACCTCAATATGGGGCTATAAGAAAAAATCATACTAAGAGGTGGAATCGGGAGACTGCCTCTGGATTTGAAGAAGCCATAAAGTAGACCAAACTATACTTGTAGAAGATGAAAGCCAAAAGAGTCCAAGAGTTGAAAAAATGGAGTGAAGCTCACCAAAAAATAACTAAGGAGCCAAGAAAAGAAGAAACATGTGAGAAAAGATGAAGAATTCTGGTCAAATGAAGATGATGAAGAAGAAAAGGGAGAGGATGAGCTCGACCTAGATCTTGGATTATCTCATCCCCAATAAGAAGGAGTTGACTGTTGCTACCTCAACTACTACCCTAAACAAGAAGGCTACCCTCAAGACCAATACCTCTATAATAAATACTCTTCTCAAGGAGATGGATACTACTACTATGAATATTTCCTTGTCAACTACCACTTAGAAGGAGAATACCTCTACACTAACTACCCCTATCCGGAATAATGCCAACCTAAGGGAGTCCAAGAAGAGGAAGAAATGATGAAGTATTATGTGAAGGGAGAAGGATGGACAATGGATGTGCGTTCAAAGGTGGAAAGTATTATGATGGAGTTAGGATACAAGAAAGAAGACAAAGATATGTGGATATGTCAGAAGGATGAACCCTTGCACCATGGATTGCATGTCAAGAAATGGAGTTTTAGAAGGGGGAGGATGAGCTTGATTATTTTGACCTTCAAACACCTCCATCCATTGATATTGAGGGTGAGGTTAGGTTGATGCCCTCTTGTGAGGCGGCACGGGAGGCCTTTGATGAAGGGCAAGGCCAAGAAAGAAGATATAGAAGATAACTTAGACATAGGTAAAAATAAGAAGGCAAAACTAGGCTCAAAGACATTACTATTGCCTGTATAAGTAATTTGGGCTCCAAAGCCATGGTATAACTCTTACAAATGACCAAATGCTCCCCCAAAAAAGCTTGAACAAGTTTAGTATAAGCAGGAGTGAGCAGAATATCAATGGGACTTATTTATACATGAGGGTCCTGACTGCAATGAAAGCTTGAAGTGAAGCTCTGCTTCTTGGACATAAGCAAGTGATAAAAAATCTCATTGCGTAATAATTTTTTGAATTGATTATATCTAGCTTTTAAAATCACAAGCTCTTCTTCTCAAGCTTAAGAAAGTGATGAAAAAGCTCATTGCGTAATACCTTTTTGAATTGATTATATCTAGTTTTTGCAATCAGAAGATTCCTTTTTTTTAAAGAAAATATGATGCACAATTTTTAGAATTTAGGTATATGTGACATTGGAAAATTAATTATACAAGAATATTTAGAGCATATAGCTAGAAGGGTGGCATGGTTGCATGTACTATCACCTAAAATTTTCCCCTATATAATTGTCGCTACTTGTGTTGGAAATTCACTCTGCAACCATCACTATTAACCTTGTACATGTGCCACTATTTGCATCGGAAATTTACTCTGCAACCATTGCTATTAGCATCACCATTTTCATCACTATTAGCATCACTAAGTAATGACGAATTTATCACACCGCTAATAGCAATGGGAATAGCGATGACAAGGGAAGTTTTTTCCATGAATAATTCCATCACTTTAAACATCCCTATTGGGACTATATGTTGTAGTGCAAATATGATGGCATATCTATTTTCCTCATCGTCATTATGTCCAATTACCCACTAAATTCCAATTAGGTTTATATCTCCTATAATAATCATAGGCCTTCCATTTGAGTAATCCACCTTTCTTAGTGTTGGAGTAGACTTTAACATTCTCTTCAAATTTCACATTGCTTTAATATACTCCAATGGAACTTTTGTCCCTTTCTCAATAGTTGATAGAGGTCATCAGCCACATGTGCAAAGTGAGGATGCCATATCAAATAGAAAACGCATGCACCAAAAAATCTTTTGACTTTTGAAAAGTTTCATGCCACTTGTCAATTCCATCAATCTTTGCTCGTGGGGCAAGGGCTTTTGCCATACGGAACAGACATATAATCAACACCTCGTTAATACTAAACACAAATTTTTGACCTAATAGAGTTAAATAGACTTCTTCCAAGTGAGTCAAAATCTTCTTGCAATCTATGATATGATTGGCAACAAATATCCTATAGCCATTCTCATCTAACTCCTCATTCTTCTCATACACTTCACATCCCTTGATTAGTGCATCATTGATAAATAACATAGTAAGTTGGGGCAAAAAGTCTCTCAAAACCTTTTTCATTGCATTCATCATGTGGGCAACATAATTTGTTGCTCCTTGTGGAAGGGTACATATATGTACCAAACACAATGTTGTCTTCATTGTTAGAAATGCGGGATCTAGAGTATGGCAAAGGCGGAAGCTATGGAGGATGGAAGGAGAAGTATGGACTCATGATGGAAAAGACACTGTTTGTTACACAAGTGAATTAGGTTCCAAGATTGAGACTTGGACTCATAAACACAATCTTGTGTATGTGGACAATGACATCGACATTTTACTGAAATGAAAAGAGTACTATCATTGCATTTTGAAAAGGAAGCAAGTACAATGCTTTAAAGGAAAGTAGGAAACTGCAGTAGGCACCATTGTGCATATGGGATAAGTTAGCCTGCATATCCTTGACCCTGAAGCTCCATACAAAGAGGCTGTTTAGTGAGTGTGATTGCTGATTCTCAACACCCCTCCTCAATCACAACTAAAAAGGCACAAAAAGACAATCCAGTAAGCTTTACTAGCAGACAACTCACTAAGACGGAAATGAACTACTCGATGACAGAAAGAGAGGGCTTTGCCATGGTATTTGCCATGAAGAAGTTCCGGCATTATCTATTGGCTACACTCTTTGCCTTTTTTGTGGACCATCAAGCCTTGCTATATCTAGTGAATAAACCTTGCATTACAGGGCACATAGCTCGGTGGCTCCTTTTGCTTCTGGAGTTTAACTTCTCCGTTATTGTACGAAAGGAAAAACAACACTACATGATTGATCATATGTCACGCATCCCCACGAGAGAAGCCGCTGGAGAAGGCATTGCCGATGAATCGCCAGACGCCCAGCCAGACGCCCATCGCTTTAACCTCTCTACCGAGAGAAATTTATTCAAGGCCGATCTAACGCCATATTGGGCAGATGACATAGTCCAAGTGCTTGAGCATGGACTGCCTGAATGAGCGATAGAGAAGGCAAGACTGAAGCGACTCATTCTCAAAATCCAACCCTACCAGTTGATAGCAGGCCAGTTGTATTGCCTAGGGCAAGATAGATTGCTACGAAGATGTGTGTGCAAGCATGAGATCCATGATGTGCTCTCAGAGGCACACAGTGGAATTGTTGGTGGGCACTTTAGTGGAGACATGACGGCCCGCAAGGTGTTGTAGTCTCAACTATGGTGGCCAACATTGTTCCGTGATGCAGCACGATGTGTTAAGCATTGTGATGACTGTTAGCGGAAGAAGGTCCCGATTCGCAAGGATCAAATGGAGTTGACCCCAATCATTGCACGACAACCCTTTGAAAAATAGAGAATCGACTTCATAGGACCCATCAGCTCTATTGCATAGTATTCGCAAGCCAAATACATCATTGTGGCCACAGACTACCTAACAAAGTGGGCAGAGGCGAGAGCAACACAAAAAAACAATGCTCAAATAATTACCAAGTTCTTATGGAAGCAAGTGATCTCACGATTTGGCTGTCCCATCAAACTAGTCACTGATCAGGGCACACACTTTATCAATGAAGTGATAGTGTATCTCCTATCCACCTTCCTAATTATCCATCGAAAATCCTCTCCTACCCTCAAGCAAACGGCCAGGCAGAATCCACGAATAAGATTCTTATCAACGTCCTAACCAAGGTAGTCTCTGCCTTGCACAACGTTTGGGATAATAAGTTGACGGCAGTCTTGTGGGCTTACCGCACAGCTTATGAAACGACTGTTGGCCAGACCCCCTTTAGGTTGACCTATGAAACTGAAGCAATTCACCCTATAGAATTCTTTGTACCTAGCTTGTGAATCGCACTTCAGGAGCGGTGGGAAGGAAAGGAGACATGGACACAACGCCTAGTTGAACTCGAACACCTCTTAGAGACTCGCCTTCTAGCCACTCATACACTCATATGTGAGAAGGCACGACGCAAAAGCGGGTTTAACAAGCATGTCAGGCAACACGACTTCGAACAAGGCAACTTAGTGCTCCTATACTCAGTAAAAGGACATAAGCAAAAAATGAAGTTTAGGGGTCTTGGACCTTTCAAAGTCCGTGCAATCAGCCGAACGGACAACGTCGAGCTCGAGACTCTAGACGGTGCGGGAATAGGCTTCTTCAATGGTAGTCATGTCAAGAAGTACTATCCTCCCACGCATCCTTTGCATGAGCCACTAATGTTGCAACCACATGTCAAAGTACAAGGAAACCATGGAGTCCGCATACCTATACATCATGATCACAGCCAAGCGGACATGCGTCTTTAATGCCTTGATCGAGGAGGGAGCGGACTTCAATGTCTTGACTCACGATCATTGGACCCAACTTGGCAAACCACCACTACAACCCATTCAGGCCAAATTACGCCCATATGGGGGCTGCTCATATGCACTTCTGGGCAAGTGCAAGGCCGCCATTTCTATCGAGTCTGATATTGTACCAATGATCTTCTACGTGTTGCCAAATGCCAAAGACGCAGGCACGGAGTTATTTCTAAAAGAAAACCCGTTGCAACGTTGATTATGAGTTGCAACGCATCCACCTTGCCATAGGCAATGTCCGCATTGTTACAGCTTTTAGCACAAGGGCTGCGCGACCTCACCACAGTCCGCACGGCCACCGGTAGAAATATTAGTAGCCAAATCTAAGGAGAAGGGTAGTGCTCGGCCACCACCCACCACCTCTCAAGAACAATTGCTCATGGTAGCAAAAGCTAAGGCCCAATAGCCTAGGTTTCAATGGAGGCCTAGACAACGGCAACCACTGCCTAGGAGTCAACGCACACAACCTCATTAGACCCGAAGCTTTAAACCTAGAAAACCAAAGCGTATTTACAGAAAGCGGCGCATGATCAAGAAAATGTGGGTCCCTAAAGCCCTCTTGCATGTTAGAATATCAAGCTCATACTATTCTCCTGCTAGTATGTATGACTGACATTAGCTGTGTCCAGCTATATCAACAAGTGTGGGACATTAAATAAGTCGGTAGTCTTAGACCGAGTGTGAATGGTCCTACAGACCTTAGTACTATTGTATACACTTATGTTATGTTAGTAGTCTATGAAATAATGGAAGATGATGAACGACCTGAAGGTCATGTTGCTGCTCCATTACATTATCTCTCTCCCTCTCTCTTCCAACATGGTATCAGAGCCATCATGGATGGGCTCTTGAAGGCATGAAGCTGTGAGAAAGACCTATAGCCTAAAGACTCAGGGCAGTGTTTAAAGAGAAGCAAGCTATCATTGTGCAAGCTGTCATTGTATCTATGAAGGTATGCATTTTTCCATTTTGGGTTCTATGGTTCATGGCAGTGCTTAAGGCTTGATTAGAGCCTTCAGGAGACTTGGTTGAGCATGTAGAAGGAGACGACCTACTGCTGTAAACTGTCATGCTGATGGCGTGTTTGTGCCTGCTGTAAATGAAGGCTATCCTGCTACTACTGAAGAAATAAATCACTACTTGAGTGATCTAGAGCTTGTATGCTTGCTTGGAAAGACATATTAATGATCTAACATGTCAATGCTTGGTTTGGAGTTGATAAATGAGTTGGAAGAGTGAGCTTTAGATCTGAAATACAGTCCAGGTTTGTTACAAACAGGGAATACACAGCATGTATGTATCTCTAACATGTGATTTGAGCATAGATATGCTTATGCAGATATATGCATTGGTTGGTATGCTTATGAGCTGAAGTCTTGGTGGCAAAAATATTCAAATCTAGAATTTTTTAATGGCTGGAAATTGTCATTGAACAGGGCAGCATACACTAGAGTCCTCCTAAAAATTTGAAGCCATTTGATGAGCATTTTGAGCTCTACTGAAGTGAGGATTCATTCAGGAAGCATATGTACTGAGTTTGATGCATTTGGGTTGCATTTTATTGATAAAATATTCAGATCTGAAATTTTATGACAGGTTGAAAACTGTCATAAAATTGTTTTCAACTGTCATAAAATTGTCATCATCATATACTCATTGCCTTGAAGAAGTACATGCCTTTTGTTACCTACAAGGAGTTGTATGGTACGGGATATGATTGTTGAATGCTATGAGCATTGAGATGAGCATTGAAGGCTCTTAAAAACTAAAATATGAATCAGAAAACAAATGCTTTGATAGTGTATTGGCTGGTCATAAACAGTCCATGTACTTTTTGACATTACTTCTTGAAGACTAAGAGTCTGCGAATGCCTGTATGGTTATATATTGATCCCTACACACAGTGGCATATGTATGAAGTGGCTTGAGGATCTCTTGGGCTGAAATACATATTGGTTTGATAGGTTATTGTCTTTATACAATCTGTGAGCAGATGTATGTCACTTGTACTTGCTGGATATGCATTGTTTTGTGCCCGTATGACTTTGTCTAGTTGCCTACATATACTAGCAAATGTCTGGGAAAGTTTGGAGCATGTATGACATGTTTTAAAGTGGTTTTTGACAGTAAATTCACTGCTGGTTACTGAAAAATTGCAGGTTTCATACTGCGTATTCTCTTTACTGCAATAAGCTTGCATGACACAAAGTTACAATACCTGCAAAGTCTATGTACTGATGTACCTACGGGTTATACCACATGTTTGTGGATGTTTTTGAGGTTGTAAAGGGTTGAAATACCCTGTTTTTTGCAGAGAATAGTTGCAGAAAACTGTCATAAATAGTCAAGGACTGAGGTTGGTCAGAGTGACTTGTTGGCTTGTAGGAAGTCAGGTAGTGACTAAATAGTGTCTGGTACAACATGGCAAATGCAAAAAGGACTGACAACATAACCCAGATAGTGGGGGAAATGCTTGATAGTAACAATCATGCCATATGGAAGTTCCGTATGGAGAACTTCTTAATAGGGAAAGGCTATTGGGAGTTGGTGACTGGAGCGGAAGTTGAACCTGAGCTCCAGATCGACCTACGGCTGATCAGAGACGATTACATAGAGCTTGGATAGAAAGAGCTCGTAGAGTCTTGCACTAGCTTTCTTTATGTATCTCAGATACCATGGTAATGCAGATAATGAACTGTAACTCTCCTAAGGATGCATGGGACATTTTGGTCAAGTATTATGGCACAAGCATAAGTGCTAAGAAGATACAATTGAAGCAGAAGTTCAACAACATGGAGAGGAAGAGCAGATCTATATAGGATTATGTCACAGAGGTTAAGACCATTGCGGATGAGTTGGCATCTGTTGGTTCACAGGTTGAAGATGAAGACATGGTTGTTATTACCTTGAACGGCTTGGGGCCTGAGTATAAGTATTTTGATAGTTCTGTGTCTGTGCGGGCTGAAATGCCTGATTTCAATGAGTTGGTTGCATTGCTTATCCATGAAGAGGTTAAGCTTGGTTTGTCTGCGTGATCTAGTAGTTCTAAAAACAAGGATGCAATTTTCTATTCCAATCAACACAGCCGTGGCAACCGTGGTAGAGGCTATGGATCTGGCAGAGGAGGCTAGTAGATTGCATCCTATGGCAATAACAACCAGCATATATCGAATGTAAGAGGTGGTGGAAACTTTAGAGGCAGGGGGAGATCTAGCCCTAGAGGTAGAGGCTCTTGGCAACAACAGCATCCATCTGACAATCCGAACAAGGATACAAATTGTCATCACTGCGAGAAGTATAGGCATATTGCCAAGGACTGCTAGAAGAAGCAGGGCAATCAGAAAGGCAAACAACATGGGCATTTTGCTACATCTAGTCAGGCAGATGATACTTCAGGAGATAGATTTTTTGCCATGCAGTATGTAAAAGACAGAGTTGCTGAAAAATCCACTGATGATGCAGTTTGGTACATTGATTCAGGGGCATCGAACCATATGACTCCTCATGGTGATTGTTTCAGTGATATGGTGGCTGAAAAAAAGGGCTATGTCTGTATAGGTGATGACACACAGCATAGCATTGAGCATAAAGGCAAAGTGCCTCTTGTGGTTCATGATGGCAAAAAGAGAAATTTGCATGATGTATTGCATGTTCCTTCGATTACGAAGAACCTATTGTCTATTGATCAGATGACGGTAGCAGAACTTGCAAGTTAGATTCAACAAGCATGGTTGCTTTATTGAAGAGTTTGGTAATGGATGCAAGTTAATAGCTCGTGGTCACAGGAATGGCAGAATGTTTACTCTTGATGCTACCTTGCGAGAGCTGAATTCAGCCATGTTTGCCTATGTTTCTGGCACTATCAAAGACTTGGAAATTTGGCACAAGAGAGTGGGGCATGTAAATTTGCAAAGGCTGCAAATTATGCAAAAAAAAAAGCTTGTTACAGGTTTATGCAAGTTCCAATATTTAGATATTGGTCATGTATGTGATGCTTGCCAGTTTGGTAAGCAGTCAAGGTTGCCATTTGTTAGGCATGTAAGGCAGAGTACACATCCATTGTAGTTAGTGCACTCTGATGTTTGGGGGCCAGTCCATAATGCATCCATGGGAGGCTCGAAGTATTATGTTACATTCATTGATGATTACGGTCGCTATACTTCGGTTTACATTTGAAGATAAAGGATGAGGTATTTGTTGTTTTTTAGTAGTTTAAAAAACAGGTTGAAAAGAAATTTGACTATTATATCTCTTGCTTGAGGTCAGATAGCGGTGGGGAGTATGTGTCAAATGAGTTTGACAACTTTCTGGCTAAAAATGGCATACGTAGATAGCTTACATGCAGTTATACTCCTCAGCACAATGGGGTAGCTGAAAGGAAGAACAGGGTCTTGATGGAAGCTTCTTGTGCCATGATGAATGAGAAGAAAATGCCGCTCTATTTTTGGGCTGAGGCTCTTATGACAGCCATGTATATCTTGAATCAGACTCCCACTGCAGGTATTCATGAGATGACACCGTTTGAGAAGCTGTATGGCTATAAGCTGGATGTAAGTCACATGAAAGTCTTTGGCTATCTTGCTTATGTGCATATTCCAGATGAAAAAAGGAAGAAGCTGGATCCAAAAGCGCATAAGTGTATTTTCATTGGATATTCGCAGGAAAAGAAGGCATACAAATGCTATGATCCCTCTACCAACGAGACCTTGGTGAGCAGGGATGCTATTTTTGATGAGATGGGTTCTTGGTATGTATCACCGGCAATAGTGCCATCGGATATGCCTTCCACTCATGTATCTACAGTTGATATGCAACAGAGCACTGCTATGACAGGACCTAGTCAAACAGTATCTCCATGGATAGGGAGATTGAGGAGCTCACCATCCACTGACACCAGTATGTCAGTGAGGGGGAGATATGATGTCAGAGACAAAGGAAAAGAGAATATGATGAACAACCTGAAGGTCAGGTTGCTGCTCCATTACATTGTCTCTCTCCCTCTCTCTTCCAACATTGCACGCACAAGGCTACTATGAGGGAAATGCTTGGATATGGATCCCTAAAGCCCACACAGCCAAGCGCACCACTCGTACGCCGCCCTCAAGCTTGATCACCCCAAGCCCCATAGAATCTCAAAACCATAAGCCGCAGTGCTTCCTAGACCCACCTCCATCAAGCTCATCCATACGTGCCCAACAGAGTCGAACAAGCCTATCGGCCCAAATGATAGACATCGTCACATGAGCCATCACCCGCTAGAGCCAATTTGATTACAATGATCCATTCTAAAGGGAGCAGTCCATCAGTTGCTACTTATCCATCCCTAAATGTAGAATTCCAATCGCAACCTCAAGAACACCCACAACCACAACTATTCATTGCCAAAAGCTTTAGTGCTATAAAATCCTAACCACAAGCACGTCTTAAACCCTCCTATGAGCGAAAATCATTTTTGACACTGGCCTCAGATCTAGTTGAAGATACGAGGGATGACGTGGTTGATTGCATTAGACAACTAGATGCCACTTTCAGAGAGCTAGCTCTGAGCTACGACCCCTTGGACTTAGGCTTGTTGCCTAAGCCTTTTGCAATCGAAGTTCATACAATGCCTTGTTCATAGGAGACGTTTGAACTTGCCTTCGCAAAAGCACCTAACTCTGCTACTCAATTGCTCAACAGCGAGATCTCTAAAGTGCAAGCCCTCAGTAGTCCTACAACCGGTCTAACCTTCTTGTCAACTGTCTTATATATTTTTTGTATTCTGGCTTCTTTGCTATAACCTGCAAATTTCAGTTTTTGTTGTAAATACCCTGGTAAACACAAATTTTGTGTGTATAAACAGCACCCAACTCTTTTTGCTGAAATATTTTAGCAAAGAATACCTTTTGATGAGAATTATCAGCACCCAAATTTACTTGTAACATGAAATAAAAAATTTTCAAATACATCGCCAGAGAATGGACCTGTCAAACATATGACAACTCTTGATTTTCAGTTTTCAATAATGTTGAAAGATTCTCCATAGTATCTGAGCATGATAGCCCATCATAGAGACCATCTATCCTGTCTTCGTCCTCTAAAACACCTAGAAGCTTCAATTCTTTTTCTTTTCTCTTCAAATATGGCATGGAAGCTCTAGGCATGTCCATAATATGCTCAAAACACAAAGTACTTTTAGTAGATATACCATAAACACCTGAGGAAAAACTACTGGTGCCAGGAGATGAGAGCTCTCCCAGTCTCGTACTACTGTCGTCTCGCAAGATAGTGGTACCTAACAAAAATCTAATTCTCCTGTTGGAAGAAGGGAATCCCTCAAAGAATCCTTATTTCACTGATGGTTGACACAAATTGTCATGAACTAGACAACCCTCTTTCCATCCTTGCATAAGCAGACACATCATTCATAACCTTAGTCTCCATCCAAGACTCAGCAATGAATGGTTGTCCCAAAATAATAGGATAGGATCAAGAGTTCTGTACAAAGAAATGATAAGTCTCATCTACGTCTCCAATAGAAAATTTCAAGTTCGAGCAAGCAATATACAAATCTCCTATAGTGTTGTTGGTTGTATGCATGCACCAACCATGATCCACATCAATTGGCCATCTACCAGTATTATACAATCCATGCACTATGACATTAATCGCAGAGCCATGATCCAAAAGAGCAACACAAGGGGTCTCCATCTCACTGAGGTTGACTACCATCTCCGTAGTTGCACAAGCCTAGTGACTGTGAGAAAAATGGCTACAAGGCACCAATCTAGGTGCGTCATCACTCTCTGCATATTGTACGGGCTGAAGTAAAGGCTAAAGAGTTTTCTTGGACTCCGTACATAAAGCTCGATTTGTAGACTCCTTAGTAGTCTCCTTGTCAGAATCAATCTCCTCAATCTGCAAGCCATACATAATAGCCTCAGAGCTGCTTAAGCCTCTCAATGGATCATATGTTGTGTTGGCTCTTCAATAACTAGTTGTTTTCTTTTAATGATATTAATGATAACATCATGAAATTATCTTTTGGTGATCCCCAAGACTTCTCCAAGAGTGAATTCGATTTTGCAGTTAAGAATCTGATCCTCAAGCACCTTCTTCAAGTCCAAAGTTGTCTCAATGTTGGAAACCAGCTTGAATCTAGGTTTCTTTTTCGGCTTCAAATCCTTTGTCTTCGAGGCTTTCTGATCTTTCTATACTTTCGGCTTCTGAACATCAGCCATACTCTGCTCTGGTCTTGAAGAAGAAGGTTGAGAAACTAGATCACTCCTTCTAGTCACCCTCTTCGAACCTTCATGCTGATCATTATCTCTTTTCCGCTTCTCCTCAATAAGTGCTACAAATCCTTGAGATTTTGCCATATAAGCATAGATATAAAAGATATCAACTCAATCATCCCATCCAATCCCTTTCCTAATATTATCACTTATGATGACTAAAAGTTCAGATATTGAAGCTTTTCCCTTTTTCTTTGCATGCAGTGCATAGGGCCATAAAGGAGATTTGTCCTTCTGCAACTACTCCAACTGAAGGCCATAGGCAGTAGCTTCTCTTGCACTTCTCACATCACATAAGAAGAGTAGAAAAAAGACTTCTCTAACAATTTCTTCATACCACCCTTATCAAAATTTGGTTTGATCAGTTGCTTTGTATCTCCAAAACATATCATCTTGTCTTTCCAAACTACCAACTTCAGCCTTCTCGCTTCTTCCAAATCTTGATAGTCCTTCTCCTCATGATCTGGACTATCACACCACATGCAACGATGACACAATCATTCTTGAAAGATATTGCAAGAGTAGAAGTTGGGGCTAAAATAGGAGGTGGACTAAGTGGCTCCTGCTCCATTCTAGTCATCTTGATTTTCAGGTCTTTTAAGTTCTTTGATATCTCCTCCATCATATCTTTGACAATTGGTTTTGCAGATGGTCTAACAATCTTAGAAGGAATAGGCATAGGTATAGACACGAGATGAGAAATAGGAGAAGTAGTGGTGGATGTTGCAACAAGAGAAGTAGGAGAAGTTGTGGAAGGAGAAAACATCGCTGGTGGTGACTGCATCCCTTTTTATAAGTGAGCCTTCTATCTCTACCTTTTTTTCAGTGTAAAAACCGCATCAACAACATCCACAAGCTTACTTGGAGTTGTAGAAATGTAGCTTGAGGGGGAGTAGTGAGATGGTAAGCTCAATATGTACATATATATTGATGATGGATTGGATGGTTAGATTGGTCCACATGTTTAGAACGTAAGTGATCGTTATGACACTCACATGGCCACTCACTCATCACATAATATTATATTGTAGTTATAGCACTTACCAATTAGTATGGTCAATGATGCACTATTTGTCTTAGTAGGCCACTTTTACCTCATCTATAGTTAGTGTGAGAAAGAAGAAAAACAATCAATAAAGATTTTTGGTCTTTTATCTTTATTATTGCACCCACCACATGCTTCTTGACAAGAACTAGCCATGAGTGCATAAAGGGTAGCATACCCAAGAGGGATGGAAACCCGAAAGCTCATGTATAAAAGGGATGAAAAGTAATACAATGGGTTATTATCATGTGTGCACTTTCAGAGCTCATTTCTCTTACTTCCATCTTGTCCATTTAAGCACGGTTTGAGAGTGAGTGTGTAAAAGTGAGAAAAAGTGAGGAACCTAGAGGGTGAAGCTTCTGTTTTTTTACCTTTCTCTTCTTTGGCCTTCTTCCTACATAGGTTGGAGGGTGAGAGGGTAGAGTTTCGTATAATTTCTCCTCTATATTTCCTCTATTCAATGGAGTACTTTGTTATTGGATCGATTGCAATGGAGTAGTGGGAGTGGATCTTAAATAGATTGAAAAGTTCTTGGTTGGATGGAGGACTAGAGGATCCTAAATGTGAGATATTCTAGCCAAAGCTCTTGAAACAATATTGTGCCTTTTTTGTCTTAGCCATGATGTTGAGAAAAAATCCCAACAAATGCCTATTGGGTGAAACACATTCTACTTTGGTTGTCAAGAAGGTTGATTGTCAAATGCTTTGTGAAAAGCCACTCCTTATTATGCATAACCTGATTCTATGGCACGTCTTAATGAACAAGTTGCCAACTAGTGATAAGATTAGCAAGTGGGACAAAGTTAATGATCATTGTTGTTTTTGCAAGAACCTTTAGGAGACTATTTTCCACCTATTCCAGGTGGCAAATGCACATTGCAAGAACTTTCCACCTATTCCAAGTTGCAAATGCATATGCAAGGTTTGGATGAAGATCCAAGACAAGTTGATGAAGTCACACTTGCATGACCTGATTACTGATGGTGTTTTGAGCCTAGCAACTAATCAAAAGTTCCATCACATTCAAGATTTGGGAAGAGAGAAATGCCTTTTCTTTAAGATTAAACCTTGCAGTTGATGTTTGATGCATTGGATCACTTTGACAAGTTTTACCATGGTGTTTTAGTTCTAAAAATCCCTAAAGAAGATAGTTGGAAGCCACCTATAGCTAAGTTGTAAAGTTATTAAGGACTTGTAGTTGGAAGCTACTTATAGCTAAGTTGCAAAGAGCTTGTAGTTGGAAGCTACATATAACTAAGTTATAAAGCTCGTTAAGATCTTGAATTTTTCTTTTAAGGCTAAATATATTATTTACTTAATATATATCACTAAAACAAAAAAAGACCATATGCGAGACAAATTTTTTAATTATACAAACACATTTTGCTAAATATTTTCTCGTATAATGAAAACACTAGGTCATTATGTAATCATAATAAGTCCAAAATATTGATGTCTTTCACCACTTTAGATTCTCACATTCACTAAAACTTGGTCAATACATTTGAGTAAAGAATCATGTAGTGGATATACCAATCTTAGTTAAATCTAAAGATTGATGTTCACTAAACTTTTAGTAAAGAATCATGTAGTGGATAAATTAACCTAACCTTAAGCTTAGTAAAGAATCATGTAGTGGATAAACTAGGCTAACCTAACATAGCAATACTTTTCACCACTTGGGAAGGTGGATATGCCAAGATATCATTCCAAACATGTAATTATCTTTCCCTCCTCTCCTTTCCTTTTTTTTCCCTCTTTAAATTTTATATTTCCTCTATAATTCCGAGAAAAACTATGTCAAAAAACTATAAATTAAAAGTTTTTAATTAAGAGAGAGAACCTAAGCCCTGCACATGAGAGAGGGGAGGGGGAGAAAAAAAATGTTTAGTTAAGAAAGACACCTCTTTCCTCTTTTCCCCCTCCATCTTCTTCTCTCACACACACTCTCTCAAAGTCTGTGAAAAACTATGTTCGAATAACTTTAAATTTAAAAAAAAGTAAAATTATTTAATTAAAAATGTTTAAATTTAAAAAATAATCCAAGAGAGACTTTGATTTAAAAAGAAGTTTGACTCTGAGAGAGAGAGAGAGAGAGGGAGAGAGAGAGAGAGAACCTAGGCCCTACAAATGAGAGGGGGAGAGGGAAGCAATTTAATTAAAAAGAGAGGTAAAAGAAAGAGAGATAAGTGAAAGAAAGGAGGGGGTTTTAATTTGTTTTTAGAGGAGGGAGAAGCTTACATGAAAAAAGGGATGGGGAATTAAAAAGGAGAGATTACACCTCAGAAAGGGAAAGAGAAGGGGTTTTGATTGAAAAATGGAGGTTTGGAAAAAATAGCAGGTTTAGGAAGCCCTATGGAGGTTCAAGGCTTTTCGAACCTAAGTGAGAGAAGCTAGAAGAAGGGGAGGGGGAGGGGGGAGGTCTAATGAAATGAGGGGAAAGAGAATTACACATGAGAAAGAGAAAGAAGGGAAAGGAAGTGGTTTTGATTGAAAAGGAGGTTGGAAAAGAAGGGTAGGTTAAGGAAACCCTCAACGAAAATAATATAATAAGAAAATATACTAATAATAAATAATTATGAAATAGATATACCAAGCTATCATTACAGACATAACTAAATATCATTAAAACACTTGAGCTTACTAGCTTGTTGCTCAAAAGGAGTCTCAATAGTTACTTACTTGGGCAATCTAGGACTATTTACAAACTTTTTGCTATCTAAGAGGGAGCCGTATGTAGGGGTGTCGCAAATTTATTATGAGACTAGCAATGTGCTAGTAAATTGCATATTAGAAGCATGTCTACAACTATAGCAACCCCCGCTTGTAAAGGAGTTCTTTTACAACTATTATGCAACTAGCATTGCAATCCATACTTAGGAAAGTGCAATCCTTTTTATCCACAGGAATTCTAAAATCTTTATTGCAGACTGGAATCATGTCTCTGTAGCTTTAGCAACCCAGACTTCGTAAAGCACAATCCTTTTTATCCAGAGCAATTCTAAAACACGTTTTGTACACCATTAAAAAACGTTTACAAATTTGTTTAATGAGACTCAAAAAAAGGTTCGATGATTCTCATAATGAGTGATCACTCTTGAAAAGGTACACCTCCAAAAACTCCTCCAAAACATTAAACTACCCCTCATAAGACACAAGGCAAGCAGATTAGCTAACAAAGAAATGTCCCAAGATTCTACGACTTTAAAAAACACGAAAATTGTGTGCGCTTATTTGCATTGCTCCTCCAGCAGTATATACAACTTTTCTATCATTGGTTGATGTAGGAGATCTGGCTTGCTAGTGACGAAATCAAGACTAACACAAGCAATTGACGGGATTCAATTAATCGTGTGTATCATGATTAAATTAATTATTTAAGTGAAACATCAAGCGGCAGCCAAACAGGCGTCGTATCATTATGTACAAATATACAGTTTGACAATAGAAAAGTTAGTTCGTGCCTCTGTGTGTATTCTCGTCAGAGAGAGCCTGCGTATGATTTACTACATGGTATCAATAAAACCAGGTTGTGAAATCCACACAAGCATCATGTGGTCGGACTGCTCCCGTGCTTGATCACCATGGCGCAAGCGTCGACATCAACGCGAACCTATAAAATCGACAAACTCAGTGACAGGAATTATCACCCATGGTGCATGACGATAGAGATTATCCTACAAAAACAGGAGCTCCTCGATATTGTCGATGGAAGTACACCTTGTCCTGATCGGACAAATCCCTAATTGACTAATGATGTTAAATTGTGGGAGGAGCGCGACTTGACCACGCGTCTTGAACTTCTACTTCATATGGATGATGCCCAAAAAGAGCCTGTTCGCATGCAAACCACTGCAAATTCCATTTGGACCCAACTTCGTGATACCTATGAATCAAAATCCGTTGGTAGTTAGGTACACAATCCTAAAACACTCATTAATCTAACTATGCAAGAAGATCAACAAGTAGAATAATTTTTACAATCTTGGCATTTAAAAATGGACGATGTCCTACTTTCGGGGTTGGATCTTCCACCCCGTGTTCAAGCCATCCTTCTTCTTGCTGCTCTCCCACCTTCATGGCAATCTTTTATAGCTACTCAATCTGCCCAAACTACTTTAACTATACCCACCCTAATTCCACTAATTTTACAAGAAAACTCAATGTTCCAAGCAAATCAACACGCACAACCCTCTTCATCTACATTAGCAATGTACGTACAAACTAAAGGGAAATTTCAAAAAAATCCCTGCAATAATTTCTCACGTCAGCACTACCCTTCACACAAAAATTTTAGACCACGAGGGTTCAAACCCAATTTCAGTATAACTACACCCTATTGCCGAATTTGCAATAGGACAGGTCATTCCTCGAAAGATTGTTGGCGTCGTTCTAAACGTCGCCCCAATGAGAATAAGGCACAAGGGCATTGTGCCTCTGCATCTGATTCATCTAGTCATGAATCGGATGAACAATATTCTCCAAGCGAATCTCCATCAGATTGCTCCGATGGTGATGATGCTTTACTTGCTTTTATGGCCTTAAGAGATGTTCCCACCATCTCACCACATACATGGATTCTCGATACGGGGGCTACCTGCCATCTCACTACAAATAAAGAATATTTAAGAGACTATAAAGAACTCAATAAACCACGAGATGTAAGATTTGGAAACAATAATTCCCTTACCGCTGTTGGCATGGGTAATGCCAACATTGAATTAACCGATGGCAAAGTAGTTCTCATTAGGGATGTTTACTATGTTCCTAACCTCGCTAAGAACCTTCTCTCTGTTAGTAAACTTACTAGCGAAGATACTTATTTAGAATTTCATCACACTCACTATGTGATTAATCACAAACTTCCAAATGGCACCTTGTATTCGATTCCTTGTCCTAAATTTGGACGCCTCTATCTCTTAGGTAGAAGTCAACCCTCCAGTGAATCCTATAGTGCCACTGATTTAAATCACACCAATTACTCCACTCTTTTGTGGCACTATCGTTTAGGCCATCTCAATCTTGCTATCATGAAATATATATCTAATCATAGGTTAGCTCGCAACTATACTTTACCTCATAGTTGCAATATCACATTGTGTGAAGGTTGTCTTTTTGGAAAAATGGCTAATCAAAAATTTCCACTTTCATGTGAACGTACCACTTACCCTTTACAAAAAGTTCATTCCGATTTATGTGGTCCCATGCCTGTCCGTTCACTCACTCATAATAGGTACTTTCTAACCTTCATAGATGATTTCACAAGATTTACCATTGTTACTTTTATTAACAATAAAAGTAGCAGCACCATTCTACAACAATTTAAATATTATAGAGCCTATGTTGAGAAACAAAAAGGGTGGAAAATTGAAACCCTCCAATCAGACAGTGGAGGTGAGTATGTCTCAAATCTCTTCAAAAATTATTGTAAAGAAGAAGGAATACAACAACGTCTTACTGTTCCTGAAAATCCCCAACAAAATGGTATTGCGGAACGTAAAAATCGAACACTAATGGACTCCACACGTAGCATGCTTAAAGTTGCTGGATTACCCCCGTCCTTTTGGGAGGAGACAGTTATAACAGCATGCTACATACAAAATCGCGTTTACACAAACAGTGTTAAAGCTATACCATATACTCTCTGGTTTGAGAAACCACCCAAATATGCAACTTTACGCATCTTCGGGTCACCCGTTTATGCATACATCCCTGAACCACATCGCAATAAACTCCAAGACCATGCTGTTCGAGCTCGCTTTATTGGCTATGGGGAACCGTTTGGTATCAAGGGATACCATTTATACAATGACAAGAAGCGGCGGTTCTTCTACGCTCGCACCTTAGTCTTTGATGAGGACTCCTTACTTAGTACTCCTGCACTTACCCAAGAACATGAGTTAGACCAACCTGATCACAATCAGCCTAATATTACACATACCCTTTCACATCAAAAGCAACAATACTTGAATGATTCATTGGACTCATCCACCTTCTCTCCCCGAAGGACAACTGCACAGGCCTCCATCACATGGCTTGTCAGGTCTTCACCCTCCGTTGGCGGGGCTGCACCCGTTGCGGCTTCGGCCGTTGTACCCGGAGCTCTCCATCATGACCCTCCGCCCGTTGACACTACGCCCTCTACACCATATCCTCTACCTCCTCACAGCCACCGCGACCCTGGGACACGTGTTCACAGTACAAGCCGACGACTCAGACGTCGTCGGCCTGTAAGAATTAAACATCATATTGGGAAATATAGGAATTTTCCATAAGTTTGGGACACGTGGTCAAATCTTTGGATTTGTCATAACTTGAGCACTATAACTCCAAATCAAGCGCTCTATAGCTCAATAGATTCCATTTTTCAAGCGATTTCCAATGATAGGTCACATCATATGGTTTTGAGAAATTTATGGGCATGTTATCCGGGTGCCACCTTTTTAGTATTCAAAAAATGGAAATTGGGAGATTCCCAAACTCATTAATATTGTGTTATTACTCACCTTGATTATGGCGAAAAGGAAATATCACGAAACCCAAGGCCTCGTTCTATACTCACTGGCCTTTCCCGCCCGTGCTTTGTACGTGGCAATCCTAGCTCTGCGGTGGCCACATCAGTTACGGCCAATCAGTCAATGCCACGCCACCCAACGTTAACTCCCACTTATCCTCGTGACCCGTTCCCTTCCTGTACATCGGATTCCATGTGTGGTAGTTCCTCAAGGGCAACAGACTCCACGTGTTCTCCTCCAACCAAACACGTGTCCGTTCCTTCCGTTACATCTGACATGGCTTCAAAACATAGCCCAAACTTAACTAATCTAAACCAAGTGCTGGCCTTACCCTCTCGTCCTCCTTTCAATGCGACCCTTTCCACACCCCCTTTTGGTTCGGTTCCTATACCTCAATCACCCACCTCACCGAATCTTGGCGCCCTGGACCTACCTGTCATTTCCTCTCCTGCCTCATCACCACAATGAACCCGCTCCCTGGCCAAAATCTATTCGAATCTTCAACACCTAAATGCCCTCTGCGCTACCATTGAGCATGCCTCTCCACACTCTACATTCAAGGCAGATGCTCAAGAAGATGCTCTTCCGGGCGACCTTCTTAGTGAGGCTGATCCCATTGATATTGGGACTGCTCTGCGAGGACTCGACGACCATCATTGGTGGCTCGGCATGGATGTAGAAATACAATCCCTCCATCACAACAGGACCTGGACATTAGTTCCTTGTCCTTTTGATCGTAATCCCATCTCTTATAAATGGATCCTGCGTCGAAAACTTCATCCAGATGGCTCTGTCGCGCGATACAAAGCCCGCCTTGTCGCACGGGGCCTCAGCCAAATCCATGGTCTTGATTTCACTGATACCTTCTCACATGTTTTGTGTATGGCTTCCATCCGCATTCTTTTTGCTCTGATGGCTACATTGGATCTCGAGCTGCATCATCTCGATGTCCAAACTGCATTTCTTCATGGCGATCTACCCGAGGATATATATATGGAGCAGCCTCCTTACTATTCTTCATCGACTCAACTGGATTATGTGTGCAGCATTAGCACTTAAGCTTTATGCTCAATGTCTAAAGAAAGCTCTTTGAAAATGTAGGTAATATATGATTTTTTGTATGCAAATAAATTTGTCTTTTTCCTGTGTTTTCTTTGCAGATGTCACATCCTGGTTCACATAGCAATGACCCGGATTTGGATCACATGAATGATACATTGGCCTCCTTTGGCAGGGGGTCAATGCATTTTTTGGAGGTTTTCCTAGAAGGGAAGACTTCATGGGAGAGATGACCAGACACCTTGGCCGCTCTCCCATAGCGGACAAGGTGTTTAGTGTCATGTCTGGGATGCCTCTGACGTCTTTGCCTAGCACTACTTCCTAGACTCCACATGCAGGTACTCCACATGCAGGTACTCCATATACAGGTACTCCATATGTAGGTACTCCATATGCAGGTACTCCACGTGCTCCACGTGCATCAGATGAAGCACAAGCATCTGCAGAAGCACGTGCATCTACAGAAGCTCGTGCGTCCAGCGAGGCAGAGGGTAGTCGACAGAGAGGGAGGAGGGAGAGTCGAGGGGGAGGATGAGGATTGTGTGGGGGTTGCCTAGGAGGTGGCGAGCGATCACCCTCACCAATAGATTACGTAGAGGAGGTTGTACGCCAGTACTATAGAGTTACAGATGCTGGTGGCATCTTTCATAATGATGAGGGAAGGGATGTAATGGCGTACATGAGGAGCGTCGTGCATGCGACATATAAAGATTATTTCATTGCTTTCAAAAATCAGAAAAGCGGCTTGTGGCAGGAGGTGTTGAGGTCAGTCCATAGGCCGAGGTACCCAAATCCTGAGGGTCAATGATTCTCGGATGATTGGGGACGCACAAAAGTGAGAGATATGCTTCACAACAAAAGATCCCACCTCATGACACGGGCTAGGGACTCACTGCAGAGGCAGGAGGAGGGGCGTGGAGCCTATAGCCAACCACATATGTGTCAAGATTATGGGAGAGAAGGAAGGAGTCTCATTTGTAGCTTTCTTGCTTGCACAATGGGGGAATACACACAAGGGTAGAGGCTGAAAACAGTTTTCCTCTTCTTAGTTGTGTAAGCCAAAAGAACTCAAGTACAAGGAAATAGAAGAACCCTATATATGGGTCTCAAACCAAACTCAACTAACTAAGGTGGCATACTAATTGAGCCACAAACTAGAGTAGATAAGGATAGCTATCATGTAGTTATTATTCATGGGCGGTGTACCAACCGCATCTGCAACTGACAAGTCGATGACATAAATACACAACAGTCACCCTCGCGTATCACGAATGGAGCTCGATATCTCAACACTCCCCCTCGAGCTCAATCCCAATTCCTGCACACCAAGCAGGTCTCTGAACTTTCGTAGCTTCTCTGCGCCTAATGCCTTCGTAAATATGTCAGCTACCTGATCCTCTGTGCTGACATAAACTAGATCAATAAGACCTAGTAAAACCCTCTCTCGCACATAGTGATAATGCACCTCAATGTGCTTTGTTCTAGTATGATAGACTGGGTTATTTGCCAAGTGTATACTACTCATGTTGTCACAATAAATGACAAGTGGCCCATCTGTAGACTGATGCATATCATAAAGTAGCTTATGCAACCAAGCTACCTCACATGCAGCCATTGCTGCACCCCTGTACTCAGCCTCTATGCTCGACAAGGCAACTGTAGGCTGTTTCTTGCTGCTCCAAGTGACTGCAGCACTCCCAAAAGAGAACACATATCCACTGGTAGATCGTCTATCAGAAATACTACCAGCCCAATCAGCATCAGTGTATCCATGCAACTGTATCTGAACCCCAGTCTCATAAAATAGTCCATACTGCAATGTGGACTTCACATACCTGAGTATGCATCTAGCTGCATCCAAATGTGGTTTCCTTGGAGCCTGCATAAAATGACTTACCAATCCAACAACATAGCTCAAATCTGGCCTGGTAATAGTCATATAAATCAAACTTCCTACTATGCGTCTGTACATAGTAGGGTCTTCTAGAAGCCCACCTGCATCTGTGCTCAACTTCACATTCTGCTCCAAAGGAACTGAAATAGGATTACAGCTTGTCATCCCATATTTGGACAGCATGTCCAATCCATACTGCCTCTGCAAGAGCTGTATCCCACTTGGTGATCTAATCACCTCAATGCCCAAGAAATAACGCAGCTCTCCCAAATCCTTCATCTCAAACTTCTACTTCAATAGCATTTTCACATGAAGGATATCTTCATCACTGTCACCTGTCATAATCAAATCATCAACATAAATGACAAGTAGCATAATACCTTTCTCTGTTTTTCTCACATAAAGTGAGAAATCTGCCTTGGAAATCTGAAAGCCAATAGTGACAAGATACTGTCCTATCTTGTCAGACCATGCTCTAGGTGCTTGCTTCAAGCCATACAAGGCTTTCTTCAACCTGCAAACAAACTCAGGATGAACAGCATGCACATAACTTGGTGGCTGCTCCATATAGACCTCTTCTTGCAAATCACCATGCAAGAAGGCATTCTTTACATCCATCTGATGTAAAGACCATCCCTTTGATGCAGCCATAGCAATGACTGCTCTTACGTTTGCCATCCTTGCAATCGAACTGAATGTTTCTTCATAGTCAATGCCATAAGTTTGTGCATACCCCTTTACTACTAATCTTGCCTTGTATCTATTCACAGAACCATCTGCATTGTGCTTCACCTTATAAACCCACTTACAGCTAATTGCATTTTTATCTTTAGGCAAAGGTACCAATTCCCATGTAGCATTTGCTTCCAAGGCATCCATTTCTTCATCCATGGCTTTCTCCCATTTTTCTTTTCCCATGGCTTCCTCAAAAGAAGTGGGTTCTGGTTCCTGTATCACTTTAACTATATATGCATAGTGAATGGCTGTAAATCCATCATATTTCAGCCTATCCACAGGATACCTAGCTCTGGTAGACCTGCGCAAAGTAGGTTCACTCCCAGGTGCTCTCAAAACATCCCTGGTCTTCCTTACTCCAGGTGTAACAATAGAAGGAATACCCAACTCATCATCAATGCTCTGTTCTGAGCCACTGGATTCACCATCCACATAAGAGTGACCTGCATTCACATCAAACATGGGCTGATCAACCTTCTTTTTTCCTTTTCGTGATACTTGCATACCACTATCTGCATTGCTTTGAGAAGATTCTCCTGATCTCAATCTGCCTGTCCATGGCGAAGAATGTGAACCACTACTAGAGGATGCTCTAGGTCCACTAATATTTTGTGACTACTGCTGTGAATTCTGTGTAGCATTAACATTTTGTGCATCTACATCATCAATCACATTTACTGGTTTATACCAGCTACTCATCTCATCAAAAACAACATCTCTGCTCACTGTAAACTTACGAGTAGAAGGGTTATAACATCTATACCCTTTTTGCTGCAGAGAGTAACCAATAAAGATGCACTTCTCAGCTTTTGGATCCAACTTGGATCTCAACTCATCTGGCACATGTACATAGGCAATGCAACCAAAAATTTTCAAATGAGAAATATCTGGTTTCCTGCCAGTATACCTCTCCTCTGGAGTCATCCCATGTATTGCTGCAGTGGGAGTCCTGTTCATTATATAGACTGCTGTAGCAACTGCTTCAGCTCAATAAAAATCTTGCAGGTCTTTTTCATTGAGCATGGCACGAGATACCTCTCCAATATGCCTGTTTTTCCTTTCTGCAATTCCATTTTGTTGTGGGGTATGACTGCATGAATATTGCTGCTTTATGCCATGCTCCTGCAGGAACCTTGCAAACTCATTTGAGAGGTACTCTCCCCCTCCATCTGACCTTAGGCATTTTATTTGCAGGCCTATTTCTTTTTCAACCATAGCTTTAAGAGTTTTGACATGCCCAAACACTTCACTTTTCTTTTTCATAAAATACACCCAAACTTTTCTGCTATAGTCATCAATAAAAGTGACAAAATAATGACAGCCTCCAAGAGATGCAGCTTTAGTAGTCCACACATTAGAGTGGATTAATTCCAATGGCTTCTCACTCTCTTGAACATGTCTAGGAAATGGTTTCCTTGCCTGTTTTCCAAACTGACAGGCTTCACATACCTTATGCATTTCTACAACCTTGAATTTGGGCAATCCTGCAACAATATTTTGGGCCTGCATTGATTTAAGTCGCTGTACATTAACATGACCAATGCGTTTATGCCAGATATCAATATCTGCAACTACACCGGTCCCATGTGCAAACATTGCTGCACTCAATTCAGGCATGTCTGCATCCAACGTAAACATTCTGCCCTTCTTCTTTCCTTTTGCTATCAAGCGACCTTTATTTTTCATATCCTCAACAAAGCATCCATGAGGATTAAATCTGACCTGCAAGCCCTGCTCAACCATTTGACCAACAGAAACCAGATTCTTGGTGATATTCGGGACATGAAATACATCGGACATGTATTTCTTTTTCCCATCCTGCATAGACAAAGGAATTTTTCCAATCTGCACAATAGGATGTGCAGTATCATCACCAGTCTCCAAAATCCTTGTTTTTCCATTTTCCTTGCATCCTCCATCCATTCTGCATGACCTGTCATGTGGTTTGATGCACCTGAGTCAACATACCATACATCATTGCTTTCTTCTGCACTTGTCACAGAATTGTTCATGTGCTGTACCATAAACAAATGCTCATTTCTGTCATCACCCTGTCTACTAGAAGATGCATAATTCCCTTGTTGCAATTTTCCATTCATAATGTCATTCTGCTTTCTATAGCAGTCTTTAGCCATATGACCCATTTTACCACAGTAGTAGCATTCAACATTACTGTTTGCATTTTGGCCTCTTTGCCATCCACCACGACCTCTTTGGCTCCCCCTGCCTCTAGAGTTACCACGTCCTCCTCCATAGGACTGGTTTTCTTGAGTTTGCTGCATATTCTGATTTCTACCACGGCCTCCAAATCGGCCTCCTCTACCTCTGCCTCTACCTCTTCTAGCATTTGAGTAGAAGACAACTTCTTTTGAAGTTCCTCCTGAAGAAGATGCACCACCATTTCTTTGCTCCTCAGAAATTAGAAGAGCAATCAGCTCCTCAAAATCAGGAAATCTTTCACGAATTGAAATGGATGTCCGAAACTATGCATAATCCTTTCCTAGACCATTCAAGGTCACAGAAACTAAATCATCATCTTCCACTGGCGACCCAATGGAAGCAAGTGCATCTGCAATCTTCTTCACCTTCATGTGGTAGTCATTGATGCTCATACTTTCTCTTTGCACATTGTGCAACTCTTGCTTGAGCTGCATTTTCCTGGCTTGCGTATTTGTGCTATACATTTTTGACAAAGTATCCCATGCCTCCTTTGGCGTACTTGCATCTTGAATATGCACAATCATAGAGTCTGAAATGCTGATAGACAACCAGTACATAACTTTCCTGGCTCTCTCATGCCACGCTTTAAATGCCTGCATTTGCTGTTGATTGGGAACATCAGGAAGAACTGGTTCTTCATCATTTCCTGCAACAAATTCCCAATATCCTTTTCCCATAAGGAAATTCATCATTCTAAACTTCCATGCTTGGAAGTTGTTCTTGTCAAGCTTTTTAGTGACAATCTGTGAGAGAGAATCAGATGCCATTACAGAACACTGCAAAAAATTATGTCACTGCAAAGAACACAGCTTCAGCCTCACAAAGGCAAATCTGCAAAACTGACGAGAGTGGTATTTGACCACATAGTCACTTCCTAGTGACGATTTTGCATCAACAGGCAACAGGGATGATTTTGTAACTGCCAATGTCTCTGCGCACAAGCATGCGATGCAATTTCTACAGTAACTTTTCACAGACCTATAGAACAGTGGCTGCACAGCATAAAACTGGGCCTTTTCCTGAGTGCGTGCAGGAAACTTCCGCCTCCAAAACAGGCCCCGAAATGGCCTCAAATCAAAAAAACAAGGTCGCCTAGGGCTAAAGCCCTTCCCCCCAGCATATATTGCACTCTCGCTTCACCGTGAAGGGCGTCTCAACCTGAGACAATGCACTCTTGCAATTTCCAGCTGTGCTACCTGCAGAGATCTGCTCCCAAAACAGAAAATGAAAGCAACACTGCTCCTCTTACCAGAACACCGTGAGCTTGGCTTGCTTTCTTGAGCTCCTTACCACGAACAAGGCTCTGATACCATGTCAAGATTGTGGGAGAGAAGGAAGGAGTCTCACTTGTGGCTTTCTTGCTTGCACAATGGGGGAATACACACAAGGGTGGAGGCTGAAAACAGTTTTCCTCTTCTTAGTTGTGTAAGCCAAAAGAACTCAAGTACAAGGAAATAGAAGAACCCTATATATGGGTCTCAAACCAAACTCAACTAACTAAGGTGGTATACTAACTGAGCCACGAACTAGAGTAGATAAGGATAGCTATCATGTAGCTATTATTTATGGGCGGTGTACCAACCGCATCTGCAACTGACAAGTCGATGACATAAATACACAACAGTCACCCTGGCGTATCACGAGTGGAGCTCGATATCTCAACACTATGTGCCACCGCATAGAGTGGAATAAAGCCAAGAAGAAAGTAGCAGAGAAAGTGAAGAGTCACCAGCACACAGAGGCACGACGGATCCAAATGGAAACAATGGGATCGTCGCATTACAGATCGGGCGGCAGAGAGTCGTGGGAGGCAGAGTTTGTAAGTATATTTTGATTTCTAGTTTTTTTAAATTTATATTTCTTTCAATTCTTTATATATTTTATTCTAATATATTGTGACTCATAATTGTTTGTATATATCTAAATGTTTTGCAGACTACCATCATTGGTTGGATACCTACTCCTAGAGAGGTAGGTTACCATCGAGGCCATAACCGTGTATCCACATGGCTTCACTTCTATGAGGAGGGTCTCATCACTGACGACCAATACAACCGGGCCATGAGGATTCGATAGCTAGAGGAGGTATGTTTGTCTTACTTTCCTATTAAAAGTATAGCTAATTATAACTTTTTCTCCACCTTGTCTATGTAAGCAACCCTGATCTTTTGTGTGTGTAGGCGAACCCGGATGTGGAGCATAGCGAGGAGGGGGATAGCGATGCTAGTAGCCATGGTGGTACTAGCGAAGATGTTTCCTCTTCAGATTCGTAGAGGAGCACCATATCTCCTCATGAGGTCTTCTTTTCTTGTATATGTATGATCTATCTTTGAGCCTACTGCTTGCGGCCACGCTTTAGGTCGCAAGCTCTTAAACTTCCCTTGTAAATGCTTTTGATATATAATGAATACATGGACTTTTATTTTCAATTCTCGTGCCTATAAGATACATTGTATTTTTCCCAAATGCACAATCTGATGTATGGGAGGGGGGAAAAAAACTAGAGAGCATGTGGTTGCTTTGCAACCACATAACCACATGCTCTCTGGGTTTTTTTTTCTAGTTCTGTTTTGTGCATCTATCCGCGCGTCTAAATTGCAGATAATTCGTGTTTATACGCGCGTCTATAGTGCAGACTACACGCGCTTATACATGCGCTTCATAATTCAAATTTAAAAAAGAAATTAAATATTTTTTTTAAAAAAAGACATTTTTTGTTTTCTGTTCGCGTCTACCAGTGCTTGTAAAAATGCGTCTACCAGTGTGTCTATATGCACGTGTATATGTGCATCTATTGCGCGTCTATTTGTGCGTGTAAATTCCTTGATACATGCAATTAGAGACGCAAAATGGTAGATGCGCAAATAGACGAATGGATAGACGTGCCCATAAGAATTTCTCTATATTCAAAAATCGCGTCTAAATGTGCATCTATGAGGCCTTTTTGTTGTAGTGGTGGAGGCACCTTTACCCCCAACACTTCAAGAGGTTGAATCCTCATGGGAGCTTGAATCTTTGATTCTCCATGCATTGTACCTATGTGAGGTATAAAACTTTGCGGAAGGCTCCCTACATGGGCTCACAATAATGAGGGGGTGTGAAAAGATCCTCCATGAATGGAGTCGTACACCCCTTTAAGTTATTTGATAGCAAGGGAGGATCACCTCTCTTTTGTCTCACTATCTCGCCCAACATCTACATTTTTCCTTAGCGGTGTCGTATTGCTACGCATTTGAGGTGTGAAATTCACCCAAAAGTTGTGTGTGTGGGATTTGATACTTTGTATCTAGTTGTTGTGTTTATACTTTTGTTCTGCGTGGAAGAGGGTTTGGAGCAAGAGGAACTTATCAATAATGCTCTAATTGACATGTCTTGCCAAGTGGTGAGTCAACCTAGACGAGGAGGTTTTGATCAACAGTTCACAGGAGCTTTGGGAGATGTGGCTGAGACTAGCACAGATTCTGAGAATTGGTTATGTATATGGTGCTTTGATATTCGTAGGCGTGAATGGTGGAGTTTTTTGTGAAGTTCAATATTTTCAGAATGACATACATGTTAGCTTCCGTATTCAATCTTCTATGACTGCTGCTATATCTTCTCTAGGTATATACAATAGAGGTACTTTGGTTGTATATGATGGGGCAAGAATAGAGGAGCTGAAAGAAAAAGCAAAAAAACGGGATGACTATTTTTAAATGAGGGCTTTTTGGAGGGAAGCAAGAAGGAAAGATGATGAGAGACAGAAGGTTTCTGGGGGCTGTGTGCGTGTCTGTGTTCTGCCTATGCTCTCATCGGTCACAGTTAGGAATTTTTGGCCTGTCAAGTGTATGAATCAAGAAGATGAAGAGGGGAGATTGTCGCACGCTTTACTTTGGAACTAGAAAAAGCAGTCTCATTCTAGGAGGACCTGCGCATCCTGCTGAATTCGAAGCATTGAGTCAGAGAATACTTCCCTGATTTCAACCGACTTTAGGCAAGCCTTATTGCTCGCCTTTTATCCATGGGATGAAGCTTGCTTGATGAATTTGGAAAATTTGCCACCAAGGAAGCTCGACAGGGGAAAAGAAAGCTGCCCAGTGGTCACTTTCCGACGACAGTGATACCAGCGATGAGGATGTCGACATCGATGACATCGAGGCTTTTGTGTTTAATGACAGACGTGAACAAGGTGTTGCACAAGATGATAACGATGAGGATGAAGATGACGAAGACGACGAAGAGGAACAAGAAGATGGAAATGAGCAGCATGAGGCCAGTGGCTCCTCTGGCTCTGTAACAGACTCTGATTCTGAGACTGATCGCAGTAAACTCCCAGATTTGACCAGCAAGATGCATAACCAATTTATGCTACAGAAGAGGAGGAACGAAGAGGCAAGCAAGCATGAGCTTACTGTGAGCCCGTCAAAGAAGCAGTCTGATGATCGGAAAGCTACCAAGAAGGTAGAAATGGAGGTGCCGACATGAAGTTCCTGAAGGATTGACAGAGCAGAGGATCGTGGGTGCCATAACTGACACGATCCAGGAAGAAAAAAGAATCACAGTCAAATGAGGCTATAACCTGCTTAGCTCAAGCCCGCAAGTGCCGGTATAATGTTCTTAATGAGAAGGCTTCGAAAATAACAACTGAAGGTCTCCTTGCACTTTCTGAGAGGAATGGAGTTGCAGTAATCATTGAACTAAATAGTGAAACTGATTTTGTAGCCCGAAAAGAGATCTTTCAATATTTGGTACGTGCAATTTTCTGTAAGCTTAGGCTTCCATAGTCCATAGCTGCCAAAGGAATATGACTTAAAGGCTCAGAGATAATGAATGCCAATTGTAAAGTTCTTTAGCTTCTACAGAGGCAGCTTTCACAGAACTTAGAAAGCAAGGACTTGTAGCTCTTGCACATTTGAAAATACCAGATGCTTCTGTGAGACTGATGATGGCAAGGTACTCCCAGCTAACAAGACATCAGGAAAATTTCAGAATGGTAGATCAGATGAAAACCAGGACTGAAAAGTGTAAAAGGCAAAAGATTGAAACTTGGGCGAGTTCCAGTGGCACTGACTTTAGTGCTGCATTCAAGACACATTCTAGCTGACCCATCAGCTGAAGAAGAGTCTATTTTGAAGATATTCTCTTGAAAACTGGATGACATATCTGATGCTCTTGTATTCTGATTTATAACTTCATGTGATTTTCTTGAGAGGATTGATTCTTTTGGTTGATCTGTCTTTCCACTTATACTTCTCAACTGTGCACGGCTTTGAATAGAAAAGATTAACACAGGATGATCCATTGATCCATCTATTATCACCGATATCTCTTGTTATAAAAATGATCTTCTATCTTGAAATTTGTCAAGGTCTTTTGAAGACGTGACTGTGCTTTCGAAAAATCCTTCGACATCTTTGGTGAACCCGACATGAAAGCGTCGCAGAAATTTCAGGATGGGAGATACTTCAGCATCCATTTCAGCCTCTTCTACAATTTCAGCTGCATCCTCTACTTCAGCTCCATCATTGACTGCTGCATCAAGTACTTCAACAGATGATCTAAAGCAGATTTTGCAGAATATGTCCATGTATATGCAGCTTCAAAATCATCAGACACAATTGTATATGCAGCAGCAGTAGCAATTGCATCAACAACAGTTGTCTCAGCAAAGGCAACTATATTCGAAGCAGGAGAATGCAAACAGCGCGACTAAGGCGATTGAAGCAGTTGAGAATGAGAAGAAGCTATTTGATGGCCGTAATGTTTCAACATATTTGAAGACATATGAGATCAAGATGGGGTTTTTTGGAGTTCCAGCTGGACTTATGAGTAAGTACTTCCTTCATCTTGTCACACCCGCCTTGAGGGCAAAAGTGACTGATCTTTTTATTCAAAATTCACATTGGCAAGATTTTAAGAAGGCCCTGAAAGAAGAGTATTTCCTTGAGGACTTTGGGATGGCTACACGGCGGTCATTCCGAGAGTGGGTCTACATGCCAAACAAAGGTCTAGCTGCTTCAGAGTTGATTCGAGAATTTGAAGAGAGGTATAGTCAGCTTGATGCTATTGAACAAAGAGCATTGGATGTTGAAAAAGTTGAGCTTTTCTTGCAAGCTGCAGATCCTGCTCTTCAGGAAGAATTGGGAGAGCTTCTTGAGGATCGCACGAAGCCTATGGGTCTTAAAACAGATTGGCAGGATGCCCAGGATGCAGTCTCGACTTTGACCAAGAGGAGGATATGGAAGACCCGCCTACAGAATGGTTCTATGACACCAACACCGTCTTCTGCTCCTATGCCTGCTTCTATCCCTGTTATTTCTTCTCCTCCTCAGCCACTTTCTTGGCCTATGCCAGTGCCTACTGTTTCCACTCCTCCTATTCCTCCTGTTCCACGACCGATGCTAGCACCTTCTGCTCCAAAACCATCCACTCCATCAGTGCCTACCTCTCTTGATGACATAATCAAAGGCATAACAGATTTGACACTGGAGTTAGTTAAAGCGGAGTTGGTGGGAAAATTGAAAGAGCAGTTTGCTTCAACTGTGCCTACTATTTATTCTAGTGCTCCTACTGCACCTAGGAGTGCTCCTAATGCACCTAGGAGAGATCGGAGATGTATTTGGTGTGATAGTACGGACCATCAGCATTGCAGGGATTGTGAATCTTTTCAGGATGCAAGGAGGAAGAATTTGGTATTTTGGGGACAAGATGGTAAGATTTGGTTGACTGAAACAGGAGCTCCGCTTGCTACCAACTTTGATAAAGGCGGAATGAAGAAGTTAGTGGATGACATGGCTGCGTGTACTTCTTATGTGATAGCTAGAGGAGATGCTTCTGCATATGGAGTCCAGATTGAGAAGGGATCAGAGAATCAGTAAGCACTATGGACTTATGTTATGGAGACTGCAAACAAGGGAAAATTCAGCAAACTGTTTTGACTAGTGTAGGCTCTAGTATCATATCTGAGACAGGTTGGGATTCGCCTGTTGACAGGAACTCTATTTATGCTTATTTGGCTAAGTCTCAGGGAGCAGATGTACTTGTTGAGGAGAAGCGTAAGAGGGATGAAGAAAATCCAAGTGCAGCTAAAAAGACTAGAGGGGATGAGTTTGTTACTCCACCTACAGCAGGACAGTCTTTGAGACCAGGGCCAGAACGACAGATGGAAGATGCTCAAAAGAGAGAAAAGAGGCAAGAGCCTAGAGAGAGAAAGCAGCCAGGGTTTAGATTGATGTCCGATATTGAGACATCTATAGACATGAAGAAAATCTTTAATGACAAGATGCTTGGCAGTGAGGTGACTTTTACTATTTCTGAGGTTTTGGGCATCTCGAAAAGAGAGTTTCAAGATCAGTTTCAAGAGGTCCTGAAGAGGAAAAGACATGCATTGCCTACTACTGATACACAGGGAGTTTTGATTGGGGAGTTGGATAAGGATGAGGATGAGGTTATGGTTGAGAATGCTTCTATTTTTCCGCAGATAGAGAAGAGGGTTCAGCCTATGCATTATGCTGAAACTGATGAGCCTGTCTTGATACCGCGTAGTCACTTTTCGCGGAGTCATTGGGCTAGGGCAACTACAGAGACGATGGTAAAAATTGGAGAGAAGTAGGTACCTTATGTTGCTTTGGTGGATCATGGTTCAGAGATTAATCTCATAGTTCGTGGAGTTTATGAGAGTAACAGATGGCCTATGGATGTAGAGCATGGATGGCGTATGAGAGCTGCCAACAACGCTGCAGGTGATTTATATACTACTTGTCCCAATGTCAGGGTTTCTATTGGAGATGTAGAGGAGGATTTCCATTTCTTTGTGCAGGATTCATGCTCTTATCCTATAATTCTTGGACAGCCATTCATCACAGAGATGCACATGGAAACAAAGGTAATGGATGATGGATCTGCTTATGCACGGTTTCGCAGTAAAGATGGCATGAGAGCAGTTCAGTTTATGACTGTGTGTGTGAACCATGTTAGAAACAGGGATACTCTCAGAGATGCACCTTTGCCCACTGTGAGGGATTCGGGTTTTCATTAGGTACCGCCGTTTCGCGAGACGACGGTGGTACAGAGCAGAGGAGATTGGAGTTCTCGCCTCCTGGCAGCAGTGTTTTCTCGTCCGATTTTGTTGGGATTTTAGCAAACAGTTCAATGAGTTATCAGAAGACTTCTAAGTTGCCTAGAGCTGCCAGGCAGTACATATGCAGGAAGGAGAAAGATTTGAAAAATGCAGGAATTTTAGAGGATGATGAGCACATAGATGGGATGTATGACAGTATGATTTGTGCAGATACGATGGAAGAGATGGAAGATATGCTGAAAACTGATATGCAGAGTTATCATAGTAATGTATTAGTGCAATCCCTGGACATGTTTCATGAAATTGCAGATTTTGTGTCACAGATTGAATCAGAGGCTGAGGTGATTCAGCAAAAAGTGTTGAGTGCTGAAGAAATTCAGCAAACAGAGTTTCCAGCTGATTATGATCAGCTTACAGAGACACAAAGGGCTGAAAATTTTCAGCCAACAGAGTTTACTGCTGAAATATTTCAGCATCCAGAGTTTAGGGCTCTTTCTATGCAGTCCATAGAGCAGAGGGCTGAGGATATTCAGCCACATTGGAGTGCAGAATTGCTGATTTACAGCAAGATTTGAGTAATGCAAAGGATCATAATGAAGCCAGGGTTGACACGAAATATAAGACTGTGGATAAGAAGGTGAAGCCGGTAGCTGTACCACTTCCACCTGACAGTGATCAGCAAATAGAGAGGGCTGCCAAACAGCCAATTTTGAGGAATCCGGAGCATATAGGCCATAAATTTTCAGCAGAGACTCTTGCTGAACTGAAAATTGGAAATTGTGATTTCTTGCTACGTACAGAGAAGCAATGCTTTCAGGAGATGCTTGAGCGACATGGAAGGGGGTTTGCTTTTTTTCCGCATGAGATTGGATGTGTGAATCCTGATATTGTTGCTCCTATGGTGATCTTTACTATTCCTCATATTCCATGGAACCTCCGATCTATTCCAGTGCCTAAGGCACACCTACCAAAGCTGATTGATTTATTGAATGAGAAAATCAGGATGGGAATTCTTGAGCCTTCATCTGCACCATACTCAAACAGGTGGTTTACGGTTCCAAAGAAGAATGGTACTCTCCGATTTATACAGGACATGCAGCCAGTAAACAGAGTTACTATCAGGAATGTTGGTATAGGTCCAGTTGTGGATGAGTTTGCAAAAGCATTTGCTGGACGTGCCATCTATTCTTTAGGTGATTTGTATTCAGGATATAATCAGTTTCAACTGGCTTTGGAAAGCAGGGACATAACCACCATGAGAACTCCTATTGGGCTTGTCAGGATGTGTACCTTGCCTCAAGGTGCCACTAATTCTATTGCGCATATGATGAATGCCATGCATAACGTCCTTCGTGATTACATACCTCAGCTTACTATGCCTTTCTTGGATGATGTGCCCATTAAGGGGTGTGCAGAAGAAGAGAAAAATGAGAGTCTAAATGAGCAGGGATGCAGATACTTTGTGGCTGATCATATTTCAGCTTGTGAGAAGATTTTGGCCAGGTTAGAAGAAGTGAACTTGACACTATCAGGGCAAAAATCTGTTTTTGGAGTGAATGAGGTTGTCATTGTTGGACATATGTGTGGATATTATGGCAGGAAACCCTCACCTGATAAGGTGGATGCTATAGGCAAGATTACGGAGTATTGTTCTACCACTTCAGAGGTACGGAGATTCATTGGAGCTTGTGTGTTTTATATGATTTGGATACCTCATTTTGCACACACAGCAGATTAATTATATCAGCTGCTTCGAAAGGGGCAGAAATTCTATTGGGATGAGAGCCACACTAGAGCCATGCGGAAATTGAAGAAGTTATTGCAGATTGCTCCTACTCTCAGGAAAGCAGATTATAATTGTGGAAGGCCTATTGTATTGACAGTTGACACTAGTCCAATTGGCATAGGTTGGGCTGTGGGTCAAGATGATGCAGATGGAAACAAGTATGCTATTCGGTTTGGGGCGAAAGTCCTAAACGAGAGACAGAGGAGATATCTGCAAATCAAGAGGGAGTTACTGGGGATTGTTACGGCTCTCAAATGTGACAAGGAGTACTTTATTGGAGCTTCAGTTGTGGTAGAGACAGATTGCTTGCCATTGATTGGTATGATTACGAGTTGCTCTACTCCGGATATAGGTATGCTGAGATGAATTGCATACATCAAGTCATTAAATCCGGAATTCAAACACATAGTAGGGAAGGATAATCCAGTGGCAAATATGTTGTCTAGAGCAAGATATGATGATGATGAGGAAATACTATTTGCAGAAGAGGATGATGCAAAAATTTCAGCCACTGTGGTTGATCATGTTTGCCATGTCTATGATATTGTGGCTTTCATAGAAGAACTCTACGTTGGATATTGGTTGCAGATTGGGAAGTACCTTAGTACACTAAGAAAAAGAGATGAATGGACAGATGAAGAGTTCAACAAGATCAGAAGGAAAGCCTATGGTTATTTTCTCAAGGACGGATTTCTTTGGAAGCATTCGAAGAAAAGAGGTGAATTACCTTTGTGGGTTATCTGTGATAGAGAGACACAGTTACAGGTGATGAGGGAGTTTCATGAGAGTCCTTGGGCTGGTCATAGAGGAGTGTGGGCTACTTATGAGAAAATCAAGGAGAAATATTGGTGGAAAGGCATGTATAGAGATGTTTCTCACTTTGTAGAGACTTGCAGAGATTGCCAGATGTATTCGGTAGTTCGTTATCGAGATGAGCTTCATCCGACCTATCCGCTATGCATTCATTATAAGTGGGTAGTTGACTTGGTTACTATGCCTATGGGTCTATGGCAGATGAGATATATTGTCTTGGCTAGAGAGGATCTTACCAATCATGTTGAGGGTAGATCTTTGAGAACAAAGACCACTAGTGCAGTGTGTAAGTTCTTATTGGAAGAAATTTTCTGCAGGTATGGCTGTGTGGGTAAGATCACTGCGGATCGCGGTGAATTGGATGCAGATGAAGCTAGGGAGTTTTTCTCTCAACTAGGAATCAAATTGCCTCTAACCATAGCATACAATCCAGAGGGAAATGGGAAGAGTGAAAGAGGGCATCCGCCGATAGTGAAAGCATTAGCCAAAGCATGCAGAGGACGGATTGGAGAATGGCCGAGACTTCTACCATTTGCTTTGTGGGCTGATCGTACGACTCACAGTGTTACCACAGGATATATGCCTGCAGAGTTGATGTATGGTCACAAACCGGTTATGCCGACTGAGACTTGTGCTTTGACTTGGTCAGTTTTACCTTGGCAGGAGGATTTGACGAGAGAGGAGCTCTTAGCTCTTCGGATTCGGTAGTTGGAGAGAAGACCAGAGGATATTCAGCTAGCTATTGACAGGTTGAAGGTTGCTAGACTAAGAAATAAGGACAGGTTTGACAGCAGGCATCGCTTGCGGCCTAGAGCAATAGAAGAGGGAGACTGGGTATTAGTCTTTGATAGCAGCCTTGAAAATCAGCATAGTGCACTTTGGAAGATGGTGAAAAGATGGTTTGGGCCGTACATAGTCAGACATGTCTTTGATAATGCAACATATGAGTTGACAGAATTGGATGGGACAGTGCTTAGAGTGCCTATTGCTGGAAAAAGAATCAAGATTTTCAAGAAAAGAGATGATGAAGATTGTGCATTGGAAGAATTTGCAAGAGAAGAGCAACGAGAAGAAACTCCAATGGAAGAGACAGATGATATGACAGATAATCTTGTTGATATATCGGAAATGCATAATAGAGACCAGCAAGCCAGGAGCCAGAGGCAAAGCATGGAGTTGCGTGAGGTGCAACGGGTGCTGAACTTAGCCACCGGTAGAGACCAAACGGATCACGAGAGAGCCCTAGAAGAAGACCTAACACTGAGCGAGCTTCTCCTGAAGCCATTACTAGACAACACTGCAACAGAGCAAAGTGCGGCAACATTGGCGACGTTATTTCTGGTAGAATTAAGAGCACCCAAGGCTCTAAGAGCCAGTCTAAAATCCCAATAGTCACAAAGCAGCTCGACAAGTACCAACCCCACGATGATCCATACAGCTTTGTAGAGCAGTTCGAGCAAGTCAGGGAAGCCAACGACCTCAGTGACCTGACTCAGCGCTCTCAAGCATTTGGGCTTTGCTTAGGTGACAAGGGCAGGACTTGGTATACAAGGTTAGATGCCATAGAGCGAGCAAATTTCAATAGCCTCAAGAATCTCTTCATCAAGAGATTTTGTCGAGCCTGGATACTCCGACAATTTGCCAGTACGGCTGATGAATGTCAAGCAGAAAGAGAAGGAGGACATTCGCAATTACGTAATCCACGTGAGGAGTCTCTTCTAGAGAATTCCTACAGGCGAATGACTGACTGAAAGAGCAGTTTCAACTGTGTTCATCAGCGGAATTCGAAATGAGGAACTGTATAAGGCTTTAGCAGCCAACTTGAGCTTGTAGTGAGAGATGCTAGCTAGGGTTTTTGAGGAAGCCTGAGTTGATGATTAGCTGAAAGAGCGGAGCTCCAGGAGCTCCAACTTAGAAGAAACCAACTCGCCAAGTTCAGAGAGAGCGTCAGCCTCTAGTGAACGACCAGCCCCATCATCCAAAGATAAGGGAAAAGCCACTGAGGCAAACCAAGACTTGGCTGATGTCAAGATGGAGATAGCCAAGCTGCAAGACATATGGAGATGACCAACACGCCCACACGTCCAATGTGTGTACTATGGCGGAAACCATTTGCCGGCCAAGTGTCAAGACCCTTGGTCAAGACCTTGCGCTAACTACAATAGGTTTGGTCATGACATCGTGCATTGCATATTTTCCAAAGGACTTCTGTACTCCCAACCATATGGCCAGCCTTACCTAGTGAACAGGCTGCAACCAATCTTCAGAATGGGAGCCGCATTGGCCCTTCCTGCACCTAACGACATTAAGCCCGCTGTCCCTAGGGTGGACATAAACCCTACAAGCATACCTAGAATGCCTGGTCCCTATCTGACCCATCCACTGAGTGACGCTCTAGTCCACTACGTGGAAGAGCCAAATGAGAAAGAGACTTACTTATACTCTTATGTCTCTCATGACGAGGAGGGCAACGCATTCCTTAGGGATTATTGACCAGTACAGGTGATGATGTTGGGGAGAAGACGAGGTATAGGCCTAGGAGGGTAGATGCACGATCCAATCATCTGTTGGACTTGTGGTTACCTAGGTCATGTCTCATCACATTGCCCCGAGAGTGAGCAGTAGAATAGAGACAAAGCTGACCTAAGGTGCATTGAGTGCGGAATCACCCATCTCTTCGTTGATTGCCCAAAGCGAAAACCTTTTTCAAGTTCAGCCAATGTACCATCTGTCCCATTAGGGTTGTTTGGTGTCAAGAACCTTGATGGAGAAGCCACACCTATCCCATTGCGGGTAATGACCTGTGCCGAGACGAAGCAGGCCGGCATATCACCACCAGGACCTAGCAACCTTGATGCAGCCTCGATAGGGAAGAAGAATCACAGGCAAAGGAAGAAGAGGTCGGAAGCTAAGATTACACAGAAAACTGAGAGTGCTACGACTCTGCCTGTTGGAAAGAAGGTCACGGACATAGAGGCAGAAACTTTAGCCCCCAAGACGGCCGAAAAGGGAAGTGCAAAGGTAGAAGAATATCTGCATCCGAAGCGCCAACTGGAGGCCATAGAGAAAGTGAAGGACT
Source organism: Lygodium microphyllum (assembly GCF_053477565.2). Classification (NCBI taxonomy): domain Eukaryota; kingdom Viridiplantae; phylum Streptophyta; class Polypodiopsida; order Schizaeales; family Lygodiaceae; genus Lygodium; species Lygodium microphyllum. The sequence continues at coordinate 21,010,120 of NC_141135.1, read as the reverse complement.
GGGTGAAAGAGGCCCAAGAGCACTTAAGGGACGCTAAGCCCATCCTAGAGGATGAGATCGATGATCTCCCCAGCAGAAGCATGCCTGTAATATTTTCACTCAAAAAATATTATTAAACTTGACTCCCCGCACGCCGCGTAAAACCTGTGCAAGGTTATCTCTCGCATCATAATTACCGGTAGCTTAATTCCTACCCAACACGCGCAAAAATGAGGCCTCCGCATTGTGAAATCGAGGCCGGGGTTGAAGACCGTAAAAACCCGTGGGAGAACATCCTTTTTGAAGGGGAAAATGGATAAAAATGTAAATTTATGTAAACTTATTTTCCTAATTATCCCTTCCCCCAGCCGATGCATGGTTCGAGGAGAGGGAGTAGGAGAAGAGTAAGTAAGAGTATGGGGAGCTTGTTGAGGTGGAGATGCATGGGAGAAGAGGGAAGCATGGGGGGGCTCCACGTGTGTGGAGTCTCTCCCTCCCTTGGCCGATATAAACACCCCTTAGGCCTTGAGGGGAGGGAGGATAAGGGGAACACTGCCGTCGCCTGACCACCTGCCACTATGCCATGGAGAGAGGAGGAGGGACTGCTGCGCCGCCGCCATGAGAAATGCCACCCCCATAGCACCTCCCTGTTGGCGCCATGTTCCCCCTGCCGTCGTCAAGCCTTCCCTCTTCCCAATCATTGGGACCACGTCGACTCTGTTAAAAAAAATCAGAAGCTTCTTTAAGAAGCTTCTAAAGGGATAAGGCCCACAGGCCTTGTTCCTATATGCCCTTCCCTGATTTTAAAACTGGGTGCATTAAGCTCCTATTCCTACGCGAGGAGAAGGTATCAACCTCTAGGAAGTCTTGAAGAGCGAGATTAAAGGCTAGAGGGAATTTGCAGAGTCCATTATCACGTCTACGATGGCTCCCAAGAAGTGGCAAGGCGCACCCGCAGGAGGTTCTTCCCCGAACTTACACGTGGACATCACCGCGGATCCATAAGCCCAAGTTCCATGAATTTATTTCCACATAAAGAAATGCTTTAAACACGCTTAATTCCATAGGGAGAATGCATTTTATGTTTATCTTTAATTCATGTGGTAGTGATAAAAGTACATTTGATAAATTTTCTCTTTGAACGATAGATAAGAATTGGTGCATATCATGCAATTGGATCGTGTGCATCTCCAAAGTTATGAATGTAAAACTTACTCGCCCTATGAACTTAGTCATAAATTGCCTTGTCGTGCATTTTCAAAGTGGAAGTCTAAAACGCATATTGCCTAGGGTTAAAGAGGAAATTGTTAAGTGCATTGGCTGTGAAGGAAAAGAGTATATTGCATTTAGTCAATAACTTTCTTGTTATGACTCCATGGAAGGAATTGTTAACGTCTGTTGCACGGCATGAAAATGAAACAATGGACATTGCAAGTTGGATGCAAAATATGCTTGGAAATGGAATAAGTCAACACTAGTCCTATAATGTTCGCTTTGCATGAACTTCATTAACTAGGTTGTAGCTAGGAAAGGGTTGCTTGTTGCATATTCGTCATGCGAAAAATTCATTCGTCAAGAGTTGCATTTAGGAAAAGTTGCATGGCTTATCAAAGCATGAGATTCTAAAGCTTAGATTAAAGGGTTGTTGGCATGATTCTTTGATGTAAATCCTAGTAGGTCCTAGGTAAGTTATTCTTCAAATTATCATGTGTATGACTTTAGCAAGAAAAGTTAGGGTTATTGCAAACCTTTTGGTGTGTAGAAGTAATGATTCACATGTCTACATGTATTGTGACGTCTTGCAAACTAGTTTAGCATCTCTAGGAAAGGATTGTCCTTGTCGCAAGACAAGTAGGTCAATTTACCCAAATAACTTGTGATATTATAACTGTTAGGGTTTTGTATAGGCATAACTAGTCAATATGATAAAAACCTCAAGTATTAGATAGGGTTTGGCACATCAAAAATGCAGCCTAATATCATACTTGGATGCCAAGTCGAAACCCTCAAACCCAAAGGTCCCACCCACATTCACAGAATGTTTGGGTCAATTGGACGCTGATGCAAACAATGATCTAGGGCTTCTACCCTAAGGATCGTTCGACCCAATGCTAAAACTCGGATTAAGTTTGGAAACCCTAGGATCGATGGTTGTCGGCCTAGTACCATTAGGGTTGGGTAGGAAGACACCCCAAACCGTGCGTCTTGTCTAAACATAATTCCTTGACCAGGAAACACCGTTCAATGGGTGAAATAATCCCATGAGCTAGGTGCGACACTTGTGCAATAAGTTGCAATGTCGCATGGCTATGTGGTTTAATCACAAGAGGGATTTTCCATTCCTTGGAATGAGGTTGGCAGGTTTAAGCGTAAGTCTAACTTGCAAGAGGATGAGTAGTCATCCTGCTACATCACCTTTCTTGGGCTGATTTGCCAAGTTAAGGAAAGTTATGTATTTTCCTCGTAAGCAAAGGATCAATCAAGTTAGAGCGACATGGTCGCCAAGATTCACTGTCTTAATTTATGAAACCTATGGTGTTGGTTAAGTTGGGTGAACAGGGTATGATCCTAACCCAAGGATAAAAGGATAAACAAACAAACCCTTGGGGGATCTTGCCAAGTCGCAATTGATCCCGGATTGAATGGTGGATGCATTCAGAGAAAAGGATTCACTCCTTAGTAGTTGGCCAAATAAACAATCACTGGATTGATTATGCTCATAACAGTTTAGGAGCACTGTTTGCATTGTTTGCTCAAGGAACTAAAGACGGAAATATAATTAATGCTTCAGGTTGAAGGCGTGAAGGGAGAGGCAACATTAGTTACCCAGACTGTCTACCTGACCCTAACCAAGGGGGTTGTTATAGCCGCGCCGGGAACGTGGACCAAACTTGCCGCGAGAGGTCTCTCCGTTGGGCACTACTTGGAGCAGGAGGATGCTTGGGTACTGGGGGGCTCTGGCCGTAAATCCCTTGCCTTCCGGGCCCTGCACAAGAGGCCAATGTGACTCGGGATTGGATTGCGAAGCCCGCATACTAGTCTACGGGCGGAATCTTGGATTAGTAATCCCTGTGGATTGGTGGATAGCCTTTTGGCAGATTATAAATTGCCTTCAGGCGGATTATGGATTAGCCTAAGGGCTAGATTATATGATGTTTTTCAAAGATAAATGAGATCAACTATTGAAAAGGAACTTGTTTGAAATTGTTTTTCTATGTCAAATGCTAAGATTACGTGAAGGAACCAGTGTCTAACTGGCAAATTAAGGAAGCTACTTGACGCATGTCTAACTAAATGTGGTAGGTAATTAGACAACTAAAGCAACCCTGAGGAAAGTGTGGTGGATGTGGCCATGGGTCTGTCCTACAGATGGGTGGTCCCAGTTGGTTGGGAACTTTGCTCAGGTGAAATGGATAGCAAGGAACATTGACCTAGAAATCTAGGATACTAGACTCTTGATTTGTGCCGTTTTAGGGGAATGAAATGGGACTATGCCTTATGGACAGAGAGGTCAAGCTTTGCATTCCTCTCGTTTTCCATTCTCCTTGAACCAAGTGCAGCATGAATCCACTTCGACCCTGACGTTTCTGTGTAAAGTGTTGAGATTCAGCAATCACACTCACTAAACAGCCTCTTTGTATGGAGCTTCAGGGCTAAGGACATGCAGTCTACTTTCCTATAAAGCATTGTACTTGCTTCCTTTTCTTAATGCAATGATAGTACTCTTTTCTTTTCAGTGAAGTGTCAATGTCATTGTCCACATACACAAGATTGTGTTTATGAGTCCAAATCTCAATCTTGGAACCTAATTCACTTGTGTAACAAACAGTGTCTTTGTCTTCTCCATCATGAGTCCACACTTCTCCTTACATCCACCATAACTCATTGCCATGTCCTAGATCCCGTATCTTTCACATGGTATTAGAGCACAGACGGGCATGGCACTGCTCCTCCAACTCCAGTTCACTCTCATCTAGCTCAGTTTGAGCTCAGTCCAGCTCAGGCCAAGTCTAGGACCTCATCTCCTACTCCTTCTTTTCACTACCCTGCTTGGCATCCATAGCCAAACCTGCTTCAAGCTCTTATATCTCACTCCACAGGTCAAACCTCCTGGAGCTTCCTTCTGGGAAAGTGTTCTCTACTTCCAGATCTTCTTCTTGACACATCAATCACTGACTTTGGGCAAGCATAACTCCAGCATTGTGAAAATTCTCAATCTCTGCCCTGTGTTTGCCATAGCCAGACAGGACCTACCTCACTTGGAGCTTCCATAACTCCTCATTCAGGCAACTTTAGCTCTTGATTCCTTCTAGGGGATTGTTCTCCTACTCCCTGCGCTTCTCCTGGCACAACACAGAGGCACATTAGTGATCTACAGCCCTGGCATTGTAGAAATTCGACATCGCTGCCCAGATCTGCGCCGTGTCTGTTCGAGCCCTCTGCGTACGCCATGCTGTCCGCGATTTGGACGATTTGAATGGGGTTTTGATAGCCCTTGACATAAGCTTCCTAGACATGTAAATTTTTTTGAAAATGATCAACTACAAGTCCTGCAATCTGAAAAAAAACCAGACCCCTGTCTCAGAAACCCTAATTCCACCATAGCCAAAATCTCTCAAGCTGCAGCTTTGATACCATGTCAAGAATCGCTTGGTGGGGGGACTTGCTTGAGGTGCTGCGCCAAACACACACTGTATACACAAGAGGAAGCTCATTGAAGAACACAAGAAGAGAGATGGAGGCCAAAACATTTTATTGCTGGTTTTCTTCTTCTTCTTCCACACCCTATACAATGTACACAAAGGATGGATAAGATACAACATAAAGAAAAGTGGCCTACTAAGTCAAACAGTGCATAACCGACTACACTAATTGACTAGCGCTATGTCTTTGCCAGTTGTAGGTAGGTGTAAAAAACTAAATATAATAAGTGATAAGTCAGTGGCTATGTGAGTATCATAATGACCACCAATGTGCTAAGTGTAGACATGCAGACTCATCTAGCAAGGCGGTCCATCATCAATATCTACACGTGTTGAGCTTGCCATCTCAATAAAAGCTTCAGCCCAAGCTTTTATTTCTCAACAAATTCTTGAACATTCTTCATCTTTTTAGCCCGTGGGATTATTTCAGTAAGGATTCTTCAACAAATTGCAAGGATTAAGCACAAATGGTCAAAGATTGAAGCTCAAGAGCTTCCATGGAGTCAAAATTTGGGGGAAACAGGTTTAATGCTTCAATCTCAAGCATTTGAAGCTTCAAGATTGTTCTTCATTGAATACACAAGTCTTGAGGATTATTTTGGCAACATTGGACAACCGGAGGCTTTATTAAGCATATGAAGATTGATCAAGTCATCATCGGCCATATCAAAGGTACTCTTCTTCAATTCTTAATCTCTCTCATTAATCCATTTGCTAAGCTTAATCCATTTGATTGAGAGATTAAATAATTGAATAATATCCATAAAATTTCAGCCAACCCATTCATATATTGCAATGCTTGCTCTATGCATATTAGTTCTAATCAGTGAGTTAGAGGTTTCAATCTGAAATTTCTAGCATAACACTTGAGTCCAATTGATTGAATCTATTGATTGATGAATTTGTTCACTCTAATCCATTGATTGGCTGAAAACTTTTACCCAAGCTAAAATATTGTAAAAGGGTAAGTACTACCAATCAATGAGTCGCTGAATTGCATTGGTAAGACCCTTCCCCTATCCAAACTTTCAAGATTTCATTCAATTGCATCTCATGAAAGGGGTTGAATGAATATTTCAGAAATGCATTTCATGCTGATTGATTAGATTAGCAAGCTACTGCCATGTTGATATACCCACCAAGGAAAAAGGTGGATGCCGAGGGAGATAGTGGGACAAAAGAGAGGTGACCTGCCTTCACTATCAAAGATCTCGAAGGGGTGCAACCAACCGACCCGGGAGAAACTTTGCCCACCTCCCGATGATTCAGAGCCCATGTAGGGATTCTGTCATGCCATTGTATCCCTCACACAGGTACAGTGAGTGGAGAATTGAAGATTGAAGACTTTCCAAATGCTCAAGTATCTTCAGGTTCAAAACAAGGTAAAACAGGGATTTTACAGGGCACTACAGGGCATTTACAAGTTGTTACAGGTACACCCTTCATTACTGAAGTACATGTACAGGTACTACCAGGTGCCCACTGGTCCTATTCAGCCTTCTATAGGGTTTGGTAACCATTTGGGGTTATTATCTTGCCTTACAGGTTTAGACAAGGTGCAGGCCTGGACAGTTTAGACTCAAAACTCAAGTTGTAGAATTTTTTGTCCTAAATTTTTTATAGCATTCTATAGCTCATCTTGAAGAATGCATTCTTGGCTTTTATTTGAACTAAAAAGTTTTGAAATCAGAGTTCCCTAGCAAAAGTTATAGCCATTTTTCTGACAGGGGTACTACAAGACTGCACTATTATGGCAGGACATAATGGTAAAAACAAGGTCCAGGAAGATTATGCTCAGAAAATCAGGGATTCCATGTTGGATAATGCACCTCAAGAGAGCCCTGAATAGCCTCAAAAACCAAGGGAATTTAGTATAATCAATAATACCTCGTGTGTCCATGAACAAAGACATAGGGAACGTCATGAGGCCATATTATCAAGAATGGAGCAAATGCTTTTGTCTACTAATCAAACAAAGTCTTCCATTGAGAAGTTAGTGTATATTGGATGAGTTTCCTTTCTTAAGGGATACATTGGTGGCTAAAGAATATTGATTATGGAGCTAGTGATGATGTAGATAGGATCAAGACAGAACGCTATTTTAGAAAAGTTTTTATCGTGCCTAATTTTCAGAATTAAGCTATCTACATAGGCTTAAAGTACTCTTCAAGAGCTTCATTTTGATATATGGTACGCCTCATTTGGACACTTCTACTAGAAGTTATGGTAGATTTGGTCTAGGAGGGTCTGTTTACACAGCAAGCTATCTACTTTATTTTGAGATTATTTGTTGAAGACTTTATGGCTCCATATACTTTTGAAGTACTCCAGATCATGTATACAGCTGAGGCCTACTCTCGTTCTTCAATTTTAGTCCATATGGTTGGTCATACTTCATTCATTTTTCCATTGATAAAGCTATAAAAACATAGTAGTACTTTGTTCTATCCATCCTTTTCCAGTCTTTTAGGTTTTTTTTTAGGAAAAAACTTTTGGGAAGGGATGGAGTGTAAGAAGCTGGGAATAAGGACTTAGTGTAAATAATATTGATATTATGCCATGTCACACTGACATTGGTATAAAAGGAGACGACATGTAATTTTTTATATCTTTTTGACACATTAATACAATTACTGTCCTCTCCCATCTTTCTCATAGCTTCTATGGCTTCTCCCTCTTTCATGTCTTTATCTCTCCAAATCTAGTCTTTCTCTCTCCTCGTCACTCTTCTTCTCTCTCTTCCTGCAGTCTTTCTCTCTCTTTTGCAATCTTCTCTCTCCTCTTTCTCTCTCCCTAGTTCACTCTCTAACAATCAAGATCCAACTGGGAGAAAAAAAACATTTATAGTGAATTAAAGGGATGTAATTGTGTGATTTGAATGTTAATCCAAGTTAAAATTTTAGGTGCAGGACATATCAAGAGAGAGAGAGAGAGAGAGAGATATGCACTTTCAATTGGAGGATGAATATGCACCAATGTTCAAAAAAATTATGGAAAGGGATGATGCAATAAGATACAAGATACAACAAGAAAGAAATGCAGGGAAAAACATGTGGACCTTTGGGTTGATGGGTGCATTTATTCACCCGATCCAGTCACTCAATGGCCGCCACAATTCGAAGGGCTTACATCATTTGTAAAGTTTGTTTGTGAAGGCAATGAAGGATTGTATGGATACACATGCAGACTTGCCACACAAGGATTGGGGGTTCATCAAGCCTTAAAAAATATGCAGACAAGATTACAAGGGAATATGTAGTCTTTGATGGAAAATGATAGATTATTGCCTGAGAAGGATAGGGAGAACTAAAGCCTACAAAAAGCAATATTTGTCATTGAAGATGCTATGCATGCTACACACGTACAGAATATGGAGTTAGAATCGAAAGTTATGGACTTGGAGAAGGAGAATGAAAACATAAAGAGAAAGCTCACAAAAACTTTGGAGATTGGGCACGTCGGCGCATTCGATTAGTTAAACCAATTAAACAATTAATGAAAGGAAGTGGACAATATCATAGACGGATATATGCTCAATCCGCTACCTACAATGAGACATATGTTCCCTCATGCAAAGAATGATATTATTGCCAAAATCCTAAGCAAGGATATTGTAAAAAATGCATTGGAAAATCATAAATTTAGGGACATTGTAGATGGTGTCGCAAATGAACATCTTAGGGATGTGAGCAACTTGTTTACTACTACATATGCTCAAAGATTATGTAACAAGGTGGGAATGAGTTCTGAATCATACAATATACTCTATCAAAAATTGGATACAGGTTTTAAGCAAGTCTTAAAAACTGAGTGAGTAATGCCTCTACCATAACCATTTCACATGAAGAAAGCTCAAAAATAATTAAATGAGAAATTTTTAGAACTAATTGGTGAGCCAACGCATCTGGAAAATAATCACACATTGAAGTATAGTTTCAAAGAAATTGCATTTGTATTGAATTCATCCAACAACTTTGTATTGGATATATGTAGGGTTTAGATTGCTATGGTCAGATTCTACAATATGTCTATAGAAGAATGTTAAGGCAAACTTAAGTTTGTCCTCAAACTTGATGAGAGTGAGATTATTAAGGGGAAAAAACTTTAACATGTGAGTATAACACTTATGAATCGAGCATTGGATCCCAACATCGATGAAAACCATCCTTTATACTTTAGTGTATAATTAGAGAATGAAATATGGTGGCTTGCAGCACTTGAAGTACCAAAGGAGGACCATGAAGTAATTAAAGTTTTTTTTAACCTCACTAATATACCTAGTGTTATTCAATAGCAAAATAATGGAGCAATTTTACACATCGAGGGATTTGAAAACTATCAAGTTGAATGGCATCTTGTAGCAGGTGATTTAAAAATATTAAAGTGCATGTTTGGTTTATCAAATGCAACGAATGAAAAATTTCCGTTCATATACTGCATGAAAATGAGGAATAAAGAAAGGGAAAGATGGAAAGAAAGAATGGCTTGCCAAGGCCGGACAACAAGGTGCTCCAACATGTGATCAAAAAGTCATGAGAAATGGAATGCTAGTTTCAATGGATCCAAACTAGTGCCTTATTTTGGAAATACCACTAACAAGGGTTCACTTTTGCGCATTGTATTATTTGGTTAGAATAATTAAGAAGCTAGTATATTAATATATATACTTTGCATACAAGATGCAACCCGTGTCAGAAGCTGATGCTACATGCAAGAAGGTAGAAAAAGTCATCTCTGAAGTTTGATTGCATAAGGGCCAAGTAGAAATAAAAAAGGATGATCGAGCAAGAGTGGAAATATCCCTTGTAAACCATGATTTGCCGAACCCAAGGCTAGGAAGTTTATATCTCTAACTTGAGGTGAGAAATGAAATGCACTTATAAAACAACCAGAGAAGTATGAAGCATGGAAAAAGTTGCACCTTGTTGTTCTAGATTGGAGTGATGGGGGATGAACGAGGATTGCAAAGGCACAAGTGTGGATACACCTAGAGAGATTAGCATCTCTCCTACGAAAGTTGAGGTTTAGGGATGGTGATGCCAATATATTTAAAGAGATAGTTGCTAAATTTCATTAGTCCATGGTGTAGTCCATGCCTCCACCATGGACTAATGAAATGTAGTCCATGGTGGAGGCATGGACTACAAACATCATAACACACTACATGGTCAGTGTTTTCACCATTACAGAAAAATATCATCATTTTGAATTAGTTTGTGTTTCTAATCTCTCTTCTTCTGCAGCATATACTTGAAGCACATGGTCCATACTTTGTAGATCAACGAAGTTTGGCAATATGGTCAACTCAAGGCATGGAATGGTCTCATTGGTAAGATCGTTGTGCTTTTCAAAAGCTTGGGTAAGTTACTCATGAATATATGTGTGCATCACATGGGTTCAAAATAAGGTATTTTTGAAATACTATTTTTATACATTTTTTACAAATAAAAGGGTGTAATATAAAGGGCTTACTTATAGATTGAATAGAAAATGGTTATGTTTTATTCAGGAAAATTTCACAAATAAGGATATTTATAAATAGGCCTGGAACTCACACGATGTAGAGGATACACATATAGTAACTTCCCCGAGTTCAAAAGGAAATTGATCATGAAGGTGGCATCAATGATTCCAATTCTGTGAGGCAATTATTACAATGTTGGTATAGGATATTAGAGATATGATACGAGGAAAAAGAAAAGAAGTCCAAAACCTCTCAAGTATAATTTATAAGTAGGGCAATATATGAAGTGAGAAAAGCAAGATATGAAAACAACACATCTAGACAACACCACACAGAATGGTTAGCAACCCAAGAGGGAGATGGCAAGAAATGGAGACCTAGATAAAGATAATACTTTTGATGCATTTAGAGTCCACAAGAGAGCACAGGTACTAAGGATATAACACATCAATACTCCTATCTTTTACATGAGATATCTTGCAAATTTTGTTTTAAATTTTGAAGGTTTGTCACTATATTTTTCAAAGTCGATTTTGAACTATGTTTTTTAATTATGAAAAGTCAATTTCGAAATCCTAAGACAAAGATATGAAAATTCCAAACCTTGGAACATTCACTGGCCTAGAGAGAGAGGGGCATGAGGGGGGTGGTAGGAGACAGAGAGAGGCAGGGATGGGGTGGAGAAATGAAATGAAATGATAATTTTAAAGTTCATTTACACTACAATAAGTTTAAAAGTTCCATATTCAAGGCAAATCTCTCCTTTCATTTTTTCCCCATTACTCTTTACTCTACCCTCCACCTTTCTATCCTTCATCATCACAACCATGGCACGTTCCAAGCTTCCTATCAAGAAGGCACATGCAAGAGCAAGAGCTCAACACTCTTTCGCATCTAGTGAGCGTACTATGAGTGAAAATTTCCCTTGGTAGCCAACAACAGTGGCCCTACTACAACTAATAATGGTGGCGCTACTATGACCAACAATGGTGGCCTTAGTGTCATCACTAATGATGGTTTGCCATTGTCTAGAAATGATGGTCCACATGCTCCAGTTGCTTCACCTCCCACTACTACTCCAGCTGGTAATACACGTCCTCCAACACATAAGAAGCAAATATAGAGACCAAGCACAGATGCGCTACGTGAGATAAGAAAATTCCAAAAGAGTGCCAACTTGATTATTCCTAAGGCACCATTCTCTAGGTTCGTGCAAGAAATATTGCAAGATCTGCAGTTAGGGCATCATCACAAGTTCTTTCAAGGAACCAAGCAACGAATATAGAGCGATGGTCAAGGAAAGCCTTGCTTACTCTCCAAGAAGGAGATGAAAGTTACTTGATTGATCTAATGAATGATTGTCAACTTTTAGCCATTCATGTCCGACGTATCACTATTAAGCCTGTAGATATGGTTATTGTTCGCAAGATCTACAACAAGGATGCATTTAATCTTAATGTCAACAATATGCTTTGAGAAGCCACCTTCTAATTGGATATATGTTTTTAGCTCAGGTTTGGTTGTAGATTGTAAGGAGCTTAGTTTTGGGTTATCTTTCCAGTAGACCTTCAAGTATTTGAGAGCAGTGGCCTACAAAATGGAGCTAAATTTTACATGGCTCTAGTTGTACTTGGTGCAATGCACTATCTACTGTGTATTTCATGGTTTCATAATGCCAAATCAGATATGTGATATTCTATTTTGACCATGATTTGCATTGTGCATATTTTCAAGTTTCTACTTCTAAAAGTAGTTTCTTTGAGGATTAATTCAATGCACAATCATGAATACGTCAGTGATCAATCTGTACATGGGCCAATGCACTATATCTTTACTGTATTTAGCGGTTTGGCAACACTATATCCGATATGTGATATTCCATTTGACCCATGACTTAATTTTTGTGAATTTTTGAGTTTCCAATGTTTCACATAGTTTGGTTGACAACACATTCAATATGCAGTTCTATACACTCGGTGGTGATTTTTTCTGTTTATCAATGAAGTATAATCCAGTTAATGAATTTTCAAAAAATGATTGAATCGTCAATTTTATAAATTGAAATCTGGTGAAACTTCACCCACATGCTCCGCATCATAAAAACACATGGATATTTTAAAAAAAATTCCATCAGAAGCCTCTAGGACACCTGTCCGGAGGCTCACATCATCTAGGGCCCTAAAGGGATTCACGGCCCCTAGAGGTGAGCCTCCGGATAGGTTTCCCAGAGGCGATTCAGGGCTCCAAATGCAAGCCTCTGGTTAGCTGTTCTAGAGGCTTCTGATGGGGCCATTTTTTCTTTTGTTGATGTGTCCTAGAGGAGTCCACACATAAAATTTCACGTTAATCGGATCACTGGTCATATTTTTCCAAAGCCTGGATACATTAATTCAAGTTTTAGGGTTTTTTTAAAGTTTAGCTATAAGTTTAATGTTTCATATCATTTACAAATTTCACTTTTGAGTTTTGAGTTTTCTCTTCTAGAAGACATATCACACACCATGCAAGCATCCCAGAGACACCCCCTATAAATCCCATGCATAGGCTACCTCCCCCAGTACCACCACGAGCATGCCAACATTGCAAGTGTCGATGGAGGTTAGACACATTGGCTCTTTGTGAGATCCACCATTGCCAAAAGACCACACACCTCTTGATATCCAAATACTTCATTCCAGAAGCTAGTACAGGAGATTATGGATGGCATAATGATTAAAAATAGTAGGAGGCACTTTCTAGATGGATCACGCTTACAACAACTTGATCACTAGATTTCCCAAGCTGTCCTTGCATTACAGGAAGCTACTGAAGCTTACCTCATCAACTTGTTCGGAGACTCAATCTATGTTGCAGTGCATGCAAGAAGAGTCACCATCACTGATAGGGATTTGCGGATAGTGAGGTTCTTCTGGCAATGGAAGGATAGTCCTCAGAGAGATTAACAGCGATAGGGGTGTACTACTAAAATATATACGGAATGTAGCTTCCAAAGAGATTTTGTAAAACCGTGATTGTAATGGATCCCATGTAAAATGTTATGAATATGAATACAAATTTTTTAGAGCCTCTTACTTTTGTTTATTCACTTGTTATTTTTTAAATTTATGTCTTTGAGTTATCTTACTATGTTCAAACAAATACATGTTGCACACAAACTCGATACATCATTATGTATTAAATTTAGGATATGAATCATGTTGCATATAAATCTAACAAATAAATGTAACATTTAATTAAAAAACAATAATAAATGACACGTATAAAAAAATACATTGTATGAGAATCCAACAAACATCCGTTTTCATTACTTCAAGAGAAGATCACAAAGTGCATTACATTGGTGATGAGATATCATTTGGCAATAAGTACATGTAATCTCTCCAAGGCTTCTTCAAGCTATACTCCCCATGGTCAGAGCTATTCTTGATCATAGGCAACAACACATTTTTCCCTACTAGCTCTTGCCTAATGACATTGGGGTCTTGAACATCAACAACCATGCTACGGGACACCATGGAAAAAAGTGGCCTAGACCGAGTACTAGAGAATAAGTAGAGAAGCTTCGAATGTCGAAGCAGCACTCCTTTCTCCAAGCTGGAGTTCATTGCTCGGGATGGTCTTGAACGGCCTATCCTTCATTAGTGCCCTCAACTTCTGGTGAATTTGGAGGCTCAATATCAAGCCCCCATATGCGAGTCTCTAGCCAGAGCTACTATAGGGGCCCGATTTTGGCAAAAATTTATCCAACAGTCCCGATGCTATAGAGGTCCTACTTGTAAAATTGTGTGTAAATATGATAATATTACCTTCTCTGCATCATCTATATGTTGTTGTAATGGACCATTCAGGTCTGCTCCTGCAACTGGGCCACCCTTCTCTCTCTTCTGGTGGAAAGGTGTTGTGTAGTCGAGTCCAAGACCAAAAAAGCTTTCTTGCAACCACTCGAACTCCTCATCTAAGATCTCACGATTTGGCACTGTATCCTTAATCTACTCTTGGATACTCATAATGTCAAAGATGTCATTGACACTTGTGCCATCATATGGAGCCACCTCATCAACATGTGCTGGGGCATCTTGTATATCAAAGTCTAGAAAATCATTAGGTGCATCACGTACCATGATACATTTTTTTTTTCTTCTCTTAGCTCCAAAATTTCTAATACATCTTGCATGAGTAGATATTCCATCGCCTCGATGGTGATAGTATGGAGAGAAGCGAGGGGTGGCTCATCTCTTGTCGGCATCTCATCAAGGCAAGGAGGTGGGTGCACAATGGCTAAGCTCTATGTTGCCTCTACACTTGGATCAAGTGGGATCTCCTTAGGCTCCCTCTCAAAATACTCTAGCTATGGCCAAGAGGGTGTGTCCATATCTTCGTCATTATCCTCTTGCATCTCAATGCATAAAACATATATGGAAAATTACATTATGATTGACTAATTACAGTTTGTATTATCACATGCTTAGATCATAGTAAACTAAGATGATCTAAATTGAAAGTACTCAAAAGTTTTAAAAAGTTTCCATTTGTTATTTATTAAAAAATTTTACAAGGATCCACTATCTCAAGGATATGTGGAGAACCACATTGTTTACATATCATGGATTGCTCACTGTGAATCTTGACTTTTCTATTATCTAACTTGAAATAGAAGTTATATGGGGGCTCATTGGACATTGATTGGATTTCTTGTCTCAGAAAAGAAATGGTCCAATGGCTCTTTGCACAATAACCACAAAAGGATTATGGCCATTCCACAAGACAACTACATCTATGAGAGTTGTATGTGTCTCATGTCACGTATCTTGATCCAAAGGCTGATCCACTCCCTCGCAAAGTTGCAATCTTCTAAATTGAAAGCGAATGCACAGAGTTCGTCTAGCAATGAAATACCTGTAATAAAAATAAAAATAATGGTAAGTAAATGTGAATAACACAAAAATTCATCTAATAAAGACCTATGTCAATTCAATCAAGGTGTGCAAAGAAGTAAAAACTATTTACCTAAATGTGAGATCAGATTGGTTGACCTTGCACTCAATCATCTCATCAAAATGTATTCTTTTGACTTGCCAAAACTCACCCAACAGCTGACTCATCCATTCCTCGAATGGACACTTGCATTAATAAGTAATCATGATTTTTTTTCAAATATCACATGAACCAAACAAATATGCAAACAATGAGAATGGAATAAACCAACTCAGATGCACATCTTTGTAGCACTATTGATGTCATATTTTATCTTGGACTTACATGAACCTGACAACTCCAAGCTACCAGCCAACCATTCACCACTAGATAGTGGTGGCAATGGGACATGCTACAATCTCTGGCTTTCTACTACATACAATGAATTTTTTTAAAAATATTTTGAGTTGCAAGTTGACTTGCAAAGTTATTGTAATAGATCAAAGAACCTATGTCTTCATGCCAAACATGTATCTTGCCACTCAAACATTCCGCATTTTGCCATTCATGCAAATATGATGGATATAGAGCTGTCAGTTTAACTGCAAGATTAAATTAGAACACTGCAAAGGTTTCTAAAAATAACTCTAATGCAAAAGAATAAACAATGATAAAATTTAAAAACTTACTATTTTGTTTATAATTTGCAATGTAGTTATCGTCGTGTACAGAGATTTGTTTGTGCATATAAACATGTTGGATCAACACTTTTGTTACTGCAAGTGTTCCATTAAACACTTTTCTAAACTCTAAAAGTCTACATTTCCAATGTTTGTTGGGGTTTGCAACATCCTTGCGCCTCTGACCTTGAAACTCCCTCGAGTACTTGGGTGCATCAAAACCCAATCCAACTTATAGTACTTATCACAAATCCAATTACCACCACTATCTTTCCTATTGAATACCTCCACTACAAGTATGTTACTGGTGTATTTTCTCGGTGAAGACATCTATAATAACCAAATAGGAAAGTTACCTATCAGCATGTGAATAATTTAAAAATGTTCTCTCCAAATGAAATGAAATTTAAATGGACCAATTAAAAAAAAAACATTGTACCTATAATTCTTTTCACGAAGAAGCCCAGAGATATTGAACAAGAAGTTGACTTATAACAAGACCATTGTTCCTTCACTGACAAATTCCTAGAGTACAAAAACTTGAGTTCCTAGATAGGGCAAGCAACAAAAACTCACTGGTAAATATTTCGTCAGGAAAGGAGAAGCGGTGTAAGAGATATGATAAATTTGAGTTCTGCCCAAGAAAGAGAGGGAAACTGAAAAGGGAAGAAATGAAAATTCAAACATAAAAAAATAAAAAAATGAAAATTTGAGTCACAAAATTCCAAGAAGTGTCAGCATTGTATTCCCCACATTCCCTCTTAATTTATTGTTTAGGGAAGACTTGGGCCAAGATATGGCTAGAAGATTCATGTTACATGAATCTGGAATCCCAGCTCTCTCATTGGTTAGGCCTATATTTGTTTATTCACTCCTTAAGGGGAAAAAAATAGATTCCATATTTCTCCTAATATGGTACAATACATGTGTGCTTAATGTCATGTTGTGTATCATCACCAATACATACATAACCATGAGAACATGTAGTCCTCTCATCAAACCATTCTTCACGTGGGTCATATGATTTGATGGACCTTAGTCAATGTACCACTTTTCATCAACCTTGCCTTGCTTAGGCATACCCTTTGATACATGTGTAATAGCAAATAGCCTATCTGATCAACCATCAGTATCATTACTAGAGGATGCATAGTTACCATGTTGCATACCCTTTGCTTTCATGTAAGCTTGCCTTTTATGATGGTGTTTTTGTATATGCCCATACTTTCCATAGTAATGACCTTGATCCTCTTTCTCTAAAAAATCTTGATCCTCTTTGACCTTATGCATTTTGATTTTGCCAAGAATTTAGTTGTTATTGCTGTCCATAAGCATTTCGAGTGTTACCATAACCTAGAGAGGCTCCATAAGCGTGCCACCTCCAGCTCTCTAATTGGAGTAAAATACAGTATCTCTCTTCTAAGAGGTTCTCGAACCAATATTTAAATCAAGTTTGAATTATTCATGTATCAGCAATGCAAGTAACTCATCCCAATCAGGGGGATCTAGTTGTATAGTAATCAATGTGTCAAAGGCTTTGTATGCCTTACCTAATCTATTTAAAATAACTGTAATCATACCATCATCCTCAACCTTTGATTCCATAGAATCAAGCTAATCTCCAATGCTTTTAATTTCCATGGTATACGTCTATATGCTTCTACCATTTGTTGACATGCTATTGAGGTATTGCTTCAACTGAATTTTTTGTGCATGAGTGATATTAGCATAGTTTTTCATAGGAATGTCCCATGCATTCTTTCAAGTTTGACAATGGTTAAATTGCGTAGTGGGGGACTTCCTTGAGCTGTTGCGCCAAACACACACCATACACACAAGAGAAAGCTCACTCAAGAGCACACGAAGAAATGTGGAGGCCAAAACATTTTCTTGCTGGTGTTTTTTTTTGCTAGATGCATACTCCTCATGTTATCATAGTGAATGGCAATTGCACCATCTTCCTGCACATCCAAATCACCCAATAACTTTTGTGGCATTACCACCTCACATACTGCCATAGCAACACCTCTATACTTAGCATATGTACTTGATAAAGCAACTGTAGGTTTTTTTTAAAGCTTCATGTAATTGATGTACTATTGAGGAAAAACATAAATCTACTGGTAGATCTTCTATCTCACATTCTACTAGCCCAATCAGGATTTGCGTATCCAAAGACATATATATCCTTACCTGTCTCATAAAAAAATCAATAATGTAAAGTGTACTTCAAATACGTAATATATGTGTCTAATTGCATCCAAATGAGGCTTTCTAAGAATCTCCATAGATTGACTAACAAGGTCAATAGCATAGCTCAAGTTTGGCCTTGTGATAATCATGTAAATAAAACTCTTTACTATTCTCTTGAACATACTAGGGTCTTCTATCTCATCCCCAATATCAACACTTAACTTCACATTTTGCTCCAATGGTACTAAAAGAGACTTACATGCTATCATACCATACTTGAATAACATTTTTAAGACATATTTCCTTTGGGATACCCATATACCATCATCAAATCTTATCACCTCAATACCAAGAAAGTACCTTAGCTCACCCAAATCCTTCATCTTAAACTTCCTTTTCAAAAAATCCTTAACTTAAGTAATCACACTCTCTGTCACTTGTAACACATAGATGACCATGATGACCAAGTCTGTATCTCTCTTTCTCATGTAAAGTAAGTGATTAGCATCAAAAGCATAAAAGCCCATGCTGATAAGATACGCTCCGACCTTGTCAAACCATGCTCTACATGCTTGATTCAGCCCATAAAGCACCTTCTTCAACTTGCATACATATGTGAAATGCTCTAAATCCTCATAACTTTACAGGCTGTTCCATATAAACCTCTTCTTACAATTCACAATACAAGAAGGCATTCTTAACATCCATTTGTTGAAAAATACAACCTTTGGCTCTATTTTTGAAGCAATCACGCATCTAATAGTTGCCATCCTAACAACTAGGCTAAATGTCTCTTCATAATCTATGCCACATATTTGAGGAGAACCTTTTGTAACTAGCCTAGCCTTATATATA
The DNA here is from genome assembly GCF_053477565.2 of Lygodium microphyllum. Taxonomy (NCBI): domain Eukaryota; kingdom Viridiplantae; phylum Streptophyta; class Polypodiopsida; order Schizaeales; family Lygodiaceae; genus Lygodium; species Lygodium microphyllum. The sequence continues at coordinate 20,991,332 of NC_141135.1, read as the reverse complement.
TGATAACTAAACCATCTACATTATACTTGATTTTATAAACCCACTTATAGCAAATAGCTTTCTTGCCCTTAGGCAATGGTACTAGATCCCAACGCTTATTGGCTTCTAATGCAACCATCTCCTCATCCATTGTTGCTCCATCCCAATAAGCATGATGAACAACATCCTCAAAACAAGTGGGCTTAACATCCTCAACCGCCTTTATCAAGAAACCATAATGGTGAGCTACATAACCTTCAAAACAAAATCTTTTAATAGGGTATTTGACCTTGCTAAACTTGTGTACCACTAGATCACTTAATGGAGCGTTTATATTACCATGTGATCTCTGTGCACATGGTGGCTTGATTGAAGGAATACTAAGCTCATCATCCAAACTCTCTAAACCACTAGGATCTCCATAAAATCCCAAATGACTAGTAGATGCATCATTATCATCTAACACTTTTTTCTTTCCTTTATCTTTGTGTGTCATGTTTGTAGATCCACTTGAAGATATGGGATTGCTCCTTTTAGTATCCTAGACCAATGGTTGAATGTAGTAGTATTAGATGATATTTTTGGTACAATAAGGCTTCGTGATTCTCTTTTTTTTAAACACATAACTATCATCATCTAATACATACCAACTACTCATTTAATAAAAAATAACATCCATGCTTACTCTAAACTCACATGTGAGATAGGGTTATAATAATGATACCCTTTCCGCTCTAAAGAGTATCCAATAAAATTACATTTTTCAGCCTTTGGATTAAGCTTTTTTTTAAGCTCATATTGCACATAAATATATGTGATACAACCAAATATTTTTTAGTGTGACACATTGGGTTTCATGTAAGGCATTCTTCGAGGGCCATCTCATAAACTATAGCTATGGGAGTTCTGTTCATAATATAGATAGCAGTATAAATAGCTTCAGACCAAAAATATTTTGGCATATTCTTTTCAGTCAATCAATATTTGTGCAACGTGTGCAATGTGCTTATTTCTTCTCTTTGTAATCCCATTTTACTATGGGGTATACTTGCACCAAGTATATTATCTCTTCATCTCATGAGACCTCAAGAAGACACTAAACTCATTAGAGAGGTACTCTTTCCCTCCACATAATCTCAAGCACTTAACTTTTAAGCATGTTTTTGTTTCAATATCAACTTTAAAAGTTTTGAAGTGCTCAAATACATTACTCTTTTCCTTCATGAACTATAACCATAGCTTTCTTGAATAATCATCAATAAACCTCACAAAGTATTTATTGCCACCAAAAGATACATTTTGTGTAGGCTCCGAAACATTTGTATGGACAAAATTAGGCATGTTTTTGCTCACATCTTTGTCATGCGAAAAAGGTTGTCTTCCTTGCTTACCAAATTGATATGCTTTGCACACTTAATGAATTTTTGCAACACTCAAAGCACGCCTCCTTGTAACTAATCCTTTGAAATGAATTAATTTTAGCATTTGCACATTTGTATATCCAATCCTTTTTTGCCATATTTCAATGTCTTCTCCTTTTCCTTTAGCATACAGAGCAACAATCATAGCATGAATTGTAGCATCTAAAAAGTGAACATGCAACCAACTCTATTTCCTTTTGCAATCAACCTAGACATATCATTAAAGTCTTTTATAAAACAACTTTTTACATTAAATCAAACATGCAACCCTTACTCTAAAATTTGGTCACATTAAACTCTTTGTGATTGATGGGGAGAAGAGAGAGATAGAAAGAGGGAGGTAGAGAGAGAGAAATAGAGAGAGAAAGGGAGGGAGAGAAACAAAGAGAAAGAGAGAGAGGATACATACATACATACATACACACACACAGATATATATATATATGTGTGTGTGTGTGTGTGTGTGTGTGTGTATAGAGAGAGAGGGACAGAATCAAAGAGAAAGAAAAGGAGAGAGAAATAAAGAGAGGGAGGCGGAGAGGGAGAGAAACAAAGAGAGAGGAGGGAGAGAAATAGAGATATATATAGAAAGGGAGAGAGATATGTATGTATGTATGTATGTATGTATGAAGGGAGGAAATGAGAGAGAAATAAAGGGAGGGACACTAAAAAAATAGATAGAGAGGGATAGAGAGAGATGAGAGAGGGAGGGAGAAAGAGAGTGTGAAAGGGATATATGTAGATAGAAAAGGAGAAGGAAAAATATAATTAAACCAAAATATAGATGGAGGGAGGAAGCAAGAGGAAGGAAAAGAGTGAGTGATGAATTGAGAGAGAAAATTGTATTGTCCATGCCGTAACATAGAGAAAATGGACAGGATGAGGGCCACAATGTCTGAGATCAAGAGGCATATCTCAATTAGCATGTCCCATGTCCTTATGCTCACTGCAAGCTTGAAATTTGACAAAAACATTGATTGTGTATATACCATCTGTGACACTTTGATGAGCTTGAATCAAAAATCATTGATCAAGTAGTCTTGGACTTTGAGTTAACCATGAGCAAATTGCATAACAATCATGCTTTGCAATAAAAATCTAATTGAAATAAACTTTAATAATATTAAATGTTCCCTAGAAATGTCCACAAAGAGGTGCTATTCCATCCCAAGTAGTGCACCTACTATAGCTCGTAAGAAGAGTTTGTATCCTTACAATAGAAGGAGCACCCAAGCCAATAAACATGTTGGAGGGTAATTCGGTAACTTCATCCTCAATTCTAGAGGACATTGGGGACTTTGAACCCTCCTCGAATCTTAGAGCCTGAGATGGATGCAATGATCTTGATGCATTACTACCCATGGATACTGGATCATCTAATCCATTAAGAGAGGAGGCGTCTATACGATTACATGATGGTGGCCATGTATCTCACTTAAAGACACTTCTTGCGCTCCTAAGTATATACGCAAAGTACAGGTGGAGTGAAGTGTGACCAAGTTGTTCATGTGCATACTACACTCCTTTGTCTTGATGCATAAATAAAAATATTTTTTGGTTTCTTCAAAGGTGTTTGGATTTTTCTCAAGCTACTAAAATATCACATATTACCATCATCTAGAAACACGATAACAATGCATTAGGGAGTTTGGAAATTTTCATATATTTTGGAAATTTATAGGATGGTCAATATTTGGTCACATGGTCAGATCATTACTCTCTTCCTTGAAGGTGAAACTTTTTCTAGATACTATATAGATGATAGTACCAAATTCCATCTTCAATAAAGGGATTAAGATTTAGCCACATGGTGAAATATTTATTTCTGATTTTGGAGTGAAACTTGGGAGATTTCCAAAATCTGTAATATAGTGTTTGATGCCCGAATCTCGTGATGATGCACCATAAGTGTTAATGAATCTTGGCATGGATTATAACAGCATTTGTGCATGTGTCAATGATGTATGTTCTTTCGAGGAGAATACAAGTCCATGGAAACATGTCCAAAGTGTGGTGCTCACATATATCAACAAGACCTATAGGGGCAACTATCCCTTAGAAGGTTCTCAAACACTTTTCACTTATAGCATATATTCATCACATATTTCATACATTACGCGTGGTAAGGTTGATGACATGGAATGTGTAAAATAGGTCCACATATGGAATCTAGCAAATACCACTGGACTCACAAGCATGGGGTCACATTGACTCCACTTTTCAAGGCTTTGTGTGAGAGCCATGGAATTGGCTCTATCTTGCTATGGATGGTGTGAGTCCATTTGAACTTTACTCAACTTCTTATAATGTTTGTCCAGTAGTCCTTGTGAACCATAATATTCTATCATGGCTTTCTAGGAAGAAAGGATATGTAATCCTTAGCTTGCTCATTTCTAGGTGCTATAAAGGCAAGAATATGAACATCTATCTCCATCCATTACTTGATGAGCTCAAGATTTTAAGGAATGAAGGGTTTAGTCATGAGCAAGCATATTGGGAGGTGGTCTGTTAACATACGAGCCATTCTTATGTGGACCATACATGACTTTTCAGATTTTGGGGAGTGCTCCACTAAATGAGATTTCATTCTGATTGCTAGTATCTAAGATAGCTTGTTAATGTTTGTATTTACTAGATATAGCTATTATGATAGGCATGGTCACCTAAGGTTATCATGCATATCCATTGTGTGGACCAAGGTTAAACTCCCAAAGGTCATGAAATATGAAGAAGATGGCCTATCATGGGCATGTTTTCAAGACAATGTGCACTTAATGGTTAGAAGACGTGGGGTATCATGAAGCAGACATAGCAAGGCAAGAGGTAAAACCTGTGAAAAATAAGATAGAAAGCTAGGCAGACATAAGTGAAATCACGCACTATCAATCTTGCCAACAAGAAACTCAATAATCATAACATCCTCTAGGAAAATGGCATGCAATCCAACTCCTCTCTCGGCAAGATGCATTTAGGATAATACATAATCTTGGTCAAATAGTAAACTCAAATAAGCTAGTAGGAAACCTAACATTGCAATAAAATTCAAGTGACTACATGGCTATCCTCTCACACATAGTAGCTACACCAACTTAAAGACCTTGTATGAGGACTTTTTCTTCTAAGGTTCTCTCATATCCAGTAGCTTTCACAAGAGAAGGGTTTCAAGTTCATGCAATGAAAAGGCTAATAAAGGTTGAAAATGGACACATGAGATAGAGGTATATGCTTTCATATGGTCTTTGCAAAGATGGTAACTAGCAGAAATGTATTCCATTATACACTCTTTAAAAATCCCAAACTCCTTGACTATGTTGTTTTTCTCTCTTCTTTCTCTACATGATGAAGTCACATCCTCTTCTCCATTTCAGTCATTGCTACTCTCCTTCATGTAGGGTTAGACCAAGATTTGCAAGTTGCGTTTGAACTCCAATAGTTTGTTTTCTACACCTAAACTTTGCTTGCAAGATATGGATTAAGCACTTATATGATCTTTCATAAGTCCATAGGGAGCATTAGGTAGGACTGATGGATCCTTGTAAGGGAAAAAAGACAGGGTAATGATCATGGCCGCCTATGCTGATCATCCCATGATGAAGAAGAAGGAGAAGAAGAATCAGAGTCCTCCTTGTTCATTGGCAGCATGTCACCTTTTTCTCTTTTCACCCATGCAAAGCTAAAGCTTTTCATTCAAAAGCTTTATGTCAAGATACTGAAATCTTTTTGTTTTGGACTACAAGCTTTACCACTTGTCTCCCACTTCTCTCCCCCTTCATCATTGAACTCTTTTGTAATTCACAACAAAGCTACATTCCACCCTCTACTTCCTGGCTTGACAGGAGATCCAAAACATCGATAAAAGCAAAGTGTTCACTTATTTGATAAAGGTTAAACACTTATACACACATAAGCTCACAAGGAGAGCAAGAGATATTGTATATGACACCTCCATCAACACTTTGTCCTGGGGAGGTCAGTGATAAATATATATATGTATCACATCGGTTCAACATAAGGAGTTTTTAAAATACTATTGTTACACTTTTTTACATACAATAGGGTCTCATATAACGGGGTTACTTATAAATTGAATAGAAAAGGGTTATGTTTTATTAATATAAATTTCACGGATAATGATATTTATAAATAGGCCTTGAATGCACATGATATAAAGGGTATACAAGGAACTACCCATGCACTTTGGTACCATTTCCTTTGCTCATGTGTCAAGCATATGTCAAAGTGTGCTTCAACATAATCATAAGCTCATGGTCTAGAGGGACATTCCCTTCTCTGCACATGGCCATCTACAATCACGGCTTTATTTCTATAAAGAACAACCTAATCCTTTATTTGGTTCCTTCTTGAAGTCAAATTGAAGATGGTCTTCAGAAGCAATAGCTTTATTTCTATAAGCAATAACCTAATCCTTTATTTGGTTCACCATATCAGTCAAATTGAAGAAACAAGAACATGGTCTTCTTTGGGATGCACCTTACATCTACATAGGACTTCCAATTAGATTCTAAACAAAGCCAATAAGCCAAAAGTCGTCCTCTTTTGGAGAAACTACCGTGGCATCATTTTTTTCTTTTTGCCCATCACCAAGCTAAAGCTTTTCACTAAAAGCTTTGAGTGAAGAGACTAAAATATTATTATTTTTGGACTACAAGCTTTACCACTTCTCTTATCTTCCTCTTATCTCCCCCTTTATCACTAAACACTTTTGTGATTCACAACAATGATATGTTTCAACCTTTAGTACCTAGCTTAAGAGAAGATCCAAAACATCCATAAAAGCAAAGTCTTCACTTATGTGATAAAGGTTAAACACCTTCTATATTGAGAGATAGGCATGTGAACCTTATGTATGAAAGGGTGTAAAAGGGTAGGTAGGTGTGAATGGATTGGAGGGCATAGGAAAACCTTAACCCTAGCCATCCAGAGAGCTCACTCTCAAATTAAGAGAGAGTGTACTAGTTGTAGTTGTAACCAACTCATTAAGCAAGATATTCTTCTTGTACTTGACCTCTCGCTCTCTCTCGTGCACACCTTCTCATGGATACTTCAACATGGTATTAGAGCCATCTATCATCCAAAAAGCTTCCTTCAACTTCAACTCCCACTAAGTGCACATGAGCATGCCATTTCCTTACTTAAACATCTCAACCTCCATAGCCAAACTAGACTTGCAAACATTAAAGGAGCTGGTGTTGCCAAAGGAGGACATATTTTGTCTTGCTTCCTTCTGAAGATCTCTTCCTCAACCGATAATGCAACATCTTGGCATAAAAAACCCTGACATTGTTGGCACAACAACATGGGATTACAGAAAATGTAGATCTGGTGCACTTTCAAATAGTGTGAACTTTCAAGCTACAACACAAGTAGAATAAGGCACAATCCCTTGATCCACCAAAGGGCATTTGTAGCCCCCCAAGGTGGACTATCTCCACCCCAAAGGGGGTATGGAAATTCCATCCCTACTACTCACACAAAGTAAAACTCTAACTATATACCCTACTAGCAGCTATACCCAAAAAGCTTCAAGCTTTCTTCTTTCAACATTAATCACCCTCATTGACACTACTAGTGATTCTAATCATTTATTTAAGTCCATTGGATTCTGTTTCAGACCTAGAAGCTCCATCTCATGTTCAAAGACACTTGGTGGATATCATTAAGGTCATAAGAAAGCCAACTTATAAACATATACAATGAGATGAGTGCTTGTAGCAGTTGGAGAGATGGGACCAATGAATTCCAATCCCTACTTCTGGAAAGGGAGATTGGCCAAAGCAACAAGAAAAATTTGGCTCTAAGAGTTGACCAACTTTTGGAAAGAATCATAGTGTTGGACCCACTTGCAAACAACACCATGCATGGTTTGCCACCACAAACTAGCTTGCTAGATTTTGTGGATTGTAACTTCAATTTAAAAATGACCATCAGCAATTCCTTATGGGCTTCCTCCACTAGGATAGCAGGTTGCTCCATTGGGAGGACCACTCTTTGTAACACTCTTGAGAGAGTGTAGTAATACAACTAACCCATGACAATCTCAAAACAATGGCTCTGGAGAGCTAATCATTTTCATTGGTCCTTCTAGAGATTGGGCGGAGATATTCTTGTTTTCACGAATGTCCTTATTTCTTCATATCATGAAAATGGAGGATTTGGTGGCTCGGGTCTGGTGCATCCACTTCTACAAGTGAATAGTTGGGCATTTGGGAAGTCATCCTTCACACCAATTGGTGGTTCTATGGAATCAAGGTGGAATAGAAAATCCAGAATGACATGTTAGGTTTTGAGTTGATGTAATACTATGTATTCAAATTCCTGTAGCATTAGAATCCATATGGAAATTCGCTAGTGATATTTTTTTGTTTGACCAAGTAAACTAAAGCTGAATGATCTACATGAACAACAAAAGAATACTCAAGCAAATAATGTTGGAACTTCTTATTTAAGTGCATCCTCGAGGAAGTTACTATATATATATCCTCTACATCACGTGTGTTCAAGGCCTATTTATAAATATCCTTATTTGTAAAATTTTCATGAATAAAACATAACCCTTTTTTATTCAATTTTTAAATAATCCATTTATATTACACCCTTCTATATGTAAAAAAGTATAAAAGTGGTATTTTAAAAATACCTTATTTTGAACCCATGTGATGTACACATATATTCATGAGTAACTTACGCAAGAGTATATCATGCTAATATATTCTCTTTCTCCGAACTGAATAGTTTTTCTTTGCATTAGATAATCTTTAGTTGATATAGAACATTGGTCAAAACCATCCATTGGAATCCTACTACATAACCACACTTCAAATAGCAATGTGAGAGGCATCAATAAATACATGGAAAATTTTCACCCAATCTAGTGGGATCACGATTGGGGCCCTCGAGAGTAATAGTTAAAGGCCTAAGAATGCCAAGTCAACTTCTTCATTCCATTGGTACTCAAGCTTGGCTACATACATTAGCTTATAAAGGGGGACACGCAAGTGTGCCAAAAGTCATAGGTGGTGGCCATGCCATTAGATTTAGCCTAAGAATCCGAGTAGCCTAGATGGTGAATCTGGTACTATTTCTTACATCTTTCATGATTCAGGCATTTGAATCTCTACCATATACAACTCTCAATGGTTGTCCTCCTCGCTTTCGTGGATGCTTCCAAAGCAACCCAATCCACAAGAAGAAACCATAAGCTTTTCTCTTGATCTTCTTGAAACACCATATTGGGGAATATGGAAAATTTCCATAAGTTTGGGACACGTGGTCAAATCTTATGATTTCTCATAACTTGAACACTATAACTTCAAATCGAGCGCTCTATAGCTCAATAGATTCCATTTTTCAAGCACTTTCCAATGATAGGTCATACACATGTTAGCAGAGTTAAACTTAATTTTACCTCTCGGTAACATGTGAGACAAAGTCAAAGGTGCATCTAGTGAAGTGTGGCCTTTCCAAAGACACTAGAATCATCCAAAAAAACTCTCATAAAATTAGTGAGATAAGGCCCCAAAATCTCGTACATATCTCTCTCTAAAAAGAGGCTGGAGCATTCTTGAGACCAAAGCACATGACTATATAGATATATATTCCTCATGTTGTGATGAAGGTTGTTTTTTATTGATCTTCTTGAGAAAGGTGAACTTGGCTATATCAGCTAAACCCTCCATATGGAGAATGAAGTACATCTTAGGGAAAACCACTTCATACAATATAGTATCTAGATAGGGGATGGGAAAGAGATCTGAGATTGTGGCTGTGTTAAGCCTTTTATAGTCCACACATATTTGTAGCTTCTCGTTCTTTTTTGGAATGATGACAATCAGAGAGATCCAATCCACTCAATCTACTTCAGTGTGATTAATCCAACTCATAGTAGTACATCTAACTCCTCTTTGACCTGTTCGGTTATGTGAGGGCTCATCCAATAGGCTAACTTTGGAGGAGTGGGATAGCATCCAATTTCAGTAGAATCTGGGGGTGATAGAAGCAAGGATCTTGCCCTTTTATCTCTATGTATTCCTGAGAAAAAACATATTTGAACTTGGCATTAATTTTAATTGGTTTGACCAATATGATATACTGTGTCTAATTCATCTTTCTTTACAATTGTGAATTTTTGCATTTACACTTCAAACTCGCACACTTGATTTAGGATTTCTCTGAAGTCAACATCACCAATTTGATTAGTAGTAGTGTTATTCATTGTGCAGTCTTGATGTTTAGTTCTAAAACTGTTTCGACTATTGTCCTTTTCTTCCTCTTCTAGGGCTTAGGGCTATAGATATTGAGGTTGCATGTACTATTCATTTATATGGAGGACATTTATGAGATACCAGGGTTGCAAATTGGCATTGGTCTTCAATAATTCATCTTCTTCATCATCACTTAAACCCTCTGCCATATTGACTATTCTAGCTACAATTGGTCAACAATGTGGGGGAGGTGGGGAATCATTGGTCAAGAAGACAGTTAATTTGTGCTGAATTTTGTCAGTTTGAGTCATGCATGATTCTTGCTTTAGCATAGCCAAGGTATTTCCAATAGTAGCAGGCAATAGTCTTCACTAGCATACTCCATATTCAAGACAACTAGAGAAAGTAAGAATTGAATTGTGGCCATTTATAGAAGTACAAATTGGATGATACCCAGAGGTTGGATTGGCCATCCTCACTAAGAAGGGTGACGGTTCTCAATCCATCAATCTCAATTGATGGCAAGTAGCCAATATGATGATAATTAACCTCTAATCCATTTTCGAGCAAGGTATTCTAGATGGTCACGTCCTTACACCGAATAGGAATCACTAGAATGGTTGGATCAAATAGAGGGCCTATTGGGATGGATTGTCATTGGATATTTCTAACTCTTTGTTAGAAAGATCTAGACCTTTCTAACTATTTCCATTAAATCATGGGCCATCATGGCTACTACTTTTGATTTTTGACAACACTGGGTGCTCTAGTTGAATCATTTTTAAGAGATGAACCTCAAAAGTTAGCACAAGATTTAAGAGATCACTTAGTAGTACAATAATATTGATAGATCTCCATCCAATTGATCCTTTGGATGAGTTTGGCATAGCCAAATTTGTTGGCTTGGTCCCTTCTACTATTGCAGGCTTAGCATCACTCTAGAGACTTCTACTCCCTCTAGGGTTAGCATCCGGGGTTTTGGTGTGTCTTTGTCAAAATGATATTTCAGATTCTTCTTGTGACCTTTCCAATGATGTCATCTACAAGTTGTCTTTTTGTCTTGCCATATTGGCTTCTAGCTTCTTCCCTTTTTGAATTCAAGGGCAACTGCCTAAATTCTTGACTCCACTTGGTTGCAGATCTTCTCATGCAACTTTTTTTTTTTCTCTGGGTCTAGTTTGTTGTGGCCCATGCAGATTTTTATTGCATATTGAGCTTCACAAATTCTGGATTTATGACCAAGTTGTGGTTTAAGTGCCTCTATGTTGGGTGGGGTTGTGTCTTGACATTGTGTTGCATTTCCTGACTGGATGAAATATGCTGGTGAAACTACAGTTTCTTTGAGCTACTGATGTGATTTTTGGGTTTATCCTCTGAGTTAGAGCTTGAGGTCCATTGATTCATTGCCACTAGAATGGTCTACCCCGCCACCTAGTCTTGCTCAGCCCAAGAAATGCAGTGAATTTGGTGGTTTATGCTTGGATAGATGGATCACCTTGCTTTAGGTGGAAGATTCATTCTAGTTTTTGCACATCTGTTTGGTCTACTCGGATACGGAACAGCATGAATACATCATTCCATGATGGCCATCCATTAAGTGTTACTAGCCAACAAGTCGTGGCAATTTTTTCATCGAGAATTCAAATACTATGACCTTATGGGCCTCATTGACTTGATCATTGTTGAGAAATAAAGCATAGGATAAGTAATATCCTATGTATGCACAAATAAGGCCACATCATGAAGCTTGTTTGGATAACCTTTAGTTAATAAGGCTAAGTACTAGCCTTAATCAAGTCAACCCCCTCCTATCAAATTTAATTTCACACTTGGGCTTCTATGATATGGTTATTTTGAATCTGTGTTCACACTACAAGGGATTGAATTGGTTTTTGTGGAACTGGTTCAATGGTTTCTATTCACACTTAAGAGAGTAAACTAGTTTGGTTCAAAGCTTAAAGGTTGGTTTTTTCCCATTTTTGAGTGCTGATTCGAAGGGAAAAGATATCCAAATTTTTTTGGGAAATTTACTTTGGGTTGAGCTTATCTAGAAATTCATTCTTGGCATGAAAAACTATGTAAAAATAGTAGGAAAATTGGTCAATGTTAGACCATTTTTTATGCCTTTTGGGTCATATGGGCATTGTTTCAGCCTCGTTTTCACTATTTCTTGTTAGACAGCCAATGTTTGACATATGGGCATGATGTATGGACACATGTGACGGTAGAGTTGGATACATGTATGACACTTATTGCAATGGACCTCAATTTATATGCATTTTCTTGGGGATTTTGAATGCTTTATGGTCTCAACTTTGATTAGTTGACACTTGTTTTTGTTCATATGCTTAGATACTAATTTAATACATTACATATAGCTAGTTCTAGTAAGTTGCAGCCATCCTAATGTAAGGTAATACACAAAATATGCAAATTGTGGGTGACAAGTTGACCAAGGATAACTACACTGTGTGATCCTACCATATGGAAATTTTCTTAATGGAAAGAAGTCTTTGGGACCTTATTATGGGTGAAGATGCATTTCTAGAACTACTTGATGAGCCCACTAAAAATTTAACAAAATCGTATAAGGATTGGACTGAAAAAATACAAAAGTCTTGCTTTGGATATCTATATGTAAATCAAAGACATTGATTCCGCACATTGAAAAGGAAAATACTTACAAGGATGCTTAGAAAATCATTTAAAATATGTATGGCATATGCCCAAAGGCTAGCAAAATACCACTAAAGTAGAGGTTACATGGTGCATGGAGAGAAAATAGAAGCATCAGTGATTATGTGGCCAAAAGTAAGCAGGTTGCAAAAGATCTTGCTTCAATAAATGTACTAGTTGATGATGATGATATGGTATCTATCACTCTCAATGGACTTGGATGAGCATACAAGTCCCTTGATACCTCCATTTCTGTGAGGGAAGGCTCTATGCCTAATTTTCAAGAGTTGATTTCTTTGCTCCTTATGGAAGAGATTAAGGGGGGCCTCAATGCATCAAGCAGTGAAAATAATGCAAATCAAGATAATGTGTTTTATCATCAGTGAGGCCGTGGTAGCTCATCTAGACCTAGAGGATCATCTTATGTTCTTGGAGACACCTTTGCATGAGGACATAGTACATTTGGAAGTGTTGATTTTATGCATAGAGGTAGGGGGAGATCCTGCGCTAGAGGCAAGAATGCTCTAGTCCGTAGAGAGATGGAGCATGGCATTATTTTGGGCAGTTTGGTTAGTGAGAGAGAGAGAGTGATTTCATAAGAAAAATGCTATGTTTAGGGGTTAAGGAAGGATCCATTTTGGGCACTATGCATGTGGATGTAGTGGTGCTAGCTATGGTTCTAGAGATGATTCATCACATAGAGGTTATCTCTTCACCATGGAGCATGTACTTGGTAGTATAACGGATCCTCTTAGAGAGGATGACTAGTTTTTGGATTTAGGTGCTACAAACCATATGACTCACTATGCAAAATGATTTGATAGAAAGTAACAAATGTAAAATAAAGAGTATTTGGCTACAAGAGATGACACGCTACATAAGATAACTCGTATTGGGAGTGTGCCCTTCGCGACTAGAGGTGGGACTAAAAATAAGCTTGGGGATGTCTTATATGTATCCACTATCACTAAGAATTTGGCATTAGTTGGTTGATCAAGGATTGCAAGTGAGATTTAGCAAGTATGGGTGTTTCGTTGACGAGTTCAAGAATGAAAGACTTGACAGACTTGTTGCTCATGGTTAAAAGAAAGGTAGGTTATTTGCTTTGGATGCAAGAACTCCCATCGTTCGAATCTCTTTGTATGTTGAGACAAGGCATGAACAAGATAAAGGTATAGAACTATAGGATAGAAGGATTGGACATGTGAATTTGCAAGGATTTAAACAGTTGTAGTCTAGATAAGTGGTTCATGGACTTCCACATTTTGGATATGTAAATTATGATCATGTATGTGAGGCTTCTAAGTTTTGCAAGCAGGCTAGACTCCCATTTCCAAAGAGAGGGAGACTAAGTAGCTATACTTTGGAAATGATACATTTCGATATTTGGGGTCCATGTCAAAATGTCTCTTTGAGTGGAAAATGCAAATTCTATATCACTTTCATTGATGACTTTACCAAGATGGCATGCGTGTGTTTTTTGCAACACAAAAGTGAAACATTTGAAAAGTTTTTGGAGTTTAAGGCTTTTGGAAAAAAAGAAATTCGAAGGCTACGTTAAATACTTGATATCAAATAATGGTGGTGAATATATGTCAAATGAGTTCTCTTGCTATTTAAGAGACCATGGGATCAAAAGACACCTACTTGTAGATATATACCAGATAGAATGATGTGGCAGAAAGGAAAAACTAGATTATTGTCAAACTAGAAAGGGCAATGATGAATCAGATGCACATACCCTTGACCTATTAGGTTGAGGTAGTACATACTGTAGTCCATATCATGAACAAGATACCTACAACTTTGACGCATCATATGTCTCCATATGAGAAGATATATGGCAGGACACGTATAGTTGCATACCTTAGGGTGTTTGGTTGTGTATGCTATGTACATATCCCTTATTATTTGAGGAAGAAGATGGAACCAAAAGCTATTAAATGCATTTTCCTTCAATATCCAAATGAGAAGAAGATGTACAAATGTTGTGATCCTATCACTAAAGAGTTTCACATAAGCATGGATGTGAGATTCAATGAGTATGAGTCTTAGTATCGATTGAAAGTTTTAGTTGAAATGGATGTCTATGAGAGCAATGATGATCATGGGTATGTTATGAGACTTGTAGCAAATAATGGTCAAGAAAATCAACATGTTGAGGTTATGTCTAGACCTCAAGACCATGAAGAAAGTAGCGGCAGTTATAGTCCATGGAGTGACAAGTTTCTTGTGTAGGGCCGGGAAGGCGACGGATTTACGGCCAGAGCCCCCCTGCCACCCAAGCGTCCTCCTGCTCCAAGTAGCGCTCAACAGAGAGACCTTTCACGGCGGGTTCGGTCTACCTTCCCCCGGCGTTGCTAACAATCCCCTTGGTTAGGGTTAGCCAGAAAGTCGGGGGTAACTGAGGCTGCCTCTCCCTTCAGGCCTTCAACTTGAAGCATTAGATATCTTTTCATCCTTTAGTTCCTTGAGCAAACAAAGCAAACAGTGCTCTCTAAACTGTTACAAGCATAATCATTTCCAGTGGTCGTTAATTTGGCCAACTCCTAAGGAGTGAATCATTCTCTCCGAATGCATCCAGCATTCGATCTAGGATCAATTGTGACTCGGCAAGATCCCCAAGGGTTTGTTTGTTAACCCTTATGTCCTTGGGTTAGGGCCGTACCCTATTAACCCAACTTAACCAATACCTTAAGTTCTATTAATAGTAAATATGTTGCTCCAAACTATTGATTGGTCCTTTGCTTTCAAGCAAATATCTAATTCCCTTATCTTGGTCACCTTTCCCAAGAAAGGTGCTATAACAAGATGACTACTCATCCTCTTGCAAGATAAACTTGTGCAAGAATTTGCCAATCTCATTCCAACGAATTGATTGTTTCCTTGTGATCAAACCACAAGATCATGCGATTCTGCAATTTGTTGCACAAGTGTCACATGTGGTCCATGGGACTATTTTACCCATCGAACGGTGTCTTCTAATCACGGAATCATGATTAGATAGGAAACAGGGTTAGAGTGTCTTCATATCCAATCCATTCCTGATTGCACTAGGCCGACATCGTCGGTCCTAGGGTTCCAGCTCAATCCGAGTTTCATGTTTTTAATGAGCAATCCGTAGGGTAGAAAACCCTAGATCATTTCTTGCAAGTATGTCCTATTGTCCCTACATTCTGTGAATGTGGGCAGGTCTTTCGGGTATGAGAGTTTCAACTTGGCAATAAGTGCAACTAGATCACGTCCTCAACATGCTAAACCCTAATTAGCATTTGGGATATGTTGCATCGATTTAACCATGCCTAAGTGAATCCTTTGTAGTTTAGGTATTTTGGGTAATCCAAATTACTCTTCATACGACAAGGACGAATTATTCCTAAAGATTTTGTCTTGATCGAAGAAGGGAAAAACTAGTTGCATTACATCATAATTCATGTAAGCATGCAATTCATTTTCTCTAGATTTTCAATCCCTACTTTTTCTTGTTAAGACCAAGCACATGTTAAAATTCACCTAACTTCTATTGATCCTACTAAGACATGCCTTCACAATTCATGCCACTAAGCTTCTAGGGTTTTTGGTTACTATGAACCATGCAACCTTTCCTAAACCATACCGCAATTAAATGATATTTAGGCCAATTTAAAACTAGAGTTATCCTACTTCACTACAAGGGATTGGGCTCATACCCGCGCTCCTAGCCGCACAAAATGACTTGGGAAAAAAAGTGTCGGGCCCGTGTAATAGCGCGTGTATCATCGCGGCCAGAGACATGCGTGTAAAAGCGCGTGTACAGTGACAGTCAGTCACGCAAATACACGACCCCATACACGCGTTCTGACAGTTTTGCTGCGAATTTACATGCGAATCTAACAGACTATCCGCGTAAATATACGCGATTTTGACAGATGACACGCGCTTATACACGCGATCACAGAGGGAAAAAAAAAATCCAGAGAGTGCTTTTGGGTGGCTGGATGCTGTTCCAGGCACCCAGGCACCCAAAGGCACTCTCTGGATTTTTTTTTGGTGCATTGCACCACAAAAAAAGAGCGATTTAGATTTCAAGACACGAGACTCACTCTCTATGAATACACGATTCAATATTACTATCTAAAACTTAATACACGACTCAAGACTCACGATTCAATACATTGTCAATACATGATACATTTGTGTACAAGGGAGTCCATATGTCAAAATAGCCCATGGCTTTAATTAGGAACAAATATATACAAAGTCAAATAGGGAGCTAGGTGCAAAAAATCCCATGGCTTCAGTTACAAAATTTTTTTGTACAACCACATCCTACAGTATTCTGAAAGCTAATCAGAGGATGATGAGGACCCTGTGCTCTCTCCATGATCAGAGGAGCTCGCATCGGTATATTCCGATGAGTGGTGCTCGCCTCCACCAGGAGCAGTGGCACGAACATCAGCAGTGGCGGCTGGATCATCAGGGGCAGGAGCATCAGCAGCTTGTGCCTGTTCAAGAAATATACCGTATGTAAGTATACATATATATGCAATTAAATAAACCGAAATCATTCATTTAGAGTTTTCAAGTACCTGTCGACCGTATGGTCTCATGGCCGCGTCAAACTGCGCATCCGTAATACGTCCCTCGTTTCTGAAGATGGCCCACGTGTCACGTCTGCTATTGCGGCGAGCATACCCAGTCTCGTGGGCTGTGGGCCTCCTCCCCATAACCCGTCGCTGTAACATAATCAAGATAGTTTGTAAGATCAAAACAATCATAGAATCAATGAATTTGGCAAACAATCAAATAAAGAGGCAAGTTACTTACGAACTCTGCCTCCCACGACTCGACGCCGCCAGATCCGAAATGCGACGATCCAATGGTCTCCATCTGGATCCGTCGTGCCTCCACATGCTGCCTGCTCTTCACGCCTCCCTCTGCGCGCTTCTTTGCCTCCTTCCACTCGCGTTTGTGGGCAGTGGCAGGTTTCTCACAAGGATAGCCACCCGCAGCTACATTCACCCCATCATCGTACGCGAGTTTCTTAAGGTGAGATCTTTTATTACTTAAGATCTCCCTTATTCGCGTCCTTCCCCATACATCCGAGAATGTCGCTCGTGGGGGATTGGGGTACCGACTATGTACACTATCTAGGACCTCCCTAACTAACCGGCTCTCCTGATCTTTAAATTTTACAAAACAGTTTCTATACATGTTTGAAACTACCCCCCGCATATACTCCATCACCTCTTTCCCTCTCGCATCCATGACTACCCCGCCCCTATCCGTAACATCGTAGAAAATCTCTCCCTCCACCTCTCTCGCCTCCTCCGACTCCTCACTGTCTCCTTGTACATGCCTCCCTCCATGCCCTCTCTCACCGCGTGCCCTACTACCCCCCCCACCAAAGCACCCGCCGCATAATCCTCCACTCCCGCTCTCCCTACTGCGGCGTCGGCTCTCATCTGTACTGCGGGAGTAGCCATGACTAGGGGTGGCTGCACGTGACTGTGACTGTGAGGGAGCACGTGATGGTGGCCGTGAGCCCTCACGTGACGGTACAGAGGAGGGTGTGCGTGAGTGTGTCCGTGCAGGGGTGTGTCTCCTCGGTGAGCGTGTATGTGCAGGGGTACGTCTTGCCGGACTCGCAGGCGTAGACGGCAGTGGAGAGGCTTGTGTACTTGGGGGTGCGGTGTGACCTGGGAGTCTAGGAGGAGGATGGGCATACATATACTCTGTCAGCTCCACTGGATTAGGATGGCGCCCAAAATGGTTTATCATCTCCATCATCCAAGTGGCGTATGCCAACGGATCGGAGGAAGAGCCTGGATCCATGAAGAATCTGCGAAGCGTCGAAATTCCGCCTCAATGAACCAAGCAAAACATGCATATAAAAAATAAACATATCTCCTACAATATATCTCCTCAATATATCTCCTACAATATATAACCTACAACATATATCTACCATTCTAGAAAATAAACATATCTCTTACAATATCTCTTACAATTCTATCCTCTGTCGCTTTCAAGTACACATAGCACGGGTGGAAAGAAAGAAAGCGACAGATTTGCCAAAACAAACAAACGACAACCAACCTCTTTGAAAAGTCTTTGAAAAGTGAGTTCGTTGATTCTTGCTTCTCTCTCCCTTTCTATGTTGTCTGCACCCTTTGCTTCTTTTGGGTAGTCCAAGAGGGAGAAGGCTGGTTGGAAGAGGCAGGTTCGGTTTTAAAAGAAGGGCTTTTGAAAGAAAGAAAGCGGGCGCAGAAAGAAGAAGTGTTTTGAAAGAGGGCGCGCTTTTAAAAGAAAGAAAGCGACGCGCGCGGCAGGTAAACACGAAAAGCACGCGTGTAAAAGCGCGTGTAAAAGTGCGTGTAAAAGCGCAGCAGAACACATTGTAGACGCGCCTGTACACGCGACACAGAGACTGTTTATACTTTTTTTAAAAACTGATTATTCTTGTGTATCCATTGTTTTGTGCATAGGATGTGTATGATTTCACTAAAAACTGATCCTACTTCTGTATTGGTTATTTTGGACATAGCATGTCATCATCCTCTTCAAGCAGTTCTGGTGAGGATGAGACAATGCGTCATCGTGATCGCGACGTGTGGCTGGCACAAAGGATCAAGTGTACGTGTAATCGATGTCAAGGGTGCATTGTACGAGCGCGTCGAATTACATTGAATCACATCTCGATGTATGGAGAATGGATTCAAACAGGTTTAGATGTGAGAAGATGTGAATTGAAAGTATTAAAATAACTCATGGTGTGCAAATTAATGGAGCGCGTTGTAATATATATACTGTGATTGAAGCAGGATGCAGTACCACACCCTAACATGGTGCCATACGCACGGCGAGAGCATGCAAAGCGTCGACGAGATGATGCTGGAGCTTCAGGATCTCTTGTCGGAGATGAGTGGGAAAGGGATGACAATAGCCCTGCACCCCACGAAGTTGTGGAAGAGGAAGTGTTTGATGACATGGTACGGAATCTTTTTAGGGATGATCGCAAAGGTGTGGATGACAATGATATGGAACAAGAGCATCTCTACAACGCTTCATCGACACCGGTTTTTGAAGGGTGCACATTCTCTATTTTACGTGCTTCACTTGAACTGCTCAATATACAAACAGTTTATGGATGGAGCAATGCAAGTCTTGACGCATTATTGAAGTAAGCATTGTAACTTGCAAATTTGAGTTAGTGGTTTTTGGTTTACAGTATAGGGTTTAGGGTTATGGGCTAATTGATGATATTGGATGCAGGCTATTATCAAACATGCTTCCAAAGGGGAATAGACTACCCACCTCAAGAGACAAAGCGAGGCGCTATGTGACATCTCTTGGAGGATTGGATTATGATCGCATACATGCATGCATCAATGATTGCATTCTCTTTCGTGGGACGCATAAGGAGGCTCGACAGTGTCCCACTTGTGGTGAAGCAAGGTATAGAACAGATGTGAAGAGTTTTGATGTACCTCGTAAAGCAGTGGAGGTGGTTTGTATGGTAGAGGAGACTTTTCCGCGAACCATTCTCACAAGTCAACTACATCTCATTGTGCATTTAGTGGATGAAATTGCTTTATGTGGCACTGTGCATGCCCGTTGGATGTTCTTCCTAGAGCGCTTCATGAAGACCTTAAAAGACTTTGTGAGGCAAAGTGCAAGGCCCGAAGGAAGCATGGCTGAGGGTTGGTTGATACAAGAGTCTCTTGTATATATATCAGAATTTCTTGATCAGGTGGATAGCTCTTTGCCGCGACTATGGAGCAATGAAGAGGACTTGAGGATGACGTCTATTGTGCCTCAAGGAAAAGGACAGAGCAAAGTAATTGAGAGAACATTGATTGATGATCTTAATTTCACTTGCATCCTTAATAGTGATGTGATGAGCAGATGGGTTACAAGATACGAGGATGCAAAGACAAAAAGGCAAGCAGACAGAGCTCTCTTTCGGAGGCAACATGGCTCTCGTAAGGCGTACCCTAAGCATCTAGCAACACTTCCGAATGATATTCATGTTGATTGGTTGCATGAGGAAATGGAGAGAGCAGAGAGAGATGAGGGGCTGCATATCACGGCGGAAGAATGGGAGTATGCACGAGGATGCATGTTAAAGGTACATAGAACAAATGTAAATTTGCATTCTTTGTAAGTGATTGGCTTTTCATATTTATTCACATTAATTGCTTACATAGATATTGCTTATATTTTGGTCCAGTGCACTATGTTCAATGCTATATGGTGTGAAGGCAAGCATTTTCGAACACAAAGAATAGATGAAAAGAGGAATACACAAGATTGCGGTGTCATTAGTAGCTTTGAGGGAGCCAATGGAAAAATTGATGATTATTGTGGCACAATCCAAGACATATACAGACTTGACTTTCGCCGCTTCTTTGTGTATGTTTTGGATGTCAAATGGCAAATGAACGTGGTGGAAAAGGGCCTAACGCAACGATAAAACGCCATGCAAGTGGCTATGTAACTATTGACTCTACAAAGTTTTGGCAAACAAAGAAAGATAGGCTCGTATTGCCACAACAATGTGAGCAGGTATGCATTTTTTTACAAATGTGTTTCATGTACATATATATCTAAGCTCGCGCACCCCTTGACTTTTGATATGCTAATTAATTAATGAATTATGTGTATTTGAGCAGGTTATCTATCTGCCAATGGTGCATGACAGTAAATGGTGGTATGTCATCCCTATTGCACCACGTTCCAAAGTAATGTATAATACATTCACTGATATGGAGCATATGGAGGATGTGGCAAGCCGCAAAGAAGATGATGTCGAACATGCCAATGTAGATGATCATGATAATGAGGATGAGCATGCCATTTCTCACGATCATGAGGATGACCCTTCCATTGAGGATGATGGTGATGATGATGAGAATGATCAAGGCATCGGTACCATTATCAATGGGCAAAATAGCGATAGTAGAATAAATTTAATCGTAGCCTTACAAATTGATCAAATGGATATTGATGTTGATCGTTTGGCAAGGATGGATCTTATTGAAGATGAGATCAAACCCTAACCAATCCATCACTGTATTGTTCCAAATTCATGACATTTCTATTGTATACTTTGTCTTTCAATAACCATATGAAGATATATTTTTCAATATATTACGTTGTTGTAAGTGCATGTAGTGGGATTTTGTAATGGTTTGTAAACACTGCAATGCACAATGACATTTTTAAAACTTAATGGTTTTCTGTTTTGAAAAGAAATGGATTTCTGTAGTTAGGCTCTGTGTCGCGTGTAACAGAGCGTGTATTATGACAGTTTTTACGCGCAAATACACGCGCCCTCACATGCAATTATACACGCGCTGTTACATGCATGTATACACGCGCCAGATATTGCTGTAAGTATAAACGACCATACACGCGCCCGTAACTTTTCGCGTGTAATGGACGCGTGTATGGCGGCATTGTGTTGTAGTGTAGGAGGGGGGTAATGTTAACCCCAACACGAAGAGAGCGAAAGAAAGTGGAAAAGACATAGGGCAAGGGCAGAAAAAAGGTAGTCCGACGGAAGGAAAAAAAAAAGGAGAAAAGGCCAAAAGCACAAGGACAACCTTAAAAGGCCAAGGCAAACACGAAAAGGGAAAGGCGCATAAAAAGCGCACCCTAAAATCTTGTAAAAGAGTGCCGGGCTCTCACCCGTGCAATTTGTAAATATAGAAGGGTACTGAAAAGGAAACAAGGAAGATAAAAGGACAATGGAAAACAGGGCCTAGGCTATGACCCCGGCCATGTAAAAAAGGGAAAAAGGGGATGACCGCCCAAAAGGGAAGTAGGGTTTTGTATATAAAGTTGAAAAGTGAATGAAGAGCTCATTCTTTGGTGTGGCAAAACTAGTCTTCTTCTTCCTCTCTTCTTCTCTCCTTCTTGCTTGTGTATGCTCTTGAGAGAGAGAGTGTGAGAGTGTGAGGGAGTGAGTGTGTGTGAGAGTGAGGGATCAAGAGGGTGAAGCTCTTCACCATCTCCTCTCCCCTACTTCTCTTCTCTTCTCTTCTCTTCTCTTCTCTTGCGCACACGGCTATGGAGGATGGAGCTTGGAGATGGAGGAGGCTTGAGGATGCTTGAGCTAGCATCGAGAATCGTGGAGCTACCGGAGTGTGAGAGAGAGGAGGGTACTCGATCGAGCATCAAGGTAAGTTCACTGCATTTGTAGGATCGACGGCGCATCGGCTAGGTGAGAGATAGCTATGAGAGCTCGCTTGGAACGCTTGAAACAATAAGCGGTCCGTGGGTCTTGGCGGTTGAGCGAAAGCTCCCACAATATTCTAGCTGATGATACATTGTTTCATTTATATTCTTTCCAGCTGATGAGGGTCTATATTCTAGCTATTGACACATTATTTCGTTTATATTCTTTCCAGCTGATGAGCGTCTATATTCCAGCTGATGACAAATTTTTTTATTTATATTCTGTTCATGGGGCCCCATATGTGTTATGTTGTCTATAGAGCGGTGTCGCGAACCATCTCTATAGACCTTGTGTTGTTTTAATGTCATTGTTACGTTTTTCTTCGAGTTTTGATGTGACAGATATACTCCTTACATCCAAAGTTTAGTTGAAGGAATTTCTTGGAGATTTTATATTTTGCAGTGATGTTGCTTATCCTTATTTTACATGTATATTTAGGAGTGATAAAGCTCTTTTGATGCCTGTGAATAGGCTGTTCACTTATCCTTATTTTACATGTTGTATATTTAGGAGTGATAAAGCTCTTTTGATGCCTCTGAATAGGCTGTTGTAATTCAGGAGAGAGGATAAGAGAGACACGAGACACCGAAAGTGGAACCCCAGAAATGTGTCAACTGAGCACACATGATAGGTATATATAGAGGAGACCTGGGGCGCTATATATAGACAAACTATATATAGCTGGGCGCTATATATAGACAGACTATATATAGCTAACATCTCTCGCTATATATAGATAGACTATATATAGCTGAGCGCTATATATAGACAGACTATATATAGCTAACATCCCCCACTCAAATAAAGGTCCCTTACTATGGATGAAAAAACCCTTGGAGGCTCAAGGGAAAAACCCACAGCTCTATATAGGCCTACCGTTATATTAATATTCAAAATATAAAATTACAAAGTTGAACTTACAAGAGCCTATTCATAGGCATCAAACATCAGTCTCTCTCTTCTCCTCTCTCTTCCTTCGTTCCTCGTCTCCCTCGTGCACTATTTAACATATTTTGCCTGTACACTTGGGAGAGCAAGTAGTGTTTTTAGGTGAGATACTCCGCACCCATCATATAATGGTATGGACGCTTTCTCTCTCAGTGGATCAGATGACTTGACATCCATAGGTATCAATGCATCCATCATCGCCTCCATCTGAGGCTCCAAGATTAGAGGAAGGTCTGAAAGACTAACTGTCTCCTTTGGTATCGAGGGTGTAGATGGGGTCATGCCTTCCAATCGGTGGATTGGCTTAGGCACTCCATTCATTGCATTTCCATGAACTCTTCTAACTGGCCGCAATAAGTGCATTCCTCCTTGGGGTGAGGCGTCACCTCCATGAATACATTGTTTTGCACAAATGTAAGGCATGATGGATACATACTTTTCACATTTGCTCAAAGTCTGAGATCACTTGATCAATTATCTCTGATTGGAAGGAGTGCATGTGTTCTATAGAGAAGTGATACTTTTTTCTTATTGCCAGCTTGCGTTGAGAGCAAGGATATGGGACATGCTAATTAAGATATGCCTTATGATCTTGGACATCATGACCGTCATCGTTTTCTATTTGGTCTAAGTTACAAGAAACAACAGGTTTTTGTTCCCCTCATTTATGATCTTCCTTCATTTTAATCTCTACTCCTGTTTCTCTCCCTTTTCCTTTATTTGTTTATCTCCCTCCATAACTCTTTATCCGTTCCTTTTCTCTCCACATCCCTCAGTCTTTATCTATACCCCTTTTTATTTCTCTCCCCGTCCCTCTCTCTCTCTCTCTCTCTTCCATTTTTTAAATTAGCTCCATTCCTCCTTATTTATTTCTCTTCCCATCTTTCACATTCTCTTTCTCATTTTCTTTTTTTGTTTGCCTCCCTTCATCCTTCTTTGTTTCTTTCTCCCCCTCTTTTTCTATCAATGTTTCTTTCTCTCCCCCATCCTCCCTCCCCACTCTCACTTCTTTTCTCTTTTCCTTTCCCTCCCTTCTTTTCTCTATGTCTTTCTTTCATTTCCTCTCCACTCACACTTGACGCATCTCGTTAAAATCAAAATCAAAGATAGAAAATAAAAACTCATAAAACAAGACATTGAAAGAATCTCTCTCCCCACCCCTCTTTGTGCCTCTCATAAAACAAGACATTGAAAGAATCTCTCTCCCCACCCCTCTTAGTGCCTCTTTTCCCCTTCTACCTTTATTTTTCTATCATTCCTTTCTCTCTAATTATCTCATTGTTTCTACTTTTCTCTCACTCTCTATTTGTTTTTTTCTCTCTCTCTTTTTCTCCCTCTTTTTGTCCCTCTTTCTCTCGTTCTCTCTCTAGCTCTCTCTTTTTTTTTCACTCTCATTCCTCTCTTTACTTCACCCTTTTATCCACCTCTCCCTTCACTCTCCGTTTCTTTTTCTCTCTCCCTCTCTTTCTTTCTCTCTTTCTCTTTCTTTGCTGCCTCTCTCTTTGTTTCTCTTTGCCCCACTCGTTGTTTCTCTCACTCATTCTCCTCTCTCCCTCCCTTTCTCTCTCTCTCTCTCTCTTTCTCTCTTTCTTTGTTATCTTTTATCTTTTCTCTCTCTCTCTCTCTCTTCCCTTCCTTCTTCTTCCTCTCTCCTTTCCTCTCTTTCTCTCTCATCGCATCTCATCCTCAAGAAAAACAAACAAAAGAAAAAAAGAAATTAACACAAGAACAAAGCAAGAAAAGGTAATGTACCTACCACAATGGCCCGAGGATGGATTCTTTGTCTCCTCTTCTCGCAACATCCCTTCTTTCTCCCTCGTGCACTTCTCCCTTCTCTTCGTGTATGGCAGCAAGAAGATCTTCTTCTCTCTCTTTCCCTCTTCCTCTCCCTCTCCCTCCTAAAGCCACGACCTCTCTCACTCTCTCTTGAAACTGTTTGTGGTAAAATACCACGCTCAAGTTTTCGACACTTTTTTTTCTCAGAACAACATCGGTATTTTCATCTCTAAGAGCATTGCAAATGTGATACTATTAGCAATGCCACTATTTTCCATCGCAAACGGCTGTCACTATTTTTTCATTCCCTTGTAGTAAATGCTATTGTACTTTGTACTTTTAGTCTTGTCTCTTCACTCAGGATTGCATTTATGCGTCCAAGAAAATCTATCTTGGAACCTAATTCACTTGAGTAAGAGTTAGTGTGTTTAGACTTAGTCATCATCATGCTTCTTGTCATTGACTTCCATCCTCCATAGCTAGACCTTGCTCAAGGATCCGTGTTTCTCAAAAAATTAGCTCAAAGAAAATAGACCCCACAACATTTTCAAACACTGAAGTGATAGTGATTGAGATATTGTGTTTAGTGGAGGGGACTTTTCCACAAACCATACTTACAAGCCAACTGCATCCCATAGCACATTTGGTGGATGAGATGGCTATATGTGGCATAGTTCATGCTCAATGGATGTTTTCTATGATTTAGACCCTAAAGGATTTTGTGAGGCAAAATGAAAGGCCTAAAGGTAGCATGACTAAAGGCCAATTCGTGCAAAAATCACTTGTATACATCTCTAAATTTCTTGCCAAAATAAATTCCTCCTTCCCATGATTATGGAGCAATGAAGAAGAATCCAGGATGACATCCATTATGCCTCAATGGAGAGGGTGTAGTAAGATCCTAGATAGAGAGTTTCATTAAAAAATAAATATATTTTGTGTGCTCAATAGTGATGTGATGAGTTGATGGGTAGCAATGTATAACAACCGAGTGGAAGTATGCTAGAGGATGATTTTTAAATGTAAGTATAATATTTATTTTCAAAATGTTTACCAAAGCTAAATTCGTGTAATGTGCCATTGGTAGTAAACAACAAGATCATGGTACTTATCTAATTTACCACTCTTGTTTGATCAAGTTAACAATGTTTAATGCTATGTGAAAGCATTTTTGGACTCAAAGGATTGATGATAAGAAAAACACCTAAGATTATAAAGTCATTGCAAGCTTTTAGAGAGTTAATGGAAATATGAATGATTGGTTTGGCATAATCCAAGATATCTACAACCTTGATTATCAAATATTCTTTACATTTGTTATGGATACTAAGTGGTTCAAGAATGTGATGTTAATGGGACCTAATTTAATAATCAAGCATCATGCCAGTGGATTCATAACCATTGACTCTACAAAGCTATGGTAATTGAAGTATGGGACATTGGTGTTATCACAATAATGTGAGTAGGTGAATTTTATTTAAACACATAGATTTCATATGAATAGATACCACTAAGACTATTCTTGAATTTGTTCACTTTATAAAAGCTTAATTATAATATATTTCTACTTTTACTTCAAGAGGTTGTCTTTCAACCAATTATGGAGAATAACAATTGGTGGCATGAGATCCCAATCTCCCATGCTTTCGAGGGATATATAATACTTTTACATCTATTGAGTATATGAATTATGCTCCTTATACTACAAATGACGTTGATTGGTGAACTAAGAGATGTAGAGGATGACAATGGTGTGGGAGACATAGATTATGATAATGCCATTGTACATGGAGATGATCATGCAACCATTATTGATCAAAATGATGATGAGCATAGTGACAATAGTAGTAGTAGTATTAATTTGTTTGTAGGTTTAGATATTGAGATGGACCTTAAAATAGATAGTTTAGCTAGGGTAGATTTCATTATAGATGAGATTGAAGACCCATCTTCATAAACATTGTACTTTTGTATTTATTTTGTAATCCATGACTTTTCTACATCTTTTGTCTCTCATATCCAAGTTCTTAGTGAGTATATAAAAATGTTAAGTAATCTCATTATTAACATGATAATAATTTGTGACTATACACAATAATGTGTTTGTAAGTTTAAATGTTTGAAGTTTGTTTCATTATTTATTTTTCTTAATTTTAGAAATCCAATAGAAGAAAAAAATTACAATAAGTTGATTGTACATTTGTGCATCAAACTAATCGTAAAAATACATGTTAATATACATATGCAGAATTTCATTAATTTTAAACACAACTCACTTGTCACTATGCAAAATTGTTTCCACATGAAATTAATCATGCGAAATATCTCTGAATAGTTGAACGCACACTTAGTCGAGATGACCTAGTCCAAGGAGTGAGCACATATAAACAAAAATTTTAACAAAAAATTAACATGCTATATTGTGACTTTGTCTATGTTATGAAATTGTATGAGAAGTTGTACCTTTATGTTTTTAGTGGTATGCACTCGCGTAAATGAAAGATGGGTTTTACAAGATGAATAACTATTCCAAATGTTTTGGTAAGTGGTTCAATACTAAAGGTAATGTTAGACTCAAGTGAAGAATTAAGGATGGGACTTGATGTAGAGACTAACGAGAGACTTAGGAGACTAGGGTAAAAGGGGGAAAGTGGAGTAAAGTGGGAGTTTTGGAGTAGCAAAGGAGGGTAGCAAACTATCTCAATCTCGGCTAAGCTAATATGCTTCAAATGTGGACTTGCAAAGGCAGAGAGAGGACATGCAAAACAAAAGGGGGGAAGGCAAGGAAAGGAAGATCCAGTATCAAGGTGAGTAATTCATGTGTGTTCGCAAGGTAGAGGAGAGTCCTTTTTCTTGTTCTTGTTGTCTAGAACATTGAATTATAGGGAATAGAATAGGGCAACTTGTTTTCCACAAATATTTAGCCTCCTATTAATTTTCTGATCCATCTATGCAAAGGATCCCACTCTCCAGTATTATAAGAGGATTTGTACATGTGGAAGGAAAAGTCTTGAGAGGATTTGTAAATGTGGAAGGAAAATTCTTGAGAGGATTTGGAGTAGCATACGAGAATTTATTTGATGCTATAATAGAGATGGAAAAATAGGGCTGAAGTATAAAAAATAGACCCATACAAGGTTTTCTCCATCATCAACTATTTCTATGGATTGGTATTGCTTCTTGATGATATGGGATTATTTGTACTTGATAAATACATATTTTTGGAAGATTTTGAAGCAATTATGAGTAGTTACATGTTGTAAAACATAGTAAAAATAGAATTGACTTACAAAATTTAGACCCATATAGGGTTTCCTTAATCTTCAATTATTCTTACCAATTGGTATTGCTTTTGAGTGATGGGATTGACCTTTCCCTATCAAAATCCATGCACTTCTATTGAGACTTGATGCTCTTGCATATTGCATAAGTTTATGTACAACAAGATTCTGATATTTTCTTATTCAGGGTCAAAGTATATGTTGGGTAATTGATTTTTAGTTGATCAGTTGTCCTAGCAAGGGTTGATTTGATCAACCAATGCTCTTCTTGATAGTAATACAAAGGCTTGGCTTTAGATTCATTTGATATGTGATTTATTTCTTCTTCATATCATCTTCTTCTCTTCAACCACCACTGTTTGCACTCTATTTTATGAAACCCCTATGGTTTCAGCTTTCATCCCTTTATCCCAAATTTGGTGAACCTAACATGAAAGCCATTGATGGGGGTGCAAGATGGAAGATACATCAAGATTGGGTTCAAGTGATGTTATTCAACAATGGATACAAAATATGTTTCAAATCTTAGATGCAAACAACTTTATAAAAAATAAAGAACTTGAATAAATTGACAAATTCAAAAAGAGTAAAAGAAAATACATGATAGAGGCTAGCCTCCCTCATGACAAAAGCCATGGTTTACCAATTTCCATTATGGAATATTGATGTACATAGCTATTTACATTCACATCGTATATCTAATTGCAAAGAAAATACAAATATCAATCAAATTAAAAAGTTTTGTGTGTCAATAGATTTCCTATAACTTGCTATAGTTGTTGCATATAATTTTATGTATCGAATCATGACATTTGGACATCACCATCACATTGGAACATTCCAAAACTCCCCAAGCAACTCTAAAATCTTTGCATTCTCACTTCAAATGAGAGAGTAATAATA
This sequence comes from Lygodium microphyllum, assembly GCF_053477565.2. Taxonomy (NCBI): domain Eukaryota; kingdom Viridiplantae; phylum Streptophyta; class Polypodiopsida; order Schizaeales; family Lygodiaceae; genus Lygodium; species Lygodium microphyllum. Next base: position 20,961,904 of record NC_141135.1, on the reverse strand, counting down.
AAACTAAGTTTTCACCCTATTTACTTGTTTTGTGCATAATCCTATTGTTTTTATAACGAAAACTAGGAAAGCTTTCTAAAAATGAAACACACCAAAAAACACAAAGAATTTCATAAAGAAGAATTATTTTAATGAAATTATATATTAAATTTGATACTTTAATATTATTTTTATTAAGAATATTAAATCAAATAATTTAATAGTACTAAATTTCAATGATTTAGTTAAAATTACAACTAAAGAAGTTTAAAATTATAACTCACAAATAAACTAATAATTTTAATAATTCATAATATCATGTAAATTATATATACTATTATACATTACACTTACTATATAGATGTAACATGCCCGATAGAGAACTCCTTAATAGCATGATTTTAGTGACCCAACAATAGATAATCCTAAGCAATACCAACTAATACTCCTTAGAATAACATGGAGTTTGTTGCCTAGGCTCTCTTAAGTCCACTTTGCAACATAGGGTTTTGGACATAACCCATAATAAGGATCGACCTGAATCTAGGTTCCTATAGAAAACTAAACTCACCTACTCATTCAAGTCTTTGAGCCATTGCATTCCTAAGTCAACTCAAACCAAAGTAGGTCAATACTACACTTGGCTCATAGCAAGTGAGAAATGAGGGGGAGTGATACATGTTCACCCCTCTACCCATAGGGTATAGTCTCAATTGTAGTCTCTTAAAACCACATTGATTGAGATCTAAAATGACACACTAGGTACTGAAGCATTCTATCATCATCAATAGCTAGAAAAACATACAATTTCTGTAACATCAGTCCAAACAATCACTTTAAATATTCCATCAGAATAAGTCAACTTATCCTGGCTAGGGCGTCTCTTTCCCAAAACAAGTAAACTTTTCTCAAGAGAAAAAATCATCAATCAAAACAATGTCCTTCAGATACTTTGCAAAAGAAGGTACAATCCATAACTTATATGTTCTTAGAGTGCATTCATGTAAAGCTCCTCATCAAGTAATTTATGCTATTTAAGGAAATTGTGTTACTAATTATACTAGTCGAATCTATGCTTTTGCCAAATTTATCTTATTATGAGCTCTTATCTTTAGCTAGATCACTTATCTTTCTATAATTGACTTAGAAAAAAGAAAGTCCAACATTATAAATGGTACATAGAAAGCTTGCGATGTAGTTCACTAGTCATTATAGTCAAAGTTGTGTGATTTGAGTCAGAAAGGCTTTTCTTGGGTGCCATTTGCCTCTTGTTTGAAGCTTGGGCTTCATGTGTAGAGTCCCTTGCTTGACCTTCACTTACTAGAACTTGAATGATTGGCTTATGCTTTCCCCTAGGAGGTGATTGATAAGCTTTGCAATAATAGCCACAGAAGAACAAGTGTGTTGGGGGAAGGTTGACATATTTTTTGGAGAGTCAAAGAAGTCTTTTTTCTTTGCACTACCTATCATCCTCTATCCCTCTCCTTTCTCTACTTATCTTGCTCAATTGTTTCTCTCTCTCTCTCTCTCTCTCTCTCTTACAATTCTCATTTTCTCTATCTCTCTCTCTCTCTCCTTATTTATATCTACCTCCTTCTATCTTCCTCTACCTATCTCTCTCATTCTACTTCTACCTCTCTCTCTCTCTCTCTCTCTCTCTCCTCCCTCTATATCCTTCCCCTCTTCTCTCTAGAATTCTCCTTCTCTCCTCTTCTTCTCTACCTCCTTCTTCTCTACCTCCTTCTTCTATTCTTCTCCCTATTGTCTACTTCTACCTCTCTCTTCTTTTCTTCTCTAGATCTCCTACTCTATCATAGCCTCTCTCTTCCTTCTTCTCTTTCTCTATTTCTCTCCTTTATCTTACCCTCTTTCTCTTCCTTCCTCTCTTACTCTACTTCTCTCCTTCTTTATCTTCCCTTATCCCTTCCCTTTTCCTCCTCCTCTTCTTCCCTTCTTTCTCTTTTTCCCTGCACTATCTTCTCTTCTTCTACCCACTACTCTCTCCTCTCTCTCTCTCTCTCTCTCTCTCTCTCTCTCTCTCTCTCTCATTGTACCAATGCCCGGTGTCAGAAAGAAATGTGCACATAGGTGAAAAAGAGGCGAGGTCTATGTTAAGCAAGTCTAAAAAGAGGAGAGAGAGATAATAAGTTCTAATGAAACAAGAAGAGATGCTTTGAATATTTTGCATAACAACAAGTAAAACTTGGATTCAAAAGCTTTTAGCCCAATTCATAATCTTCTTATGAGAAACTCCTAGATGTTAGCCCTCCACTTCATCCAAGAACTTCCATGGCTAATAGTGGTTGAGACTAGCTCGAAACTCTACTTAGGCCTCCATTTCTTTCGAGCGTAATGTCACTCAAGAGTGATCGTAACTAAACCCTCAAGTCAACCCTATTCAAAACACATCAATATATCAAGCATGCCTTCTAACATGAGATAGAATCTTGTTCTCATCACTTCATTCTTCACATAATCATAAGTTGCAAGTCCAACTTTAATTCTTCCCCATATATTATTGTAAATTGATGCATTGAATTCCATTTTTATCAACTTTTTCACTTCAAGAGGTAACAAATAAAAACACCAACATGAGGAACCAGAATCCTCAAAGATTTTGCAACCATACTATTGCCAAGATGACCTTCAATGCTCCCTTTGGTTTAATGTTGCAATCGTTTAAATTTGGAAGTCACCAACCCATGAGCACAATGCATTACATGTCCTATTGATGATGAATGAAAGATATTGATAGTCTCCCATATTCCAATTACTAGTCCCCTTGAGATAACCACAACTTGTCTCAACTTCACAACTCTTTGGATTATATGGCATCCTCTTAGGCTCTACAATTAGTGATATCCTCATAAGTTCCTATAGTATCTATTGTAGAAGTGTTTGCTAAGCTTCACAAAAATTAGGAAATTCTTATCCTTATTATTGAGCACATTAGTGCAACCCTCCTCTTAGATGCATTGAATAGAGTATCATGTGTAGTTGGATTATCAAGCATCACAGTTGCACTCTTGTTATATGGTGAGGCTAATACACGAGTCAACGTATACTTCCACATGAGCTTAAACAACTATGTATGTAGCCATCCTTTATAGATGCTAATATGTACCTCATTCTGTCTCTCTAACTTTCCACTAATTAGAAACATGCTGGCCAAAAAGGGATACATACAAGACCACTTGAGAGGAGAATTTGCAAAGCTCCTTAAACAAGAGGGACTCAACTTATCAAATTGAAACCTACTTGGATTTCACCAGCATGGTAGCTTGTACATTGATGTAAGATGATCACTTCTTGTTCATTTTAGATGTAGCAATTCTCTTGACACTTCATCAATTATAATCTATCTACCCCGGAGTCACTTTCATGCTCCCTTTTCCTTTCAACTAATGTCATGTTCCAGCATTATATCTGCTACTGCTCTGAAACCCCCTCAACCCTAAGAATTGCATTGCAGCTAGTAACCGACGCTGCTAAAAAAATGATAATTCTCATGGTTTCCATTTTTGCAATTGGGTAAAAGTCTTCCCATAATCAAGACCATATTATTGCGCATAACCTTTAGCAACTAGCCATACTTTTTATCTCTCTAGAGATCCACTCTACTTTGCATTTCACTTTGTAAAGCAATTTAAAGCCAATGCTCTATTTTTCCTTCAAGAAACTTGACCCAATAACAAGTGTCATTTTCAACCAATGTTGCATATTCCTCATCCATGGTTGCACACTAATTCTCATCACCAAACTGCTTCATTAACCTTTGTAGGCTCTTTGTGACCCATCACTTTAGTTATGTAAGCAAAGTTTTCTGGTTGAATACCCATTGTAAGTTAGCCTATCAATAGGCTTTCTTACTTCACATGTAGTATTAGACGATATACCAAGTTTACTATCAAGATTATCACTGCCACATGTGACTCATAATCAAAAGTAAGTGGCCTAGTAACATCTTCAAATAACTTCCCTCTACCTTTATCTAATATCCCCATCACTTACATATCCATGTCAATGGACATAGAACCATGACTATGCAAGCAACCTGTCCATGGACTAATAATAGAGGATGTGTCCCCTGTAGGCCCTCTAATAGTGGTACTATCCATAGTACAAATTTTGGCATGAGTATCATCTACTAGTTAATAAGAAATAATCACATTTGGACCACCTTACATTAAGCCAGTTCATCAATGCTACATCCATGCTAACCAATGTCTCATGGATAATTGGACTATAGCATTTGTAAGCTTTTCTATCTTGTGCATAGCCAATAAAAACACACTTAGTAGCCTTCGAATCTAACTTCTTCCTCTTCTCATCTATCACATGTACATAAGATATACATCCAAATACTTTAAGATGGTGGATATCTGGTTTGTGCCCATACAATTTTACATATGGTGTAAGATCATAAATACAAGTTGTAGGAGTTATGTTTAAGACAAATATTGTAGCTACAACTACTTCAATCCAATAATAGTTTAGTAAATTCTTCTCATTTAGGATGGCTCTTGTAGCTTCCATAAGCACCCTATTTTTCCTCTTTGCTACACCATTTTGTTGTGGTGTATAATTGCATGTAAGCTAGCTTTTAATGGTATACTCAACTAAGTATCTATAAAATTCAAGAGAGACATACTCACACCTCCATCAGATCTCAACCATGAGATCAATAAACAAGACATAATATCTTCCACCATTGAAGGATGCATAATGCGTCAAATCCCAAATGTCAGAATGCATCAACTACAATGGTCTAGTACTATTTGTGACATATTTGGCAAACCAAGTTCAAAATCCTTCTATTGCATGGTGTTTAGCTGTTGTATGTTTACATGTCCAATAACAAATGATCTCCCAATTCCCATTTTTTGAATACTAAAAGGTAGCATCCAGATAACATGCCCATAAATTTCTTAAAACCATATGATGTGACCTATCATTAGAAAGTGCTTGAAAAAATGGAATATATTGAGCTATAGACCACTCAATTTGGAGTTATAGTGTTCAAGTTATGACAAATCCAAAGATTTGACCGCGTGTCCCAAACTTATGGAAATTTTTCATATTCCCCGATATGGTGTTCAATGTGCTTATGCAAGATTTTCCCATCTTTGAGTGCTCCAATGTGCTGAGCAAACATGGCTACCTTTAACTCAAGAATAGTAGCATCCAAGGTAAACATGGAGCCATCCCTTCTAACTTTAGCAATCAACTTGTAGCCATTTCCATAGTCTTTAATAAAACAACCATCTCTACTAAATCTAACTTGCAAATTCTGCTTTGCCATTTGTCCACTGCCATTTGTCTTAAAAAAAATAATTTTTTAGTGATAGATGGTACATGCAACACATCATATAGACTCTTTTTCTTCCCATCATGCATGACTAGCATTACGCGAAATATGGACTCTCTTTGTTGCCCCATAAGGGGTTTCTCTCATCTCTCTCTCACTAAAAAGAGATTCTAAAATAATATTATAATAAGAGATATTCTACAATCAAGCGAATCTTGTATTTGTATTTTCAATAGATTTCACTATTATTTTATTCCCAAACTGTAGGATAAGCTCACTTTTTCTCAAAATCCTCATAACTAAAAAATTTAAATTCTGTTTTCTCTTAAGACGGAGCCAATCATTAATATACGACTCTTTAATGCCCTCGTGACTTTTCAACATGAAAATATATTAGAATCATTCTCATTCTCACTTCTTAAAATGAAAGGAGTTAAAAAATGATATAAAATGATGTACACATCATATTTTAAGATTAGTTTTTACCCAACGACATAGGCTTTTTTACTCGAGAGTTTCCTTTTAAATTTTCATCTTTTTTAGACAAGTATATGCCTATTTTTGAGCATTTTTTCATTCCCTCTCAAAGCTCTAGTTTTGTCCCAAATTTTGTGTACTTTTCTCCTTCTCTCCAGAATAAGGTTTCTAGTATATGAATTCTTCTAAACCATTACTCAGTACTATCTACAACACTCTCTACCCTTCTACAAGAAATCTCAAAAATGGTTTTGAATGCGCGTCTATTCTCGTCAAAAACTTTCAGAGTAAACGTGGTTTTAGACGCGTAGATACACGCGTGTATAGACGCACAATATGAATATATCCACTTTTTTATAAATATGATTATATATTTACGTAGCGCGTTTATACATGCGTCTATAGGCGCGTCTAAGTGTGCGTCTATTTCTGACTATAAGTGCACTTTTAGACGCGATTTTGTAGACGCGAAAATAGACACGTTAATAAACGCGCCCGACTTTTTTTTTCACAATTCAAATATTGCGTCTATAAGCGCGTCTATGGAGCCTTTTTGTTGTGGTGTCATTTTCTCTCCCTCTCTCATTATACACAAATTATACAAAAAATAAATAAAAAAGAGAGAGAATACACTCTCCCTCCCTCTCCTTCTCTCATTTCATCCCCCTCCCTCTTCCATTTCCTCCCTCTCCCTTCCCTCTCTTTCTCTCTCTCTCCCTCCCTCCCCCTCCCTCCCTCTCCCTCTCTTTCTCTCTCATTTCCTCTCCCTCTCTCAATATATATACACAAATTATATAAAAAAAGTAAAAGAGAGAGAGAATGTACTTTCCCTCCCTCTCCCTCTCTCATTTCCTCCCCCTCCCCCTCCCCCTCCCTCTCCCTCTCCCTCTCTTTCTCTTTCTCTCCCTCCCTCTTCCTCTCTCATTTCCTCCCCCTCCCTCTCCCTCTCTTTCTCTTTCTCTCCCCCTCTCTTTCTCTTTCTCTCCCTCCCTCTCCCTCTCCCTCTCTTTCTCTCTCATTTCCTCTCCCTCTCTCAATATACACAAATTAAACCCTAAACAAGTAAAATAGAGAGAGAATGGACTCACCGTAAAGATTTGGTGAGGGTTTGGCGGCTCCTCTTCGCGATGGCGGCTCCTCCTCTCCTTCACAATGTTGGAAACTGCAAGGAAGACGAGAGACGAAAGGAAGAGAGGAGAGAAGAGAGATATGAGACATCGGAAGTGGAACCCCAGAAGTGTGTCAACTAAGCACACATGATAGGAATATATAGAGGGGACCTGTGGCGCTATATATAGACAAACTATACATAGCTAACACTATATATAGCTAACACACAAATGGCAGTGGCGGCAGCGAGCGACTGGGCAAGCCTTCTTCCTCTCCCTCTCTCACCCTCTATGCAAAACGGTCGCTCTCTCTCTCGCTCTCCCTCTCGAAATGTCTCACGAATGCGTGAAATGAAACACACTCGGGTTTCGGCCCTCTTTTTTTTCCCTGTGGGACGTCGCTATTTGCGTCGCAAATGCGATGCTAATAGCGACACAAATAGCGACACCACTATTCCTGCGTCGCTACCCGCCGTCGCTATGCATGCATTTCCTTGTAGTGTATCTTGGCTTCTTTCCTAATAGACTCTACTTCGAGTGTCGCATCAATCGTACATCAAATAACATATTCGGGTTGAGCTCCATCTTGCTGAATAAGGGATCGTTGAAGAATAGCCAGTTGAGCTTGCAAAGTTTGATGTGCTCTTCGTTCCTCTTGAGGTTGCATCATAATTAGGTCCAATTTTGGCTACATCGTCGGTTTTATTAAATCACCTTCGGCCATAAAATCTTCCATGGTTTGATTAGACATCCTACAAAATCTCAAACAACCTCACACACTCAAAATCTTCTTAAAAGGATGAGCGTAGCTCAAGTTTGGGTTTACGAGACTTGCTTTCTTTTAAAAATGGCTTTTTGCGACCTTACTTCTTTTGCAAGTACGGTAATTGATGAAGGTCTTCTTCCAACGAATACTTCTTCCGTGTAGACTACATATAACAATCTGCTTGCTGGAAATTGTCTCTATCAGGTGGTGCAGGTATGAACAGGGGCTTGTTGGAGTTGCAAAACCAGTTCGGGATTGATTCGAGAAAGAGCTCACTATGAACATCTGCTAGGTAGGGGATTAAATATTGAAATCTTTGAGCTTTAGAAAGCTTAACAAGCTTAATCTTTATGATAAGCTTAATAATTTCAGATAAAAAAAACCAATCAAGATGAAAGGATGTTGTTGACAGATTTGATGCCGTCAAGAACGTGCTACCGCCACAGATACTAGAATTTAAGAAGTTAAGCTTTTTATAAAGCCTATTAGGCTTTATAATCTCCAAAGTAATGAAAATTTGCTTCTCTTTTTCTTTGAGAAAAACGTCTTGATAAAGGAGCTTTTCGAGTGACCCTTCATCACCAAAGAGTGGTCCTTCATGATCTAACAGCATAGGAAGGGGTTCTTTACCACCATGAACATGGTGGTATTGACGGTTTTTTGCGAGACTATATGTAGAGCCTGTTCATTCTAGGAGATTCAACTTCACACGAGATGGTAGGCGATTGGAAGCCCTTGATCTCATCTCGCTCTGGTACCACTAGTGCGCAAATCGGATGTTGGATGCATACATAGCGAGCACTGGAAGGTTGCCAAAAACAAAAGAACTCTACGAAAGCTCATAAAACAAGAAGAAAGATTTGCACGACATGAATAAAAGATACAAATTGGGTACAATCTCCCTCCGTGCCTTATGTGAGCGCTCTACAAGGCATGTATTTATAAATTTATTAATCTCTAAGCTAAAAAGTAGCCCAATTTACAATTAGCATGCTTTGGCTTTTGTATTTTCTTTTGTCTAAATAAAGAACAAAGCGGTTGGGGGCCCCAAAAGTCGGGTTGTGTCCAAATACAATGTCCAATAACGAAATACTTAAGCCCAGTGCCTATGCGCATACAAAATAATAAATATTTGTCAAACACTTCAATAAATAAGCTTACCTAAATAAATGTTGGTGCCAAAATTTTAATGATAAGGCAGTGTCCATCAAAAAATGATAATTTTTTCTAGGTAATTTGAATACATGCCATCACTCAGTACTTCCCAACGCCACAACTACCTGCTCTACACATTAACTAGAGCATTCACAATTGTTAAAAACTAAAAAAATTAAACCGAAAAAAGTGAATACTTAGTAGTCTTTAGCTAATAAATAAATAAATAGGTTGAAACTCTATCTTAACCTTAATTTAATATGAGTGCACTCCAAACTCATAAACAATCCATTAATTTAAATATGTATTTTGCAGAACCACCTAGTATGGAATCACCCACATACACATTGAATTAACATGATGCTTGCAAAGGACAAGCGTCCTTGTCAACTTCTCGCAAAAGGAATCTACGTTGTGTAGAGCCCCGATAAGTAAGTATAGCTTTACCGAATCCACCGTAAAACCTTGCAGAATCCAGCGTGGAATAAAAAACCTCACGGAATCCATCGTGGTCTCACAGAATCCACCATGGAATATGCCTATTGGCATCACCCGTTCTGTAAAACACGAGTGCTCATGCATGATCCTCAAAGACCATTTCTTTTTGAATGCACAAAGCAAAGTACTTGATTTGTATATTCAAACTTGTATTCCTCCATCCATAAATTCTTTGAAGGTCTAGCAATTCAAGCGATGCATGCAAAAGTGAGTAGTATGATCATGCTTCGTGTCACCATTCATTTTATTCTTGATAGAAGAAGTTATGAACCATATCATTCAGTACATCCTCCTCTATCATCTCATGACACAAGGGTAGAGACTCATCATCCTCAAAGCCATCAATTTTTGTAGATTGTGATGCCTCCATTTCCACTCTTCAGTGCTTTGCCTCTTTGCATCTTTTTTCGTATGGTAGCGTGTGTAGGTGCATGCCGCCACCTTACTTTTAATAAGCAAAACATCCAAGTCATTATCAACATATCTCTTTAGTTAAAATGGGAGATCATTTAACACTTCACAAAGCAAGTCATTAGTGAAAAATTTTCAAGATCCCATTCTCCATACATGTTGATATGATTCATCGTGATTCTACATGCTGGACACATGCATCATCGACAATGGTCACACATGCATTTTATATTTTTCTCCGACCATGCTGAGTAATGATGCAAATGCAAGGTTTTGTCATCTATATCATTAGGTGATGAGAAGTTTTGAGAATGTGAAGAGGATTGATGCCCAAGGATGTGGACATCATTGCTACCAGAAGAGTGATGCCAGGAGACATATTTCACGGTGGATTCCGTGAGGTTTTGCGGTGGATTCCGTAAAATTTTATTACCGGGGCTCATATGCAAAGTGGATTCTTTGTGCGAAAAATCAATGGGGATGCCTATCCTTTTCGGGCGTTTTGTTAATTTTATGTGTACACGGGTGATTCCATAGCGGGTGATTCCGCAAAATAAAAATTTAAATGAATAAATGTTTATGAGTTTTGAGTGCGCACTCGTAATAAATTAAGGTTAGGATTGATTTCTAACCAATTTATTTATGTATTTGAAGACTGCTAAGTATTCACTTTTGTCGGTTTAATTGTATTATTTTTTCTAACAATTGTGAATGCTTCAGTTGATGTGTAGAGTGAGCAGCGGTGGCATTGGGAAGCATTGGAGGATAGCGTGTATTCAAATTATCATCAATTTTTGATGGGCGCGTATCTTAGGCATGGCACCTATATTTTGACTCACTTATTTATCAAAGCACTTGATATTTATTTATTATTTTTGTATACGCATGGGCGCATAATTTAAATACTTGTATTGGACATTGTATTTGGGTATCGCTTGACTTCTTGGGCATCCAATAGCTTTAATTCTTTAGTGGCACAAAAGAAAACTCAAAAGCTAAAGCATGCTATTTTGTAAATTGGGCTATTATTTGAGCTTGAAGATGAATAATATATTAAATACATGCTTTGTGGAGCGCTCACACAAGGCATGGGGGCAGATTGCACCCAATTGGTCTCTTTCACTACAAGATATAGACCTTATAGCGACGTTTAAAGCGACGAAAATACAAACAACAAAATTTTTCCCGTCGTCGCAAAAAGCGTCGTTATTGACGACGCCATAGAATCGTCGCTATATGCGTCGCAAATGCGACGCATATAGTGATGGTTACAGAGAATTTGCGATGCTCATAGCGACGCCAATAGTGACGCGAGCAGTAAATTTGCGACACAAATAGCGACAGTAACAGAGAAAAAAAAATTTTGTGGCAGGGCAGCAAGCTGCCCTGCCACATATAGCACTGTGTGCTGTATGAGAGCCATATAAAATAGTTTCTGCACTGTTGCATACAAAGCGTTTGCAAACAAAAAGAATGTATACTGAAATCATAAAACTGATACATGAAATAAATACATGATCGCATAAAATGCGATTGGTACAATCATAAAACGATATCACTAATACATAGAAAATGTCTACATAGATCAGAAGACTAAAAACTAAAGGTGTGTGAGCTCTAAGGATCCAAGGGCGAGCTACAAATCCTCCTCCCCCGAAAGCTCGTCCCGCTGCAAAGGAGCATCAAATGGATTCTGCAGAAAAAGAAACAACATATCAATCCACCATACAATAATGCATTCAAATATCTCATGGTAACTACGGACAAGAAAGATGAGTGACTTACAGGGCCGCCGCGTCTATACAATCGGTCGATCAATGCCCTGAGACCGTGTCTCTCTGCATATCGAGTCTCAAGGCCTTGCGGATCGTGATTTGTAACGGAGTGCTGCAAAGAAAATAAAATGCTAACTGTTAGAAACATGATTGTCAGTACAAAGAACATCTCAAAAAAATAAATAAGCAAAACAAAAGAGAAACTTACAAAGTCCTCCAAATATGTCATGTGGCCGCCACTCCCAAGATGATGCACCGATCCGGCCTCGATTCGTGCCCTCGCCGCCTCCCACTGCTAACTTCAACGTCCTGGCAAATTTGTAGCCTCCTCCCTCAGTCGGCGCCAGTCGTCTGCATCTAACCACTCGGACTTTGGAGCCCCACTCTTGATTGCCTTGCGTGCATCGGATCGTCTATGTGACATGTATGCACGCATGCAATCCATCATCTAGCCCGTAGAGAATCTATCTACTGCGGCTAGCACCGGGAACTCCTCGTGCAAGGATGCTACTATGTAGTCCTTGCTCCCCTCTGATATGTTCCTCCAATGATCCAGGACGTTGTGCCGAAAAAATTGTTGGGACAACTCCCTCATGCGAGCCATCACCCTCCTCCCCTCATCATTCATGATGATGGCTCCTAACCTACTATCCACTAGGTATCCATAACCCCTAGGAGTCTGCCTAAGATGGTCCCTCTTCCATCTTCGTCCACGCTCCTGGGCATATCCAGGAGACCCCTGTACATCCGGTGTACCGACGGGGGTACCCTCTCCCGGAGTGCCACTCAAAGGGGTGCCACCAAAGGGGGTGCCACCAAAAGGAGTGCCACCAAAAGGCGTGCCATCTGTCGATGGCTGCGCAAAAGCCGGAGTAGCTGGAGTGGACGTCCCCACAGGTGTGACAAATCCTAGAGGTGATGCAGCTCCAGCTGAACGACGAGACGGAGACACCACGTCCGTGTCTCCACAGCAGCACCCCCCTGATCCTCCTGCAGTCGCAGTCCCTCCCTCTGGCCCAAGTCGCGAGCATCGAGATCGTCTGCTCGAAGCTGAAGCATCTGATTGCGCTGAAGCTGATCTAGCAGAGCGCCCTGACGAAGAACGAGACAGCTTCTGGTCTGCCATCTCTCTGAATCTCGCGAGCTGATCTAGAGACATGTGTGCCATCATGTCTTGAAACTCCTCATTGCTCATCTCTCGACTCATCCTGAAAATGTCGATACCTGCACAGATAAAAAATGATGTTAGAATAATCAATTTAAACTATACAAAGCACATTAATATAAATCATTTTTGAAAAATATCTCTTAAAATGCATATCTTATCTACCTTTATGGAAGATCTAAACAACGAATTGAGTAATACAATTCTCCAAGAATGAAGTATTCTATGGTCCCATGTTAATCTCCTGACACAACTCTGCATACACTGGAAGGTCAATAGACATGTCACCACAAAAGAACAAGTCTGCCTCGTTCTCAAAAAATTCTACGACTTCTGTATTTCCATCATTGTTAGCCGATGCGGGCTCCAAGCTTGCGGTGGCCTCCACCCCTTGTAATATCGACCCCTCTATTTGCATATTTTCTTCATCTATGCCTGGAACATCGCTTTGATCATATACTCTCGCACCTCGAGGAGTTGAAGGTATAACATACCACCATGGAGGTTCTCGGGGGTTTGGATGGAAGATTACCTGTTCACAAACACTTAAAAAGCGAGTTCAAACCATTGTGACATAAACCATGTTGTATTACAATTAGCAAGCAAATGACTATTTGCACCTGTTCACAATGGGCCGGCAACACAAAGGTGTCGCGCAAATCCGTCCATTTTTTTTCGGAATCTATTTCGAGAAATCCAGATGGACCTCGTCGAACTGTTGCTCCAGCTCCTCCAAGTACCACTTTGAACCACTGCACATCGAATAGTATCATGGAGAAGCTACGGTAATCCACCGTAATAATACTTTGCAAATTCCCAAAATACTCCATCTCATCCACAATCGTGTTCGGATCCGTTGCTCATCGCCGGCTCTCTTGCTCAAACCTTGCCATGATACCACAGTCCATTGTGGAGCGCATTTTGTCAATACGCTCCACCCGAAAATGTCGTCCGCGCGACCACACTGCACTATATATTTTGTACTGCACATTGAAACACTCAAATTAGATGTAGCAAGCAAATTTAGATACGACACATTCTAAACCCCTCATTACCTTTGGACTACATCCCCTCGAGAACTCCCACTCCTCCATTGAGACCTCTGTCCCTTCACTAGATGCTGCGGTCAAGGCTCCATGCAACCATCGTGTTGACATAAACCATGGCATCTCCTCCATGCCTTCGGGATATCAAATCGGTCGGTGACGCGTACTGCGTCGAAATTCAGCTCGCGCTTCCTCTCGATCTTGCCTTGCAATCTAGTACTTGGCGAGCCACGTCTCCATGGAGGCATGGTGCAACATACAAAAGCGATTCACCTTCTCTTCCATTGAGGCATCCATTCTTTTTTCTACCCCATTTCCAACCACCACATCTTCAGTCAGCCTATCATCGTCCTTCAGCGTCCATAGCATTTCATTGTCTGGTTTCACCGTTGGTAGCCATTGTGAGATATACACTAACGCCTCTGACACCAACCAACCTTCCGCCATGCTACCTTCTGGACGAGCTCATTGTTGCACAAAGCCTTTCAGGGTTTTCATGAAGCGCTCCAGGAAGAATATCCATCGCGTATGGATAGGTCCAGCAATCTCCACTTCGTCCATAAGATGCACAAGAAGGTGAACTTGTATCGTGAGCATGCTAGTGGGCAGGTTTTTCTCAAAGAGAGAGACCATCTCAACTGCTCCCCGCCTTGCGGATTCAATAGAGGACGTCTTAATCTCTTTCTGTGAGATCCATTGCACCAAAGTCGACAACTTGTAAATGGCCCCGCGAATTTCTGGAGTAAGGCATCCCGTGATCGCGATCGGTAGGACAAACTGCCACAAATGAGAAAGCATTAAGAATAATGGTCACTTTTCAAATTTCAAAATGTCCACGCTAATTAAAATCCATTCTGTTCACAAACCTGACATATCTTATGCCAATCATGGGATTTTAGCCCAGACATTTGGTCATCTTTAGAAAATGCGGACCTGAGAGAACGCATCATACCCGTCGGAGTGCGGATAGACTTGATTACTTGCTTCACAATGCGCTCTTCTTTGGTAGACAAAACCCAGGGAGCGCGAGGAAGCTGCACTCCCCCTTCAGCACTCGACTGCGGCCAAAGCGCCTCCATCTTACCTACCTCCTTTAAATCCATTCGTGACCCTATAGTATCTCTCTTTCCTGTGATGTGGTCCCATAGCAAGCTGCCCTCATTTTTAAAAATATGCATGGGATCCAACAAGTGGTTGACCTGTAAGTGGGTCCAATATGGCAACTCGTAGAAAACTGAGAACCGTCACATTCCATTTGGATGTGATTCCGGGTTTACCATTTTCAGCTCATACCAGCTTGCAGCGTTCATACGTGTTGGAGGTCGTCCAAGAAAACCTTCCCTGAGTTCATGATCCTCCGGCAAGAAAGCGGTGTGTCCTTGATATACCATCTTCTTCATGGTTCGTGACCTTCGGGAGTCTAACTGTGGCCCACACAATGGACATGCATGATAACCTGAGGTAACCAGACCTGTTCCAATACCACGACCTAGTGAATGCTTGCTTGAATGAGATAAAATATAGATATTACAAACAAGAATGGAGGCCTGTTCACCTGAGCACTCTCCCAATCCCGGAAAGTTATGCATCGTCCACATGAGAATGGCTCGAATGTTGGCTGACCGCCGACCATCGCGCCTGCTCATATCTTGCACCGTGACCCCCTCCTCCCACAAAATCTTAAACTCATCGACTAATGGATGAAGATACACGTCCATATTTTTTACTTTGTAGCGGCCCGGGACGAGCAAGCTAAGGATGAGATGTCCTTTCTTCGTAGAAAGCCATGGAGGGATGTTGTAGTTGACAAGCACTATAGGCCACACACTGTAAGAAGTCGAGCGCAGACCGAATGGGTTCACACCATCCATGGCGAGACCGAGCCGAAGATTCCTTGGCTCTCGCGCAAAGCCTGGGAAGGTAGAGTCAATGTGGCTCCATGCGCGCGAATCTGCTAATATTCGTTGAACTCCATCCGTGGACCTATTCTGCACATGCCACATTGTCAAGCTTGCCATGGCAGATGTGCGAAACATGTGGTTTATGCGGGGGATGAGCGGAAAGTGTTACTATCGGAGGTTTATAAATGCCTTGGCAGAAAGAACATTGCCATTAACGAACTTATTATCCTTTAGCTATCTATTTGTATGGAGTGACCCTTGTAAGGTAGCTTTCGAGGATGTGAAACAAGAGCTAGTAAAAGCACCAGTTTTAAAAGCACCTAAAAGAGGTGAGGTATTTTACATATTTTCAGCAGCCACCATGCATAGTATGAGCTGCTATTTAGCCCAAATCTAGGAGGAAAAGTGGTATCATCCGATAGCTTTTGCTAGTCAAAAATTGGGCATATCAAAAATTAACTACACCTATATGGAGAAGTTGTGCCTTGCGATGGTCTTTGCGACTAAAAAATTCAGGCACTACATCCTCTATGAGAAGGTGGTTTTCTATACGAAGGTGGAAGGGCTTAGATTGCTTATGAATAAGCTGCAACCGCCTCATCGTCTGGCAAAGTGGTTAATCAATTTGCAAGAGTTCGATTATAAGAGTAAGCCATTGAGGTTGCAGGGTATTGTGGAATGCCTACTAGATTTCGGGGAGCCGAAAGAGACTTTGGTTGAAGGAAGTGATATTGAAGAAATATTTAAAATTGATAGCTTCTATCCCATCTTGGTATGGTGCTATCATGCATTATCTATCAACAGGAGAGACTGGAGTTGGTTTATCAAAATTAGAAAAAAGAAAAATCAGACAACAAGCTTTGAAGTTTTCCTTGATCGCAGGAACACTATATCGGCAAGGTGTTGATGATATCTATCACCGATGTATGATACCTGACGAGGTTCCTTTCATCTTGGAAGAGTGTCATGACTCTGCATGTGGAGGGCACTTCGCCGGATGGTTGATGGCACAGAAAGCTTTAAGAGCTAGGTATTGGTGGCCGTCCATCTTCCAAGATCCCTTTGAGTATGTTAAGAGATGTGATACCTGTCAAAGACATAACAGCAAAGAGAATAGGAAACACCCACTTACACCTATCATGGCTATCCTTCCATTTGAGAAGTGGGGCATTGACTTTGTAGGTCTTATCACCCCGTCGTCTCTACTACTCAGAAGAGATATATTATAGTAGCAATTGATTATTTTAGAAAATAGTCAGAAGTGCAAGCGACGAGGCAGGACAATTTTGCAATTAACCACTCTTTGGGAGATAAGGATGCACTCTTTGAATGTTTCACGACCATAGCCCACCTGGATGAGCTGAAATTGCATAGTTTATTACACCAGGAGGTCGCTAAGCATCGGATCAAGCAGTTGCATGACCTTAAAGCAAAGAAGTATACCTTTAAAAAAGGGCAATTAGTTTTGTACTATGATGCACGTAGGGAGCTGTTTCTAGGAAAGCTGGAACCTAGATGGGATGGCCCCTACAAGATCGTTAGGATAGGAAAAAATAGGTCTACGGTTCTACTAGCTGATCTGTAGGGAGTAGAATTTAAAAATGAGGTTAATCTTAATAAGATTAAACCTTATTATTTCTAAGAATACTAATACGAAAAAATGCATTGCAGGTCCATGCTGGGGCTGATTTGAGACTTGCAAAAGAGCTTAAAGCTGGTTGATGGGGCGGTAAATTTCTTATTTGGAGCACCCATATCTGGAGCAGAGATACCATCAGGGGAAAATTATTTGGTGGAGCAAAGGATACAAAGTGATTGAGCAAGGAGACAGAACCTTTGTGTGGGAGATCAAAGTCTTCTGCCATCACTACTTACGAATGTTGACAAGTATCCCTGTTGAGTTTAATGAAGAAGGTGGGATGGAGCCGTCAGTTCATCCTCTAGACATGTTAAATTTTGACTATCATAATTACGAATAGAGGAGTTTGTGATGGCAGGCTGTGTAAACCCATTGTGGATGTACACATTATATTTTGCCGAAGCCTCCAGGGGCCCTAATAAAAAAGAGAGTGTTGGAGTAGTAATCCGAGATCCCCGACGTAGAGTTACGATGAAGTTAGCTGCTTATCTCGGAGTAGGATTAACTAACAATATGGCGGACTTGATTATGGGATTGCATATTGCCGAGCAAGGTGGTATTCAACGATTGTTATTAAAAGGGGATTCCCAATTGATCTTGAATCAGCTAGATAGGACATACACAGTGCAAAATCCCATCCTTTGTATGTATCATCACCCTACTTGAGGAGTTTGAGAGAGTGTCGCTTTAGCTGATTCCACGTTACTGGAATCAGTTTGCGGATTCACTGGAAAATCTTGCTTATGAAGAAGACATTTTCTTCAACTGTGGTCCTAGTTTGGATATTGCTATCAATAATGAGACAAGACCCGGTCGCTTGTGGGAAATGTTATCAGAGCATGCAATATATGGCAGGCGATGGTTGATATGGGTGATGCAAAGAGTAGCTGAGACCAATCTACCATTGTTATCCTGGACCCATAGGCTGATTATACAACATGTTATGCGTACGCTTCTTGCTATATATGCAGGAGGGATGGGTCATAATCTTATGCATTTAGTTTAGGACTGTGAGTCCTATTTTTCCTTCTTGAAAAGGAGCATATTATTGTATATCTGTACTATTTCGGGAGGGATGTGTAGGTGCTATTATATTTGATTTCATTAGGCCAAGAGGTTTGATCAGTTGTTTTTAGTGAAAAACACCATATTGAAAAATATGGGAATTTCCCATAAGTTTAGGACACATGGTCAAATCTTTGGATTTGTCATAACTTGAACACTATAACTCCAAATTGAGCGGTCTATAGCTCAATATGACCATTTTTATGAAGGAAAATAAAGGATTTTTGATAGTTTATGATGATAACTATTTTCTTATTAGATGAAAATTTGTTTGTGTGCTATATGCATTATGAGTAATGGCTGTGTATCAGAAAATCTTGATTCTGTAATGATTTACATGCTCTATTTAATTCCCGTAAACCCAAAATGTGGTTTTTAAGTGGCAAAATGGTAGTTTTTCCGTTTCGGGTGGGTAAAAAGTGTTCCCATGGAGGGAATATGGAAGATAAATTGAATGTTAGTATGTTGAAGTGATTGGAATACGAAAAATAAAAAAATAGTATAATTTATTACCAAATAATCAAGAAATAGGGAAAATAAGAAGAAAATCAGAAATACATCTTGAAAAAATAAGGAAAAATATAATGATTGTTTGTGGATGTGTGGTAGTGGTAAAGCATGAGGTTTAGCCTCAGTTTTCCCTATCTCTTTCTCAAAGTTTGTGATTTATTGCCTTTTATACATCAAAACATGACAAAATGAACCTCTACACCTATGCAATGAAAGCAATACCTAAACGTAGGGGGTTGGGATGTTTGAATGGTGTGATTTGTGTGCTGATTATTGCTGATTTTCTGATATATCATGACATAGAGTGCGTGTTATTTTGATTAAGAGGATAGTAGCATGAGTGTTGTCTCGGTGCTATCCTTGCATCGCCGCAACGGGTTAGGAAATAGGCATTAAAAGCCTCGTTTTGCACAAGTAAGTGTCTGATTTGAAAATTATGTTTGAGCACTTTAGAATCATTCACTTTGCATATGTATGTAAACCATGGTATCGGAATAAAAAGCCTGGATGCATAGCACGTATTTTCAATAACAATGACCCATGTTTGAGTGTGGAAAGGCATCCTAAGCCGTAGGATAGACGTTCGTTTCTTGGGGGATTATTTGGTAAGGACACATGGTATCTCTGGACGACTAAAAAAGAAATGAAAGAGTGGAGTTTGTTCGTTTGTTTTATATGTTGCAGCGCATCAAGGGGCCAATCCTTGCGATGTAGGAGAGCTGTAGTGGGGCCGCGGTATTTCTACCGAGAGGTTTTCTCCCATGTATGTGATTATCATGGTATTTATTGCCAATGTGTATGGGTTCTCCCTCTGTGGAGTTTATAGAAAGGGAAACATTGGACTATAAAGCTATAAACGTATAGATTAGGCTTTAGGGCAGTTCATCCTTTAGCAACAGATTGACGCTCCTGGCCCGTGAGGCCGTGAGGGTGTGTTTGTCTGTTATGAGCATGAGGTCTAGCTAGTGCCATAGCCAGTGTCGACCCATTTCAGGTCCCATCATATTATGTTTAACATCTTATCTCTTTTTCTCTCTCCTCTCATTCTCTTTTTTTTCTCTCTCCTCTCTCTCTCTCATTTCCTTTTTCTCTCTTCCTCTCCTTCTCTCATTTCTTCTCCCTCCCTCTCCCTCTCTCATTTTCCTATTATGTTTAATGTCTCACACTCTCTCTCTCTCCCTCTCCCTCTCTTATTTCCTCTCCCTCCCCCTCTCTTTCTCTCTCCCTCCCTCTCCCTCTCCCTCTCCCTCTCCCTCTCCCTCTCCCTCCCTCTTCCTTTCCCATTTCCTCTCCCTCTCCCTCTCTTTTTCTCTCTCTCCCTCCCTCTCCCTCTCTCATTTCCTCCCTCTCCCTCTCTCTCTCCCTCTGTCATTTCCTCTCCCTCCCCCTCTCTTTCTCTCTCTCCCTCCCTCTTCCTTTCCCATTTCCTCCCCCTCACTCTCTCTCTCTTCCTCCCTCTCCCTCTCTCATTTCCTCCCCCTCCCTGTCCCTCTCTTTAATTTCCTTCTCTTTCTATCTCTCCCTCTCCCTCTCTTTCTCTCTCATACTACAACAGAAACGAGGCATAGACGCGCATGTTAGACGCGCAAAGTTGGACACGTCTATCACCGTGTCTATAGGCGCGTCTAAATGTGCATGTATATAGACATGACTTTTGCGTCTATATATCTGCGCAAATAGACACACTTATACACGCAAAAATAGACGCACACGTCAAAATTCAAATCATACTTAAATCATTTCTTTTCAAACTATGCCTTTCCTTTCCTACGTTTTTTGCGGTTTTGAAGCTTGAGTTTTGCCGACATGCAGTCTCTTCATGCCTCACCTAGTCTTTTCATGCCTCACCTCCTCATGACTCACCTCTTCTTTTATTTTAAACACACAAGAAGGGAAAAAGGAAAGCCAAGGAGAGGAAGAAAGACAGAACAAGAGAGAGGAGAACAAGAAGAAGCAGCAAGCAAGGAAGCAAGCATCAAGGGAGGAGGGTAACTTACCAAGGAGAGGAAGAAGGAGAAGGAAGAAGCGCCACCACCCGCCACACCAAACACCCAAGGTGAGTCTCTCTCTCTCTCTCTCTCTCTTTCTTTCTATCTTCCTCTCTCTGCTTTGTCTATGTATTTAGGATTTGTGATTCCAACATGTATTGCATTTTTTAAATCAATAATGGCGGTCGTATGCTAAAATCAGATATAGACGCAGAAAACGTTTCTCTGGGGGCGCATCTTTGAGCGCGTGTGCGGACGCGTGTGCTCTGCAGTGTACACGTGAGGATACACGCGTTGATAGACACACACAGAGACGCAGGTATAGACGCGCACAGAGACGTAGGTATAGACGTTGTATGTAATATGTTTTATCTACACAGGGTAATATGATTTTTCTTGTGTAGATGTGGAATCTTGGATCCTCCAGCACCCCATTCAACAAGGAGCAATTCATGGGGGAGATGACCAATTATCTTGGTCGCCCTCCCATTGCAGATGAGGTTTTCAGTGTGATGTCTGGGACACCTATCACATCTTTGCCTACACAGGGATCAATTGAGGTACATGGATTAGCCGAAGCACGTACATCTGCAGAGGCACGTGTATCGAGTGAGGTAGAGGGTAGTGCTAGAAGCAATCTCCCTCTTCAGTACTATCTTTAGTACTATGCAATAAGATATATTCCTCTTCAGCAGTCTATACTATGAGCAATCAAGTGATAGTGGAGGTATCTTTATTTTTTAAATTTCTGTGATGTTATTATTCCTCGTAGTTGTTGTTTAATCCTTAAGTATCGATTCATAAAGAGAGAGAGAGAGAGAGAGAGAGAGAGAGAGAGAGAGAGAGAGAGAGAGAGAGAGAGAGAGAGAGAGACAGGCAAACAGACAGACAGACAAACAGACAGAGAGAGACAGAGAGACAGAGAGAGACAGAGAACTGTGTGAGATGAACTAAGAAAATAAGTGATAGAGTGACAGAGACTAAATTAGGGTAGAAGATAAGATGATGTTATTGTTCTTCCCTAGCCACGCTTCTGTATAAATGTGTTTAAATATCTTTGATCAAATCTTGTTGAGAGGGTAGAGAGAGAGAGAGAGAGAGAGAGAGAATATTTTGGATAGAACAGAATATAATATTTGATGCTAATTAGAGGCAGATTAAAAGCTAAGATTACAGGTAGATTAGGGGTTCATTAGGGTCTATCATGACTAAAATCAATAGAAAGAGATCACAATGTAAGAAGCTGGAAATAAGGACTTAGTGTAAATAATATTCATATTATGCAATGTCACACTAACATTGATATAAAAGGAGAGGAAATGTAAATTTTCATATCTTTTTGAAACATTAATACAATTACTGTCCTTCTCTCCCATCTTGCTCACACCTTCTATGGCTTCTCCCTCTTTCTTATATTTCTCTCTCCAAATCTAGTCTTTCTCTCTCCCTAGTTTACTCTCTGACAAGTGGTTTCAGAGCATTGGTCTTTGATCCATTCTTTTTCTTCTATTTTCAATCGTATTTTCCTCCATAAAAATCAATTTCAGACAAGAATTGTACAAGACAGTGACTAGTGGAGTGCTGTAGACCATCTACAGTTAGTAAAAGCCTACATCTAGAGATCTCCAAGGTTAGATATGGCGGA
This sequence comes from Lygodium microphyllum, assembly GCF_053477565.2. Classification (NCBI taxonomy): domain Eukaryota; kingdom Viridiplantae; phylum Streptophyta; class Polypodiopsida; order Schizaeales; family Lygodiaceae; genus Lygodium; species Lygodium microphyllum. The sequence continues at coordinate 20,939,467 of NC_141135.1, read as the reverse complement.
GGATTGGCAGGTCCTCATAAAATTTCATTCAAAATTGGAGGTAACTAGGATAAAGGAGAGTTAATTGGACTTAGGTTAGGGCTAAACTGTGGTTACTTTTCAAAAGAGGTTTTCCTTTCCTCTTTCTTCAAGCTTTGGCCATGGATTTTTTCAATTGAGATCTTCTCCTTATTCACTAATCATTTCTCTCCTTTAACAATTACTTGCATAATGGCATTCTAGGCAACAAATGCAACAAGTTGCATACCATTTTATGGATTGGAATATCAGCCACGTGAGCAGGACAGCAATCCAAAATTTGTGCTGATTTTTCCAGCCCTGTTTTTCATCAATCTTCATCCAATCTTCAGCTATGTGCTTCTAAATGGTATTTGGCAGTGATTTCTTCAACTCGCTGATGTGTAGACTCCAAAATGGGGCTATATTTTTCATCATTTCACTCTCTTGAAACCCTACATGAACAGTCCATGGGCAGCCATGAAAGCTGTCAAGAATCGCTTGGTGGGGGGACTTGCTTGAGGTGCTGCGCCAAACACACACACAAGAGGAAGCTCACTCAAGAACACAAGAAGAGATATGGAGGCCAAAATGTTTTCTTGCTGGTTTTCTTCTTCTTCTTCCACACCCTATACAATGTACACAAAGTATAGTTTAGCATACATAGCAGTATCCATTGCAAGAATTCCAGCATCTAAAGTGAACATTTGGCCAACTCTACTTCCTTTTACGACCAACCTCCACTTATCATTAAAGTCTTCTACAAAACAACCTTTTGCATTGAATCGGACCTGCAACCCTTGCTCTACCATTTGGCTAACAGACACTAGATTCTTTGTAATTGAAGGCACATGTAATACATCTATCAGACTCTTTGTCTGATCATCATACAAGGACAAGGGAACCTTTCCAATGTGTTAAATTGGGTGGCATGAATCATCACCCATCTGCACATAACCTGGATTTTGTAAGTCTTGCATCTCTCCAAACCATTCAATATGACTGGTCATATGATTAGATGCACCTGAATCGACATACCATATATCATCATACGTCCCCTTTCCTGTAATTGCATTCATCATATGCTGCATAACAAACAAATGCTTATTTTTGTCTTCATTTTGTCGTGAAGACGATGCATAGTTTCCTTGCTGCAATTTACCACTGCAAATATTATCCTTCTTAGCATAACAATTGGCTGCAATATGTCATGTTTTGCCACAATAATGGCAAACAATAGCAGAATTTCCAAAGCTTCTATTCAGCCATCCACCTCTTCCTCTAGAGCTCCCCCTGCCTCTAAAGTTTCCTCTACCTTCAGAAACCTGCATTTCACCAAAATGTTGATTGAACGTATTTTGCTGGTTATCGCCAGCACGTCCCATACCACGGTCTCTCAAAGAGGATCTACCACGTCCCCTTCCTGAACTCGAGTAAAATGATTGGACCTATTCACCATTTCTTTTAGACAAATCACCCTACATATTGATCTCTTCAGTAATCATGAGAGAGATTAGCTCATCAAAATCTGGAAATGGCTTCTGTACATATACTGAAGTAACAAATGATTTCCATGCCTTCTCATTATTAAGGCTACTCAAAGTGGATGAAACCAAATCATCATCATCCGACATTGCATCAATCTCTGCTAAAGCATCTGCAATGCTCCTCACCTTCAACACATACTCATTGACAAACATTTTTCCTTTCTTCAAGGCATTCAACTCTTGCTTGAGTTGAATCTTGCGTGCCTTTGTATTTACTGAAAACATGCTCTCAAAAATTGTCCAAGCTGCATGTGAAGTTTTTGCATTCCTGATATGTCCCAGCATAGTATTATCAATGACTGCAGATAGCCAGCACAACACCTTTTTGTCTTTTGCATTCCACTCTTTCCATGCTTTTAACTCATGTGCAGTCAGAGGGATACCTAGCTTTGGCTCCTTTTCTTCACCTAAGACAAACTCGAAAAGGCCCTTTTCAATGAGGAAGTTCGTCACACAAAACTTCCATGAAGGGTAGTTGTTCTTGTCAAGCTTCTCAATAATGGGATTTCCACTGTTCTCTGCCATTATCACAAACAAGGATACAATACAGCAAGCTAGTCTTCTGCAATCTTTCACAACACGTGCACAGTAATACACCAAGCAACCTTTTTCACTGATTGCTCAATAGTACATGTAATATGCAACCTATTTGGAGATAAACCTTATGTTTACTTCCTGCAAACACCTAAAAAATTACAGATTCACAATTTGTAACATGTGCACCCACTTTCGGTCAATACAGTCGAAATCACAGTGTACCCTGAAACTGATGTCTGCAACCTTGCGGCTCTAAAACAGGGCCTGACACGGCCTCAGATGCCTAAAATAACCATGGAATGGCCCTAAAGGACTTATCTATAGAATATACACTGATATACTTGCACACCAAATCTCATAGCAATCTGAGATTTTTGCTTGACCTTGCTTCCAGTGCCTCCGCAGGCATTATCCAAGAGAGGGAGTGGAAGAATGGGAGAGCTTCTTACCCATTGCTTGCTTGCTCAAACCTTGCTTCTTCCTCTTCAATTCAGCCTTCGAAATCACAAGCCAGGAAGGTGCTCGGGAAGCCGAGGAGTGATGGGAGCTTGAAGGAGTCGGATATGGCTGTCGGGAAGGAGACCCAATGCAAGTAGGGAGTCGATGGGATGCTGAGAGAATGCCATGAACCAAGCTCAAGAGTTGGAAAGCAAAGGTCTGATACCAGTTGAAAGGGAGTGACGAATCGAAGGTTAGACTCGAGAGCTATGGCGAGAGAGCAAGAGAAAGAAAGAGAGACACAAGAAATGGGAACTCCAACAGTCACAATGTGTGACTGGGCCTTCCTTTATTCAAACTGTCACTAAAAGAATAAAGAATAAAGTGACGGTGATGGGCACCCACCACCTGCAGTGTGCAGTGGCGGTGACTGTCAGTATAGTAATACACGGGTGGCTAGGGAGAGGCGTCTTTATCCCCAACAAATAGAATAGAAGTTGTAAGGGTAGAGATGGACACTTGGAAGACCTCACCAGTCGATTTGGATGCCATCTCCGCGATGCTCAAGGGTGACGCTCAAGTCACCCTTGAGCAAGCCATCAAGATGAGGGGCAGGCTTGCCATGCTAGTTTGCATAATGACAGTAACCCTTCATGGGAGACCTAAGCCCTCACCTTCCCAGTGCCAAACAACAAAAGGGAACTGTAGGAGATTCTGGAATACCTAATGGACAAACTAGCTGACAACCCAACAGCAAACTTCAAACCACTTCGGGATCTCTTAAGCGAATCCAAGTGGCAATGGACTAGGGTGCTTGACTTAAACCTTACTTACAATTGGGCCCTAGTTCGTGATCAACGACAAGAGATAAATCAAGCCCTAGGAGACGACGAGCAGTCTGAAACAGAGGACTTTGATAACAAGTACGAAGACTGCCAATCCTTCACTGACGAAAGTGAGGGGTAGATAGACACAGTAGAATACCACACTAAGGGACATGAAATAGAACAAATACGGGTGGACTCCAAGCCACAGAAAAGGAGTGTCTACAGGATAGAGCAAGGGATCATGCGCATGGATTGTGATCGTACTTGGTTGGAACACGTAGGAGCCATAGACCTTGAGCAAGCAGGCCTAGCCCAAGTGGGAGCGACACCAGTGCTTGCAACCACCAAGGGAGACCACCTCTTCTAGCGAAGATGGCGAGTTCAAATCTTAGTCGGAGGTAAGCTCGGATAGTGACCCAGAAATACCTAGGCCACCCAAGACCCGATGCACCAACGGGAACCTACTCGTCCACCTGAGGCGTAGACGATTGAAGCAGAAAAGTGTGAAACAACCTAGGGACACGCGAACAAACGAACAACAAAAATCGCGGAATCTCCCTAAAAGATTTACAAAATTGAAGAAAGGAGATAGGGTAGTGATCTTGTTGGGTGCCAAACGGCAAGGACAAATGAGCAAAGCAATCGAGGGACCAGCCAAGGTCAAGGAGATGAACCTAGCCTAGGAAGGGGAGACACCCCGACCAGCCTTCATTGCCGATGACTTGACTGAGTAAGAAGAAATGAGTCTTGTTTCTCTCTTGCGAGAGTACGTAGACGTATTCTCTCGGTCCTTGAAAGGGCTTAAAGGGGTAGATCCGAGTGTAGTGACTCATAATATACCCATGACACCAGACACAAACGCCGATGAAGCAATGACCATATCCAATGAATCCAAAGCATGCTCATGTTGTCAAGGAAGATATTGATAAGCTGATGAGAGCAGGATTCATTTACGAAATTAAGCACACGGACTGGGTATCACCCATAGTCATCGTGATGAAGAAAAACAAAAAAAATTAGAGTGTGCATCAATTACAAGAAGGTGAACGTTGCTACTAAAAGGGACAATTATCCATTGCCATACACCGAGCACATGCTTGAAAGAGTGGTGGGCAAGGAGGCCTATACTTTTCTGGATGGCTTCTTAGGATACAATCAGGTGTAAGTGCATCCTGCCGATATGCATAAGACTGCCTTCGCCACCAATGAGTGGGGTGCCTTTGCTTACATAGTCATGCCTTTCAGGTTGAATAATAGCCCTGCCACCTTCCAATGCCTCATGTGCACCATATTTAAAGACGTGCTTCGCAATGAGTTGGAAGTCTTTGTCGATGACCTCTGTGTTCACTCGACTTGGATGGAACACTTAGACAAACTCCAAGCAGTCTATGAGCAGTGTCGCCTATATCATCTCTCCTTGAACCCCTTGAAATGCCAGTTTTGGGTGAAGCATGGATGCTTCCTACGCCACATGGTGTCAAAGAATGGCATTGCCACTGACTTCTCGAAAGTCAGGGTTATTGTCGACCTTCCACCCCCAGTCAACTACAAGGGAGTCCAATGCTTCTTAGGCCATACGAGATACTATCGATAGTTTGTGTTGAATTATGCATTGATAGCCAGACCTTTATACAAGATGCTGATTGTCTTTGAATGGACTGAAGCATGCCAACGAGAATATGAAGAGTTGAAGAAGGCTCTAACCACAACACCAATTCTACGAGCCCTAGATTGGACCATTACCTTCCACGTGTATATCGATACTTCTAAATTTGTTGTGGGGCCAGTGTTGTGCCAAACTGGCAAGCGCAACCTAGACAATCCAGTAAGCTTTACTAGCAGACAACTCACTAAGATGGAAATGAACTACTCGATGACAGAAAGAGAGGGCTTTGCCATGGTATTTGCCGTGAAGAAGTTCCGGCATTATCTATTGGCTACACTCTTTGCCTTTTTTGTGGACCATCAAGCCTTGCTATATCTAGTGAATAAACCTTGCATTACAGGGCGCATAGCTCGGTGGCTCCTTTTGCTTCTGGAGTTTAACTTCTCCGTTATTGTACGAAAGGAAAAACAACACTACATGATTGATCATATGTCACGCATCCCCACGAGAGAAGCCGCTGGAGAAGGCATTGCCGATGAATCGCCAGACGCCCAGCCAGACGCCCATCGCTTTAACCTCTCTACCGAGAGAAATTTATTCAAGGCCGATCTAACGCCATATTGGGCAGATGACATAGTCCAAGTGCTTGAGCACGGACTGCCTGAATGAGCGATAGAGAAGGCAAGACTGAAGCGACTCATTCTCAAAATCCAACCCTACCAGTTGATAGCAGGCCAGTTGTATTGCCTAGGGCAAGATAGATTGCTACGAAGATGTGTGTGCAAGCATGAGATCCATGATGTGCTCTCAGAGGCACACAGTGGAATTGTTGGTGGACACTTTAGTGGAGACATGACGGCCCGCAAGGTGTTGTAGTCTCAACTATGGTGGCCAACATTGTTCCGTGATGCAGCACGATGTGTTAAGCATTGTGATGACTGTTAGCGGAAGAAGGTCCCGATTCGCAAGGATCAAATGGAGTTGACCCCAATCATTGCACGACAACCCTTTGAAAAATAGAGAATCGACTTCATAGGACCCATCAGCTCTGTTGCATAGTATTCGCAAGCCAAATACATCATTGTGGCCACAGACTACCTAACAAAGTGGGCAGAGGCGAGAGCAACACAAAAAAACAATGCTCAAATAATTACCAAGTTCTTATGGAAGCAAGTGATCTCACGATTTGGCTGTCCCATCAAACTAGTCACTGATCAGGGCACACACTTTATCAATGAAGTGATAGTGTATCTCCTATCCACCTTCCTAATTATCCATCGAAAATCCTCTCCTACCCTCAAGCAAACGGCCAGGCAGAATCCACGAATAAGATTCTTATCAACGTCCTAACCAAGGTAGTCTCTGCCTTGCACAACGTTTGGGATAATAAGTTGACGGCAGTCTTGTGGGCTTACCGCACAGCTTATGAAACGACTGTTGGCCAGACCCCCTTTAGGTTGACCTATGAAACTGAAGCAATTCACCCTATAGAATTCTTTGTACCTAGCTTGTGAATCGCACTTCAGGAGCGGTGGGAAGGAAAGGAGACATGGACACAACGCCTAGTTGAACTCGAACACCTCTTAGAGACTCGCCTTCTAGCCACTCATACACTCATATGTGAGAAGGCACGACGCAAAAGCGGGTTTAACAAGCATGTCAGGCAACACGACTTCGAACAAGGCAACTTAGTGCTCCTATACTCAGTAAAAGGACATAAGCAAAAAATGAAGTTTAGGGGTCTTGGACCTTTCAAAGTCCGTGCAATCAGCCGAACGGACAACGTCGAGCTCGAGACTCTAGACGGTGCGGGAATAGGCTTCTTCAATGGTAGTCATGTCAAGAAGTACTATCCTCCCACGCATCCTTTGCATGAGCCACTAATGTTGCAACCACATGTCAAAGTACAAGGAAACCATGGAGTCCGCATACCTATACATCATGATCACAGCCAAGCGGACATGCGTCTTTAATGCCTTGATCGAGGAGGGAGCGGACTTCAATGTCTTGACTCACGATCATTGGACCCAACTTGGCAAACCACCACTACAACCCATTCAGGCCAAATTACGCCCATATGGGGGCTGCTCATATGCACTTCTGGGCAAGTGCAAGGCCGCCATTTCTATCGAGTCTGATATTGTACCAATGATCTTCTACGTGTTGCCAGATGCCAAAGACGCAGGCACGGAGTTATTTCTAAAAGAAAACCCGTTGCAACGTTGATTATGAGTTGCAACGCATCCACCTTGCCATAGGCAATGTCCGCATTGTTACAGCTTTTAGCACAAGGGCTGCGCGACCTCACCACAGTCCGCACGGCCACCGGTAGAAATATTAGTAGCCAAATCTAAGGAGAAGGGTAGTGCTCGGCCACCACCCACCACCTCTCAAGAACAATTGCTCATGGTAGCAAAAGCTAAGGCCCAATAGCCTAGGTTTCAATGGAGGCCTAGACAACGGCAACCACTGCCTAGGAGTCAACGCACACAACCTCATTAGACCCGAAGCTTTAAACCTAGAAAACCAAAGCGTATTTACAGAAAGCGGCGCATGATCAAGAAAATGTGGGTCCCTAAAGCCCTCTTGCATGTTAGAATATCAAGCTCATACTATTCTCCTGCTAGTATGTATGACTGACATTAGCTGTGTCCAGCTATATCAACAAGTGTGGGACATTAAATAAGTCGGTAGTCTTAGACCGAGTGTGAATGGTCCTACAGACCTTAGTACTATTGTATACACTTATGTTATGTTAGTAGTCTATGAAATAATGGAAGATGATGAACGACCTGAAGGTCATGTTGCTGCTCCATTACATTATCTCTCTCCCTCTCTCTTCCAACATGGTATCAGAGCCATCATGGATGGGCTCTTGAAGGCATGAAGCTGTGAGAAAGACCTATAGCCTAAAGACTCAGGGCAGTGTTTGAAGAGAAGCAAGCTATCATTGTGCAAGCTGTCATTGTATCTATGAAGGTATGCATTTTGCCATTTTGGGTTCTATGGTTCATGGCAGTGCTTAAGGCTTGATTAGAGCCTTCAGGAGACTTGGTTGAGCATGTAGAAGGAGACGACCTGCTGCTGTAAACTGTCATGCTGATGGCGTGTTTGTGCCTGCTGTAAATGAAGGCTATCCTGCTACTACTGAAGAAATAAATCACTACTTGAGTGATCTAGAGCTTGTATGCTTGCTTGGAAAGACATATTAATGATCTAACATGTCAATGCTTGGTTTGGAGTTGATAAATGAGTTGGAAGAGTGAGCTTTAGATCTGAAATACAGTCCAGGTTTGTTACAAACAGGGAATACACAGCATGTATGTATCTCTAACATGTGATTTGAGCATAGATATGCTTATGCAGATATATGCATTGGTTGGTATGCTTATGAGCTGAAGTCTTGGTGGCAAAAATATTCAAATCTAGAATTTTTTAATGGCTGGAAATTGTCATTGAACAGGGCAGCATACACTAGAGTCCTCCTAAAAATTTGAAGCCATTTGATGAGCATTTTGAGCTCTACTGAAGTGAGGATTCATTCAGGAAGCATATGTACTGAGTTTGATGCATTTGGGTTGCATTTTATTGATAAAATATTCAGATCTGAAATTTTATGACAGGTTGAAAACTGTCATAAAATCGTTTTCAACTGTCATAAAATTGTCATCATCATATACTCATTGCCTTGAAGAAGTACATGCCTTTTGTTACCTACAAGGAGTTGTATGGTACGGGATATGATTGTTGAATGCTATGAGCATTGAGATGAGCATTGAAGGCTCTTAAAAACTAAAATATGAATCAAAAAACAAATGCTTTGATAGTGTATTGGCTGGTCATAAACAGTCCATGTACTTTTTGACATTACTTCTTGAAGACTGAGAGTCTGCGAATGCCTGTATGGTTATATATTGATCCCTACACACAGTGGCATATGTATGAAGTGGCTTGAGGATCTCTTGGGCTGAAATACATATTGGTTTGATAGGTTATTGTCTTTATACAATGTGTGAGCAGATGTATGTCACTTGTACTTGCTGGATATGCATTGTTTTGTGCCCGTATGACTTTGTCTAGTTGCCTACATATACTAGCAAATGTCTGGGAAAGTTTGGAGCATGTATGACATGTTTTAAAGTGGTTTTTGACAGTAAATTCACTGCTGGTTACTAAAAAATTGCAGGTTTCATACTGCGTATTCTCTTTACTGCAATAAGCTTGCATGACACAAAGTTACAATACCTGCAAAGTCTATGTACTGATGTACCTACGGGTTATACCACATGTTTGTGGATGTTTTTGAGGTTGTAAAGGGTTGAAATACCCTGTTTTTTGCAGAGAATAGTTGCAGAAAACTGTCATAAATAGTCAAGGACTGAGGTTGGTCAGAGTGACTTGTTGGCTTGTAGGAAGTCAGGTAGTGACTAAATAGTGTCTGGTACAACATGGCAAATGCAAAAAGGACTGACAACATAACCCAGATAGTGGGGGAAATGCTTGATAGTAACAATCATGCCATATGGAAGTTCCGTATGGAGAACTTCTTAATAGGGAAAGGCTATTGGGAGTTGGTGACTGGAGCGGAAGTTGAACCTGAGCTCCAGATCGACCTACGGCTGATCAGAGACGATTACATAGAGCTTGGATAGAAAGAGCTCGTAGAGTCTTGCACTAGCTTTCTTTATGTATCTCAGATACCATGGTAATGCAGATAATGAACTGTAACTCTCCTAAGGATGCATGGGACATTTTGGTCAAGTATTATGGCACAAGCATAAGTGCTAAGAAGATACAATTGAAGCAGAAGTTCAACAACATGGAGAGGAAGAGCAGATCTATATAGGATTATGTCACAGAGGTTAAGACCATTGCGGATGAGTTGGCATCTGTTGGTTCACAGGTTGAAGATGAAGACATGGTTGTTATTACCTTGAACGGCTTGGGGCCTGAGTATAAGTATTTTGATAGTTCTGTGTCTGTGCGGGTTGAAATGCCTGATTTCAATGAGTTGGTTGCATTGCTTATCCATGAAGAGGTTAAGCTTGGTTTGTCTGCGTGATCTAGTAGTTCTAAAAACAAGGATGCAATTTTCTATTCCAATCAACACAGCCGTGGCAACCGTGGTAGAGGCTATGGATCTGGCAGAGGAGGCTAGTAGATTGCATCCTATGGCAATAACAACTAGCATGTATCGAATGTAAGAGGTGGTGGAAACTTTAGAGGCAGGGGGAGATCTAGCCCTAGAGGTAGAGGCTCTTGGCAACAACAGCATCCATCTGACAATCCGAACAAGGATACAAATTGTCATCACTGCGAGAAGTATAGGCATATTGCCAAGGACTGCTAGAAGAAGCAAGGCAATCAGAAAGGCAAACAACATGGGCATTTTGCTACATCTAGTCAGGCAGATGATACTTCAGGAGATAGATTTTTTGCCATGCAGTATGTAAAAGACAGAGTTGCTGAAAAATCCACTGATGATGCAGTTTGGTACATTGATTCAGGGGCATCGAACCATATGACTCCTCATGGTGATTGTTTCAGTGATATGGTGGCTGAAAAAAAGGGCTATGTCTGTATAGGTGATGACACACAGCATAGCATTGAGCATAAAGGCAAAGTGCCTCTTGTGGTTCATGATGGCAAAAAGAGAAATTTGCATGATGTATTGCATGTTCCTTCGATTACGAAGAACCTATTGTCTATTGATCAGATGACGGTAGCAGAACTTGCAAGTTAGATTCAACAAGCATGGTTGCTTTATTGAAGAGTTTGGTAATGGATGCAAGTTAATAGCTCGTGGTCACAGGAATGGCAGAATGTTTACTCTTGATGCTACCTTGCGAGAGCTGAATTCAGCCATGTTTGCCTATGTTTCTGGCACTATCAAAGACTTGGAAATTTGGCACAAGAGAGTGGGGCATGTAAATTTGCAAAGGCTGCAAATTATGCAAAAAAAATAGCTTGTTACAGGTTTATGCAAGTTCCAATATTTAGATATTGGTCATGTATGTGATGCTTGCCAGTTTGGTAAGCAGTCAAGGTTGCCATTTGTTAGGCATGTAAGGCAGAGTACACATCCATTGTAGTTAGTGCACTCTAATGTTTGGGGGCCAGTCCATAATGCATCCATGGGAGGCTCGAAGTATTATGTTACATTCATTGATGATTACGGTCGCTATACTTCGGTTTACATTTGAAGATAAAGGATGAGGTATTTGTTGTTTTTTAGTAGTTTAAAAAACAGGTTGAAAAGAAATTTGACTATTATATCTCTTGCTTGAGGTCAGATAGCGGTGGGGAGTATGTGTCAAATGAGTTTGACAACTTTCTGGCTAAAAATGGCATACGTAGATAGCTTACATGCAGTTATACTCCTCAGCACAATGGGGTAGCTGAAAGGAAGAACAGGGTCTTGATGGAAGCTTCTTGTGCCATGATGAATGAGAAGAAAATGCCGCTCTATTTTTGGGCTGAGGCTCTTATGACAGCCATGTATATCTTGAATCAGACTCCCACTGCAGGTATTCATGAGATGACACGGTTTGAGAAGCTGTATGGCTATAAGCTGGATGAAAGTCACATGAAAGTCTTTGGCTATCTTGCTTATGTGCATATTCCAGATGAAAAAAGGAAGAAGCTGGATCCAAAAGCGCATAAGTGTATTTTCATTGGATATTCGCAGGAAAAGAAGGCATACAAATGCTATGATCCCTCTACCAACGAGACCTTGGTGAGCAGGGATGCTATTTTTGATGAGATGGGTTCTTGGTATGTATCACCGGCAATAGTGCCATCGGATATGCCTTCCACTCATGTATCTACAGTTGATATGCAACAGAGCACTGCTATGACAGGACCTAGTCAAACAGTATCTCCATGGATAGGGAGATTGAGGAGCTCACCATCCACTGACACCAGTATGTCAGTGAGGGGGAGATATGATGTCACAGACAAAGGAAAAGAGAATATGATGAACAACCTGAAGGTCAGGTTGCTGCTCCATTACATTGTCTCTCTCCCTCTCTCTTCAAACATTGCACGCACAAGGCTACTATGAGGGGAATGCTTGGATATGGATCCCTAAAGCCCACACAGCCAAGCGCACCACTCGTACGCCGCCCTCAAGCTTGATCACCCCAAGCCCCATAGAATCTCAAAACCATAAGCCGCAGTGCTTCCTAGACCCACCTCCATCAAGCTCATCCATACGTGCCCAACAGAGTCGAACAAGCCTATCGGCCCAAATGATAGACATCGTCACATGAGCCATCACCCGCTAGAGCCAATTTGATTACAATGATCCATTCTAAAGGGAGCAGTCCATCAGTTGCTACTTATCCATCCCTAAATGTAGAATTCCAATCGCAACCTCAAGAACACCCACAACCACAACTATTCATTGCCAAAAGCTTTAGTGCTATAAAATCCTAACCACAAGCACGTCTTAAACCCTCCTATGAGCGAAAATCATTTTTGACACTGGCCTCAGATCTAGTTGAAGATACGAGGGATGACGTGGTTGATTGCATTAGACAACTAGATGCCACTTTCAGAGAGCTAGCTCTGAGCTACGACCCCTTGGACTTAGGCTTGTTGCCTAAGCCTTTTGCAATCGAAGTTCATACAATGCCTTGTTCATAGGAGACGTTTGAACTTGCCTTCGCAAAAGCACCTAACTCTGCTACTCAATTGCTCAACAGCGAGATCTCTAAAGTGCAAGCCCTCAGTAGTCCTACAACCGGTCTAACCTTCTTGTCAACTGTCTTATATTATTTTTGTATTCTGGCTTCTTTGCTATAACCTGCAAATTTCAGTTTTTGTTGTAAATACCCTGGTAAACACAAATTTTGTGTGTATAAACAGCACCCAACTCTTTTTGCTGAAATATTTTAGCAAAGAATACCTTTTGATGAGAATTATCAGCACCCAAATTTACTTGTAACATGAAATAAAAAATTTTCAAATACATCGCCAGAGAATGGACCTGTCAAACATATGACAACTCTTGATTTTCAGTTTTCAATAATGTTGAAAGATTCTCCATAGTATCTGAGCATGATAGCCCATCATAGAGACCATCTATCCTGTCTTCGTCCTCTAAAACACCTAGAAGCTTCAATTCTTTTTCTTTTCTCTTCAAATATGGCATGGAAGCTCTAGGCATGTCCATAATATGCTCAAAACACAAAGTACTTTTAGTAGATATACCATAAACACCTGAGGAAAAACTACTGGTGCCAGGAGATGAGAGCTCTCCCAGTCTCGTACTACTGTCGTCTCGCAAGATAGTGGTACCTAACAAAAATCTAATTCTCCTGTTGGAAGAAGGGAATCCCTCAAAGAATCCTTATTTCACTGATGGTTGACACAAATTGTCATGAACTAGACAACCCTCTTTCCATCCTTGCATAAGCAGACACATCATTCATAACCTTAGTCTCCATCCAAGACTCAGCAATGAATGGTTGTCCCAAAATAATAGGATAGGATCAAGAGTTCTGTACAAAGAAATGATAAGTCTCATCTACGTCTCCAATAGAAAATTTCAAGTTCGAGCAAGCAATATACAAATCTCCTATAGTGTTGTTGGTTGTATGCATGCACCAACCATGATCCACATCAATTGGCCATCTACCAGTATTATACAATCCATGCACTATGACATTAATCGCAGAGCCATGATCCAAAAGAGCAACACAAGGGGTCTCCATCTCACTGAGGTTGACTACCATCTCCGTAGTTGCACAAGCCTAGTGACTGTGAGAAAAATGGCTACAAGGCACCAATCTAGGTGCGTCATCACTCTCTGCATATTGTACGGGCTGAAGTAAAGGCTAAAGAGTTTTCTTGGACTTCGTACATAAAGCTCGATTTGTAGACTCCTTAGTAGTCTCCTTGTCAGAATCAATCTCCTCAATCTGCAAGCCATACATAATAGCCTCAGAGCTGCTTAAGCCTCTCAATGGATCATATGTTGTGTTGGCTCTTCAATAACTAGTTGTTTTCTTTTAATGATATTAATGATAACATCATGAAATTATCTTTTGGTGATCCCCAAGACTTCTCCAAGAGTGAATTCGATTTTGCAGTTAAGAATCTGATCCTCAAGCACCTTCTTCAAGTCCAAAGTTGTCTCAATGTTGGAAACCAGCTTGAATCTAGGTTGCTTTTTCGGCTTCAAATCCTTTGTCTTCGAGGCTTTCTGATCTTTCTATACTTTCGGCTTCTGAACATCAGCCATACTCTGCTCTGGTCTTGAAGAAGAAGGTTGAGAAACTAGATCACTCCTTCTAGTCACCCTCTTCGAACCTTCATGCTGATCATTATCTCTTTTCCGCTTCTCCTCAATAAGTGCTACAAATCCTTGAGATTTTGCCATATAAGCATAGATATAAAAGATATCAACTCAATCATCCCATCCAATCCCTTTCCTAATATTATCATCACTTATGATGACTGAAAGTTCAGATATTGAAGCTTTTCCCTTTTTCTTTGCATGCAGTGCATAGGGCCATAAAGGAGATTTGTCCTTCTGCAACTACTCCAACTGAAGGCCATAGGCAGTAGCTTCTCTTGCACTTCTCACATCACATAAGAAGAGTAGAAAAAAGACTTCTCTAACAATTTCTTCATACCACCCTTATCGAAATTTGGTTTGATCAGTTGCTCTGTATCTCCAAAACATATCATCTTGTCTTTCCAAACTACCAACTTCAGCCTTCTCGCTTCTTCCAAATCTTGATAGTCCTTCTGCTCATGATCTGGACTATCACACCACATGCAACGACGACACAATCATTCTTGAAAGATATTGCAAGAGTAGAAGTTGGGGCTAAAATAGGAGGTGGACTAAGTGGCTCCTACTCCATTCTAGTCATCTTGATTTTCAGGTCTTTTAAGTTCTTTGATATCTCCTCCACCATATCTTTGACAACTGGTTTTGCAGATGGTCTAACAATCTTAGAAGGAATAGGCATAGGTATAGACACGAGATGAGAAATAGGAGAAGTAGTGGTGGATGTTGCAACAAGAGAAGTAGGAGAAGTTGTGGAAGGAGAAAACATCGCTGGTGGTGACTGCATCCCTTTCTATAAGTGAGCCTTCTATCTCTACCTCTTTTTCAGTGTAAAAACCGCATCAACAACATCCACAAGCTTACTTGGAGTTGTAGAGATGTAGCTTGAGGGGGAGTAGTGAGATGGTAAGCTCAATATGTACATATATATTGATGATGGATTGGATGGTTAGATTGGTCCACATGTTTACACTTAGAACGTAAGTGATCGTTATGACACTCACATGGCCACTCACTCATCACATAATATTATATTATAGTTATAGCACTTACCAATTAGTATGGTCAATGATGCACTATTTGTCTTAGTAGGCCACTTTTACCTCATCTATAGTTAGTGTGAGAAAGAAGAAAAACAAGCAATAAAGATTTTTGGTCTTTTATCTTTATTATTGCACCCACCACATGCTTCTTGACAAGAACTAGCCATGAGTGCATAAAGGGTAGCATACCCAAGAGGGGTGGAAACCCGAAAGCTCATGTATAAAAGGGATGAAAAATAATACAATGGGTTATTATCATGTGTGCACTTTCAGAGCTCATTTCTCTTACTTCCATCTTGTCCATTTAAGCACGGTTTGAGAGTGAGTGTGTAAAAGTGAGAAAAAGTGAGGAACCTAGAGGGTGAAGCTTCTGTTTTTTTACCTTTCTCTTCTTTGGCCTTCTTCCTACATAGCTTGGAGGGTGAGAGGGTAGAGTTTCGTATAATTTCTCCTCTATATTTCCTCTATTCAATGGAGTACTTTGTTATTGGATCGATTGCAATGGAGTAGTGGGAGTGGATCTTAAATAGATTGAAAAGTTCTTGGTTGGATGGAGGACTAGAGGATCCTAAATGTGAGATATTCTAGCCAAAGCTCTTGAAACAATATTGTGCCTTTTTTGTCTTAGCCATGATGTTGAGAAAAAATCCCAACAAATGCCTATTGGGTGAAACACATTCTACTTTGGTTGTCAAGAAGGTTAATTGTCAAATGCTTTGTGAAAAGCCACTCCTTATTATGCATAACCTGATTCTATGGCACGTCAAAATGAACAAGTTGCCAACTAGTGATAAGATTAGCAAGTGGGACAAAGTTAATGATCATTGTTGTTTTTGCAAGAACCTTTAGGAGACTATTTTCCACCTATTCCAGGTGGCAAATGCACATTGCAAGAACTTTCCACCTATTCCAAGTTGCAAATGCATATGCAAGGTTTGGATGAAGATCCAAGACAAGTTGATGAAGTCACACTTGCATGACCTGATTACTGATGGTGTTTTGAGCCTAGCAACTAATCAAAAGTTCCATCACATTCAAGATTTGGGAAGAGAGAAATGCCTTTTCTTTAAGATTAAACCTTGCAGTTGATGTTTGATGCATTGGATCACTTTGACAAGTTTTACCATGGTGTTTTAGTTCTAAAAAGCCCTAAAGAAGATAGTTGGAAGCCACCTATAGCTAAGTTGTAAAGTTATTAAGGACTTGTAGTTGGAAGCTACTTATAGCTAAGTTGCAAAGAGCTTGTAGTTGGAAGCTACATATAACTAAGTTATAAAGCTCGTTAAGATCTTGAATTTTTCTTTTAAGGCTAAATATATTATTTACTTAATATATATCACTAAAACAAAAAAAGACCATATGCGAGACAAATTTTTTAATTATACAAACACATTTTGCTAAATATTTTCTCGTATAATGAAAACACTAGGTCATTATGTAATCATAATAAGTCCAAAATATTGATGTCTTTCACCATTTTAGATTCTCACATTCACTAAAACTTGGTCAATACATTTGAGTAAAGAATCATGTAGTGGATATACCAATCTTAGTTAAATCTAAAGATTGATGTTCACTAAACTTTTAGTAAAGAATCATGTAGTGGATAAATTAACCTAACCTTAAGATTCTAACTGGCCAAAACTTGGTTATCATAGATACATTTAGTAAAGAATCATGTAGTGGATAAACTAGGCTAACCTAACATAGCAATACTTTTCACCACTTGGGAAGGTGGATATGCCAAGATATCATTCCAAACATGTAACATGAGTATTTTTCCTAGATTCAGTATCATGTCATAATTGATACTAGCGTTACCGTGCTATTGCACTATCGCACGGCAACTTCGCTCACAATCCATTTCTCATCTCTCTCTCTCATCTTTTCCCTTTCTAATTTTTTATTTACTCTCTCTCCCCTCCCCTATGCCTACTCCTCTTTTTCTCCCCACTTTTTTTCTCTCATTTTATTCTCCCCCCTCTCCTCTCTTTTCCTTCTCTCTTCCTCTCCTCTTTTTTCATTTTTTCTCTCTTCATTTTCTTTTTAAATGTTTCTCTCTTATGTTTTCCTTCTCTCCTCTATTTTTTATTCTCTTTTTAAATTTTATTTTTCTTTCTTTCTCCTCTATTTTTGATTCTCTTTTTAAATCTCTCTCTCTCTCTCTCTCTCTCTCCTTTTTCTTGTCTCTTCTCTCCTTTTTCTTTTTCTTCTTCTCTCCCCCCAGTCTCTCTTAAAGTATGTAAATTATATATTTTCCCTATATTAAATTCTCTTTTCTTCTCCTCCTTTTATTCTCTCTTCGCCCCCTTTTCTTGTCCTTGCCTCCTAATTTTCCTTGAAAACCTCCCTCCCTCCCTGTCTCTCTCCCTCTCTCTCTCTCTCTCTCTTCCCCCTTCTTTTCTTTTTCTTCTCTGTCTTCTCCTCTCCTTTTAAATTTTATCTTTCCCTCCTCTCCTTTCCTTTTTTTTCCCTCTTTAAATTTTATATTTCCTCTATAATTCCGAGAAAAACTATGTCAAAAAACTATAAATTAAAAGTTTTTAATTAAGAGAGAGAACCTAAGCCCTGCACATGAGAGAGGGGAGGGGGAGAAAAAAAATGTTTAGTTAAGAAAGACACCTCTTTCCTCTTTTCCCCCTCCATCTTCTTCTCTCACACACACTCTCTCAAAGTCTGTGAAAAACTATGTTCGAATAACTTTAAATTTAAAAAAAAGTAAAATTATTTAATTAAAAATTTTTAAATTTAAAAAATAATCCAAGAGAGACTTTGATTTAAAAAGAAGTTTGACTCTGAGAGAGAGAGAGAGAGAGGGAGAGAGAGAGAGAGAACCTAGGCCCTACAAATGAGAGGGGGAGAGGGAAGCAATTTAATTAAAAAGAGAGGTAAAAGAAAGAGAGATAAGTGAAAGAAAGGAGGGGGTTTTAATTTGTTTTTAAAGGAGGGAGAAGCTTACATGAAAAAAGGGATGGGGAATTAAAAAGGAGAGATTACACCTCAGAAAGGGAAAGAGAAGGGGTTTTGATTGAAAAATGGAGGTTTGGAAAAAATAGTAGGTTTAGGAAGCCCTATGGAGGTTCAAGGCTTTTCGAACCTAAGTGAGAGAAGCTAGAAGAAGGGGAGGGGGAGGGGGGAGGTCTAATGAAATGAGGGGAAAGAGAATTACACATGAGAAAGAGAAAGAAGGGAAAGGAAGTGGTTTTGATTGAAAAGGAGGTTGGAAAAAAAGGGTAGGTTAAGGAAACCCTCAACGAAAATAATATAATAAGAAAATATACTAATAATAAATAATTATGAAATAGATATACCAAGCTATCATTACAGACATAACTAAATATCATTAAAACACTTGAGCTTACTAGCTTGTTGCTCAAAAGGAGTCTCAATAGTTACTTACTTGGGCAATCTAGGACTATTTACAAACTTTTTGCTATCTAAGAGGGAGCCGTAGAGAGAGCCGTATGTAGGGGTGTCGCAAATTTATTATGAGACTAGCAATGTGCTAGTAAATTGCATATTAGAAGCATGTCTACAACTATAGCAACCCCCGCTTGTAAAGGAGTTCTTTTACAACTATTATGCAACTAGCATTGCAATCCATACTTAGGAAAGCGCAATCCTTTTTATCCACAGGAATTCTAAAATCTTTATTGCAGACTGGAATCATGTCTCTGTAGCTTTAGCAACCCAGACTTCGTAAAGCACAATCCTTTTTATCCAGAGCAATTCTAAAACACGTTTTGTACACCATTAAAAAACGTTTACAAATTTGTTTAATGAGACTCAAAAAAAGGTTCGATGATTCTTATAATGAGTGATCACTCTTGAAAAGGTACACCTCCAAAAACTCCTCCAAAACATTAAACTACCCCTCATAAGACACAAGGCAAGCAGATTAGCTAACAAAGAAATGTCCCAAGATTCTACGACTTTAAAAAACACGAAAATTGTGTGCGCTTATTTGCATTGCTCCTCCAGCAGTATATACAACTTTTCTATCATTGGTTGATGTAGGAGATCTGGCTTGCTAGTGACGAAATCAAGACTAACACAAGCAATTGACGGGATTCAATTAATCGTGTGTATCATGATTAAATTAATTATTTAAGTGAAACATCAAGCGGCAGCCAAACAGGCGTCGTATCATTATGTACAAATATACAGTTTGACAATAGAAAAGTTAGTTCGTGCCTCTGTGTGTATTCTCGTCAGAGAGAGCCTGCGTATGATTTGCTACATGGTATCAATAAAACCAGGTTGTGAAATCCACACAAGCATCATGTGGTCGGACTGCTCCCGTGCTTGATCACCATGGCGCAAGCGTCGACATCAACGCGAACCTATAAAATCGACAAACTCAGTGACAGGAATTATCACCCATGGTGCATGACGATAGAGATTATCCTACAAAAACAGGAGCTCCTCGATATTGTCGATGGAAGTACACCTTGTCCTGATCGGACAGATCCCTAATTGACTAATGATGTTAAATTGTGGGAGGAGCGCGACTTGACCACGCGTCTTGAACTTCTACTTTATATGGATGATGCCCAAAAAGAGCCTGTTCGCATGCAAACCACTGCAAATTCCATTTGGACCCAACTTCGTGATACCTATGAACCAAAATCCGTTGGTAGTTAGGTACACAATCCTAAAACACTCATTAATCTAACTATGCAAGAAGATCAACAAGTAGAATAATTTTTACAATCTTGGCATTTAAAAATGGACGATGTCCTACTTTCGGGGTTGGATCTTCCACCCCGTGTTCAGGCCATCCTTCTTCTTGCTGCTCTCCCACCTTCATGGCAATCTTTTATAGCTACTCAATCTGCCCAAACTACTTTAACTGTACCCACCCTAATTCCACTAATTTTACAAGAAAACTCAATGTTCCAAGCAAATCAACACGCACAACCCTCTTCATCTACATTAGCAATGTACGTACAAACTAAAGGGAAATTTCAAAAAAATCCCTGCAATAATTTCTCACGTCAGCACTACCCTTCACGCAAAAATTTTAGACCACGAGGGTTCAAACCCAATTTCAGTATAACTACACCCTATTGCCGAATTTGCAATAGGACAGGTCATTCCTCGAAAGATTGTTGGCGTCATTCTAAACGTCGCCCCAATGAGAATAAGGCACACGCACATTGTGCCTCTGCATCTGATTCATCTAGTCATGAATCGGATGAACAATATTCTCCAAGCGAATCTCCATCAGATTGCTCCGATGGTGATGATGCTTTACTTGCTTTTATGGCCTTAAGAGATGTTCCCACCATCTCACCAC
Source organism: Lygodium microphyllum (assembly GCF_053477565.2). Lineage (NCBI taxonomy): Eukaryota > Viridiplantae > Streptophyta > Polypodiopsida > Schizaeales > Lygodiaceae > Lygodium > Lygodium microphyllum. The sequence goes on along the minus strand of NC_141135.1, from coordinate 20,918,872 downwards.
ATACATGGATTCTCGATACGGGGGCTACCTGCCATCTCACTACAAATAAAGAATATTTAAGAGACTATAAAGAACTCAATAAACCACGAGATGTAAGATTTGGAAACAATAATTCCCTTACCGATGTTGGCATGGGTGATGCCAACATTGAATTAACCGATGGCAAATTAGTTCTCATTAGGGATGTTTACTATGTTCCTAACCTCGCTAAGAACCTTCTCTCTGTTAGTAAACTTACTAGCGAAGATACTTATTTAGAATTTCATCACACTCACTGTGTGATTAATCACAAACTTCCAAATGGCACCTTGTATTCGATTCCTTGTCCTAAATTTGGACGCCTCTATCTCTTAGGTAGAAGTCAACCCTCCAGTGAATCCTATAGTGCCACTGATTTAAATCACACCAATTACTCCACTCTTTTGTGGCACTATCGTTTAGGCCATCTCAATCTTGCTATCATGAAATATATATCTAATCATAGGTTAGCTCGCAACTATACTTTACCTCATAGTTGCAATATCACATTGTGTGAAGGTTGTCTTTTTGGAAAAATGGCTAATCAAAAATTTCCACTTTCATGTGAACGTACCACTTACCCTTTACAAATAGTTCATTTCGATTTATGTGGTCCCATGCCTGTCCGTTCACTCACTCATAATAGGTACTTTCTAACCTTCATAGATGATTTCACAAGATTTATCATTGTTACTTTTATTAACAATAAAAGTAGCAGCACCATTCTACAACAATTTAAATATTATAGAGCCTATGTTGAGAAACAAAAAGGGTGGAAAATTGAAACCCTCCAATCAGACAGTGGAGGTGAGTATGTCTCAAATCTCTTCAAAAATTATTGTAAAGAAGAAGGAATACAACAACGTCTTACTGTTCCTGAAAATCCCCAACAAAATGGTATTGCGGAACGTAAAAATCGAACACTAATGGACTCCACACGTAGCATGCTTAAAGTTGCTGGATTACCCCCGTCCTTTTGGGAGGAGACAGTTATAACAGCATGCTACATACAAAATCGCGTTTACACAAACAGTGTTAAAGCTATACCATATACTCTCTGGTTTGAGAAACCACCCAAATATGCAACTTTACGCATCTTCGGGTCACCCGTTTATGCATACGTCCCTGAACCACATCGCAATAAACTCCAAGACCATGCTGTTTGAGCTCGCTTTATTGGCTATGGGGAACCGTTTGGTATCAAGGGATACCATTTATACAATGACAAGAAGCGGCGGTTCTTCTACGCTCGCACCTTAGTCTTTGATGAGGACTCCTTACTTAGTACTCCTGCACTTACCCAAGAACATGAGTTAGACCAACCTGATCACAATCAGTCTAATATTACACATACCCTTTCACATCAAAAGCAACAGTACTTGAATGATTCATTGGACTCATCCACCTTCTCTCCCCGAAGGACAACTGCACAGGCCTCCATCACATGGCTTGTCAGGTCTTCACCCTCCGTTGGCGGGGCTGCACCCGTTGCGGCTTCGGCCGTTGTACCCGGAGCTCTCCATCATGACCCTCCGCCCGTTGACACTACGCCCTCTACACCATATCCTCTACCTCCTCACAGCCACCGCGACCCTGGGACACGTGTTCACAGTACAAGCCGACGACTCAGACGTCGTCGGCCTGTAAGAATTAAACATCATATTGGGAAATATGGGAATTTTCCATAAGTTTGGGACACGTGGTCAAATCTTTGGATTTGTCATAACTTGAGCACTATAACTCCAAATCAAGCGCTCTATAGCTCAATAGATTCCATTTTTCAAGCGATTTCCAATGATAGGTCACATCATATGGTTTTGAGAAATTTATGGGCATGTTATCCGGGTGCCACCTTTTTAGTATTCAAAAAATGGGAATTGGGAGATTCCCAAACTCATTAATATTGTGTTATTACTCGCCTTGATTATGGCGAAAAGAAAATATCACGAAACCCAAGGCCTCGTTCTATACTCACTGGCCTTCCCCGCCCGCGCTTTGTACGTGGCAATCCTAGCTCTACGGTGGCCACATCAGTTACGGCCAATCAGTCAATGCCATGCCACCCAACGTTAACTCCCACTTATCCTCGTGACCCGTTCCCTTCCTGTACATCGGATTCCATGTGTGGTAGTTCCTCAAGGGCAACAGACTCCACGTGTTCTCCTCCAACCAAACACGTGTCCGTTCCTTCCGTTACATCTGACATGGCTTCAAAACATAGCCCAAACTTAACTAATCTAAACCAAGTGCTGGCCTTACCCTCTCGTCCTCCTTTCAATGCGACCCTTTCCACACCCCCTTTTGGTTCGGTTCCTATACCTCAATCACCCACCTCACCGAATCTTGGCGCCCTGGACCTACCTGTCATTTCCTCTCCTGCCTCACCACCACAATGAACCCGCTCCCTGGCCAAAATCTATTCGAATCTTCAACACCTAAATGCCCTCTGCGCTACCATTGAGCATGCCTCTCCACACTCTACATTCAAGGCAGATGCTCAAGAAGATGCTCTTCCGGGCAACCTTCTTAGTGAGGCTGATCCCATTGATATTGGGACTGCTCTGCGAGGACTCGACGACCATCATTGGTGGCTCGCCATGGATGTAGAAATACAATCCCTCCATCACAACAGGACCTGGACATTAGTTCCTTGTCCTTTTGATCGTAATCCCATCTCTTATAAATGGATCCTGCGTCGAAAACTTTATCCAGATGGCTCTGTCGCGTGATACAAAGCCCGCCTTGTCGCACGGGGCCTCAGCCAAATCCATGGTCTTGATTTTACTGATACCTTCTCACATGTTTTGTGTATGGCTTCCATCCGCATTCTTTTTGCTCTGATGGCTACATTGGATCTCGAGCTGCATCATCTCGATGTCCAAACTGCATTTCTTCATGGCGATCTACCCGAGGATATATATATGGAGCAGCCTCCTTACTATTCTTGATTATGTGTGCATCATTAGCACTTAAGCTTTATGCTCAATGTCTAAAGAAAGCTCTTTGAAAATGTAGGTAATATATGATTTTTTGTATGCAAATAAATTTGTCTTTTTCCTGTGTTTTCTTTGCAGATGTCGCATCCTGGTTCACATAGCAATGACCCGGATTTGGATCACATGAATGATACATTGGCCTCCTTTGGCAGGGGGTCAATGCATTTTTTGGAGGTTTTCCTAGAAGGGAAGACTTCATGGGAGAGATGACCAGACACCTTGGCCGCTCTCCCATAGCGGACAAGGTGTTTAGTGTCATGTCTGGGACGCCTCTGACGTCTTTGCCTAGCACTACTTCCTAGACTCCACATGCAGGTACTCCACATGCAGGTACTCCATATACAGGTACTCCATATGTAGGTACTCCATATGCAGGTACTCCACGTGCTCCACGTGCATCAGATGAAGCACAAGCATCTGCAGAAGCACGTGCATCTACAGAAGCTCGTGCGTCCAGCGAGGCAGAGGGTAGTCGATAGAGAGGGAGGAGGGAGAGTCGAGGGGGAGGATGAGGATTGTGTGGGGGTTGCCTAGGAGGCGGCGAGCGATCACCCTCACCAGTAGATTACGTAGAGGAGATTGTACGCCAGTACTATAGAGTTACAGATGCTGGTGGCATCTTTCATAATGATGAGGGAAGGGATGTAATGGCGTACATGAGGAGCGTCGTGCATGCGACATATAAAGATTATTTCATTGCTTTCAAAAATCAGAAAAGCGGCTTGTGGCAGGAGGTGTTGAGGTCAGTCCATAGGCCTTTATCCATGGGATGAAGCTTGCTTGATGAATTTGGAAAATTTGCCACCAAGGAAGCTCGACAGGGGAAAAGAAAGCTGCCCAGTGGTCACTTTCCGACGACAGTGATACCAGCGATGAGGATGTCGACATCGACGACGTCGAGGCTTTTGTGTTTAATGACAGACGTGAACAAGGTGTTGCACAGGATGATAACGATGAGGATGAAGATGACGAAGACGACGAAGAGGAACAAGAAGATGGAAATGAGCAGCATGAGGCCAGTGGCTCCTCTGGCTCTGTAACAGACTCTGATTCTGAGACTGATCGCAGTAAACTCCCAGATTTGACCAGCAAGATGCATAACCAATTTATGCTACAGAAGAGGAGGAACGAAGAGGCAAGCAAGCATGAGCTTACTGTGAGCCCGTCAAAGAAGCAGTCTGATGATCGGAAAGCTACCAAGAAAGTAGAAATGGAGGTGCCGACATGAAGTTCCTGAAGGATTGACAGAGCAGAGGATCGTGGGCGCCATAACTGACACGATCCAGGAAGAAAAAAGAATCACAGTCAAATGAGGCTATAACCTGCTTATCTCAAGCCCGCAAGTGCCGGTATAATGTTCTTAATGAGAAGGCTTCGAAAATAACAACTGAAGGTCTCCTTGCACTTTCTGAGAGGAATGGAGTTGCAGTAACCATTGAACTAAATAGTGAAACTGATTTTGTAGCCCGAAAAGAGATCTTTCAATATTTGGTACGTGCAATTTTCTATAAGCTTAGGCTTCCATAGTCCATAGCTGCCAAAGGAATATGACTTAAAGGCTCAGAGATAATGAATGCCAATTGTAAAGTTCTTTAGCTTCTACAGAGGCAGCTTTCATAGAACTTAGAAAGCAAGGACTTGCAGCTCTTGCACATTTGAAAATACCAGATGCTTCTATGAGACTGATGATGGCAAGGTACTCCCAGCTAACAGGACATCAGGAAAATTTCAGAATGGTAGATCAGATGAAAACCAGGACTGAAAAGTGTAAAAGGCAAAAGATTGAAACTTGGGCGAGTTCCAGTGGCACTGACTTTAGTGCTGCATTCAAGACACATTCTAGCTGACCCATCAGCTGAAGAAGAGTCTATTTTGAAGATATTCTCTTGAAAACTGGATGACATATCTGATGCTCTTGTATTCTGATTTATAACTTCATGTGATTTTCTTGAGAGGATTGATTCTTTTGGTTGATCCGTCTTGCCACTTATACTTCTCAACTTTTCAAAATCATCAGACACAATTGTATATGCAGCAGCAGTAGCAATTGCATCAACAACAGTTGTCTCAGCAAAGGCAACTATATTCGAAGCAGGAGAATGCAAACAGCGCGACTAAGGCGATTGAAGCAGTTGAGAATGAGAAGAAGCTATTTGATGGCCGTAATGTTTCAACATATTTGAAGACATATGAGATCAAGATGGGGTTTTTTGGAGTTCCAGCTGGACTTATGAGTAAGTACTTCCTTCATCTTGTCACACCCGCCTTGAGGGCAAAAGTGACTGATCTTTTTATTCAAAATTCACATTGGCAAGATTTTAAGAAGGCCCTGAAAGAAGAGTATTTCCTTGAGGACTTTGGGATGGCTACACGGCGGTCATTCCGAGAGTGGGTCTACATGCCAAACAAAGGTCTAGCTACTTCAGAGTTGATTCGAGAATTTGAAGAGAGGTATAGTAAGCTTGATGCTATTGAACAAAGAGCATTGGATGTTGAAAAAGTTGAGCTTTTCTTGCAAGCTGCAGATCCTGCTCTTCAGGAAGAATTGGGAGAGCTTCTTGAGGATCGCACGAAGCCTATGGGTCTTAAAACGGATTGGCAGGATGCCCAGGATGCAATCTCGACTTTGACCAAGAGGAGGATATGGAAGACCTGCCTACAGAATGGTTCTATGACACCAACACCGTCTTCTGCTCCTATGCCTGCTTCTATCCCTGTTATTTCTTCTCCTCCTCAGCCACTTTCTTGGCCTATGCCAGTGCCTACTGTTTCCACTCCTCCTATTCCTCCTGTTCCACGACCGATGCTAGCACCTTCTGCTCCAAAACCATCCACTCCGTCAGTGCCTACCTCTCTTGATGACATAATCAAAGGCATAACGGATTTGACACTGGAGTCAGTTAAAGCGGAGTTGGTGGGAAAATTGAAAGAGCAGTTTGCTTCGACTGTGCCTACTATTTATTCTAGTGCTCCTACTGCACCTAGGAGTGCTCCTAATGCACCTAGGAGAGATCGGAGATGTATTTGGTGTGATAGTACGGACCATCAGCTTTGCAGGGATTGTGAATCTTTTCAGGATGCAAGGAGGAAGAATTTGGTATTTTGGGGACAAGATGGTAAGATTTGGTTGACTGAAACAGGAGCTCCGCTTGCTACCAACTTTGATAAAGGCGGAATGAAGAAGTTAGTGGATGACATGGCTGCGCGTACTTCTTATGTGATAGCTAGAGGAGATGCTTCTGCATATGGAGTCCAGATTGAGAAGGGATCAGAGAATCAGTAAGCACTATGGACTTATGTTATGGAGACTGCAAACAAGGGAAAATTCAGCAAACTGTTTTGACTAGTGCAGGCTCTAGTATCATATCTGAGACAGGTTGGGATTCGCCTGTTGATAGGAACTCTATTTATGCTTATTTGGCTAAGTCTCAGGGAGCAGATGTACTTGTTGAGGAGAAGCGTAAGAGGGATGAAGAAAATCCAAGTGCAGCTAAAAAGACTAGAGGGGATGAGTTTGTTACTCCACCTACAGCAGGACAGTCTTTGAGACCAGGGCCAGAACGACAGATGGAAGATGCTCAAAAGAGAGAAAAGAGGCAAGAGCCTAGAGAGAGAAAGCAGCCAGGGTTTAGATTGATGTCCGATATTGAGACATCTATAGACATGAAGAAAATCTTTAATGACAAGATGCTTGGCAGTGAGGTGACTTTTACTATTTCTGAGGTTTTGGGCATCTCGAAAAGAGAGTTTCAAGATCAGTTTCAAGAGGTCCTGAAGAGGAAAAGACATGCATTGCCTACTACTGATACACAGGGAGTTTTGATTGGGGAGTTGGATGAGGATGAGGATGAGGTTATGGTTGAGAATGCTTCTATTTTTCCGCAGATAGAGAAGAGGGTTCAGCCTATGCATTATGCTGAAACTGATGAGCCTGTCTTGATACCGCGTAGTCACTTTTCGCGGAGTCATTGGGCTAGGGCAACTACAGAGACGATGGTAAAAATTGGAGAGAAGTAGGTGCCTTATGTTGCTTTGGTGGATCATGGTTCAGAGATTAATCTCATAGTTCGTGGAGTTTATGAGAGTAACAGATGGCCTATGGATGTAGAGCATGGATGGCGTATGAGAGCTGCCAACAACGCTGCAGGTGATTTATATACTACTTGTCCCAATGTCAGGGTTTCTATTGGAGATGTAGAGGAGGATTTCCATTTCTTTGTGCAGGATTCATGCTCTTATCCTATAATTCTTGGACAGCCATTCATCACAGAGATGCACATGGAAACAAAGGTAATGGATGATGGATCTGTTTATGCACGGTTTCGCAGTAAAGATGGCATGAGAGCAGTTCAGTTTATGACTGTGTGTGTGAACCATGTTAGAAACAGGGATACTCTCAGAGATGCACCTTTGCCCACTGTGAGGGATTCGGGTTTTCATTAGGTACCGCCGTTTCGCGAGACGACGGTGGTACAGAGCAGAGGAGATTGGAGTTCTCGCCTCCTGGCAGCAGTGTTTTCTCGTCCGATTTTGTTGGGATTTTAGCAAATAGTTCAATGAGTTATCAGAAGACTTCTAAGTTGCCTAGAGCTGCCAGGCAGTACATATGCAGGAAGGAGAAAAAATTGAAAAATGCAGGAATTTTAGAGGATGATGAGCACATAGATGGGATGTATGACAGTATGATTTGTGCAGATACGATGGAAGAGATGGAAGATATGCTGAAAACTGATATGCAGAGTTATCATAGTAATGTATTAGTGAAATCCCTGGACATGTTTCATGAAATTGCAGATTTTGTGTCACTGATTGAATCAGAGGCTGAGGTGATTCAGCAAAAAGTGTTGAGTGCTGAAGAAATTCAGCAAACAGAGTTTCCAACTGATTATGATCAGCTTACAGAGACACAAAGGGCTGAAAATTTTCAGCCAACAGAGTTTACTGCTGAAATATTTCAGCATCCAGAGTTTATGGCTGTTTCTATGCAGTCCATAGAGCAGAGGGCTGAGGATATTCTGCCACATTGGAGTGCAGAATTGCTGATTTACAGCAAGATTTGAGTAATGCAAAGGATCATAATGAAGCCAGGGTTGACATGAAATATAAGACTGTGGATAAGAAGGTGAAGCCGGTAGCTGTACCACTTCCACCTGACAGTGATCAGCAAATAGAGAGGGCTGCCAAACAGCTAATTTTGAGGAATCCGGAGCATATAGGCCATAAATTTTCAGCAGAGACTCTTGCTGAACTGAAAATTGGAAATGGTGATTTCTTGCTACGTACAGAGAAGCAATGCTTTCAGGAGATGCTTGAGCGACATGGAAGGGGGTTTGCTTTTTTTCCGCATGAGATTGGATGTGTGAATCCTGATATTGTTGCTCCTATGGTGATCTTTACTATTCCTCATATTCCATGGAACCTCCGATCTATTCCAGTGCCTAAGGCACACCTACCAAAGCTGATTGATTTATTAAATGAGAAAATCAGGATGGGAATTCTTGAGCCTTCATCTGCACCATACTCAAACAGGTGGTTTACGGTTCCAAAGAAGAATGGTACTCTCCGATTTATACAGGACATGCAGCCAGTAAACAGAGTTACTATCAGGAATGTTGGTATAGGTCCAGTTGTGGATGAGTTTGCAGAAGCATTTGCTGGACGTGCCATCTATTCTTTAGGTGATTTGTATTCAGGATATAATCAGTTTCAGCTGGCTTTGGAAAGCAGGGACATAACCACCATGAGAACTCCTATTGGGCTTGTCAGGATGTGTACCTTGCCTCAAGGTGCCACTAATTCTATTGCGCATATGATGAATGCCATGCATAACGTCCTTCGTGATTACATACCTCAGCTTACTATGCCTTTCTTGGATGATGTGCCCATTAAGGGGTGTGCAGAAGAAGAGAAAAATGAGAGTCTAAATGAGCAGGGATGCAGATACTTTGTGGCTGATCATATTTCAGCTTGTGAGAAGATTTTGGCCAGGTTAGAAGAAGTGAACTTGACACTATCAGGGCAAAAATCTGTTTTTGGAGTGAATGAGGTTGTCATTGTTGGACATATGTGTGGATATTATGGCAGGAAACCCTCACCTGATAAGGTGGATGCTATAGGCAAGATTACGGAGTATTGTTCTACCACTTCAGAGGTACGGAGATTCATTGGAGCTTGTGTGTTTTATATGATTTGGATACCTCATTTTGCACACATAGCAGATTGTTTATATTAGCTGCTTCAAAAGGGGCAGAAATTCTATTGGGATGAGAGCCACACTAGAGCTATGCGGAAATTGAAGAAGTTATTGCAGATTGCTCCTACTCTCAGGAAAGCAGATTATAATTGTGGAAGGCCTATTGTATTGACAGTTGACACTAGTCCAATTGGCATAGGTTGGGCTGTGGGTCAAGATGATGCAGATGGAAACAGGTATGCTATTCGGTTTGGGGCGAAAGTCCTAAACGAGAGACAGAGGAGATATCTGCAAATCAAGAGGGAGTTACTAGGGATTGTTACGGCTCTCAAATGTGACAAGGAGTACTTTATTGGAGCTTCAGTTGTGGTAGAGATAGATTGCTTGCCATTGATTGGTATGATTACGAGTTGCTCTACTCCGGATATAGGTATGCTGAGATGGATTGCATACATCAAGTCATTAAATCCGGAATTCAAACACATAGTAGGGAAGGATAATCCAGTGGCAAATATGTTGTCTAGAGCAAGATATGATGATGATGAGGAAATACTATTTGCAGAAGAGGATGATGCAAAAATTTCAGCCACTGTGGTTGATCATGTTTGCCATGTCTATGATATTGTGGCTTTCATAGAAGAACTCTACGTTGGATATTGGTTGTAGATTGGGAAGTACCTTAGTACACTAAGAAAAAGAGATGAATGGACAGATGAAGAGTTCAACAAGATCAGAAGGAAAGCCTATGGTTATTTTCTCAAGGACGGATTTCTTTGGAAGCATTCGAAGAAAAGAGGTGAATTACCTTTGTGGGTTATCTGCGATAGAGAGACACAGTTACAGGTGATGAGGGAGTTTCATGAGAGTCCTTGGGCTGGTCATAGAGGAGTGTGGGCTACTTATGAGAAAATCAAGGAGAAATATTGGTGGAAAGGCATGTATAGAGATGTTTCTCACTTTGTAGAGACTTGCAGAGATTTCCAGATGTATTCGGTAGTGCGTTATCGAGATGAGCTTCATCCGACCTATCCGCTATGCATTCATTATAAGTGGGTAGTTGACTTGGTTACTATGCCTATGGGTCTATGGCAGATGAGATATATTGTTTTGGCTAGAGAGGATCTTACCAATCATGTTGAGGGCAGATCTTTGAGAACAAAGACCACTAGTGCAGTGTGTAAGTTCTTATTGGAAGAAATTTTCTGCAGGTATGGCTGTGTGGGTAAGATCACTGCGGATCGCGGTGAATTGGATGCAGATGAAGCTAGGGAGTTTTTCTCTCAACTAGGAATCAAATTGCCTCTAACCATAGCATACAATCCAGAGGGAAATGGGAAGAGTGAAAGAGGGCATCCGCCGATAGTGAAAGCATTAGCCAAAGCATGCAGAGGACGGATTGGAGAATGGCCGAGACTTCTACCATTTGCTTTGTGGGCTGATCGTACGACTCACAGTGTTACCACAGGATATATGCCTGCAGAGTTGATGTATGGTCAGAAACCGGTTATGCCGACTGAGACTTGTGCTTTGACTTGGTCAGTTTTACCTTGGCAGGAGGATTTGACGAGAGAGGAGCTCTTAGCTCTTCGGATTCGGTAGTTGGAGAGAAGACCAGAGGATATTCAGCTAGCTATTGACAGGTTGAAGGTTGCTAGACTAAGAAATAAGGACAGGTTTGACAGCAGGCATCGCTTGCGGCCTAGAGCAATAGAAGAGGAAGATTGGGTATTAGTCTTTGATAGCAGCCTTGAAAATCAGCATAGTGCACTTTGGAAGATGGTGAAAAGATGGTTTGGGCCGTACATAGTCAGACATGTCTTTGATAATGCAACATATGAGTTGACAGAATTGGATGGGACAGTGCTTAGAGTGCCTATTGCTGGAAAAAGAATCAAGATTTTCAAGAAAAGAGATGATGAAGATTATGCATTGGAAGAATTTGCAAGAGAAGAGCAACGAGAAGAAACTCCAATGGAAGAGACAGATGATATGACAGATAATCTTGTTGATATATCGGAAATGCATAATGAAGAGATTGATCTGTTTGTGGATCTTGATGATAACGATCATGGGTAGTTGGCCCATCCGGAGGATGCGCAGGATTAGAGGGGGTGGATGTCGTATTGCTGCGCATTCGAGGTGTGAAATTCACCCAAAACTTGTGTGTGTGGGATTTGATACTTTGTACATATCTAGTTGTTGTGTTTATACTTTTGTTCTGCGTGGAAGAGGGTTTGGAGCAAGAGGAACTTATCAATAATGCTCTAGTTGGCATGTCTTGCCAAGTGGTCAGTCAACCTAGATGAGGAGGTTTTGATCAACAGTTCACAGGAGCTTTGGGAGATGTGGCCGAGACTAGCACAGATCCTGAGAATTGGTTATGTCTATGGTGCTTTGATATTCGTAGGTGTGAATGGTGGAGTTTTTTGTGAAGTTCAATATTTTCAGAATGACATGCATGTTAGCTTCCGTATTTGATCTTCTATGACTGTTGCTATATCTTCTCTAGGTATATATAATAGAGGTACTTTGGTTGTATATGATGGGGTAGGAATAGAGGAGCTGAAAGAGAAAGCAAGAAAAGGGGATGACTATTTTTAAATGAGGGCTTTTTGGAGGGAAGCAAGAAGGAAAGATGATGAGAGAAACAAGGTTTCTGGGGGCTGTGTGCGTGTCTGTGTTCTGCCTATGCTCTCATCGATCACAGTTAGGATTTTTCGGCCTGTCAAGTGTATGAATCAAGAAGATGAAGAGGGGAGATTGTCGCACGCTTTGCTTTGGAACTAGAAAAAGCAGTCTCATTCTAGGAGGACCTGCGCATCCTGTTGAATTCGAAGCATTGAGTCAGAGAATACTTCCCTGATTTCAACCGACTTTAGGCAAGCCTTATTGGCTCGCCTTTTATCCATGGGATGAAGCTTGCTTGATGAATTTGGAAAATTCGCCACCAAGGAAGCTCGACAGGAGAAAAGAAAGCTGCCCAGTAGTCACTTTTCGACGACAGTGATACCAGCGATGAGGATGTCCACATCGATGACGTCGAGGCTTTTGTGTTTAATGACAGACGTGAACAAGGTGTTGCACAGGATGATAACGATGAGGATGAAGATGACGAAGACGACAAAGAGGAGCAAGAAGATGGAAATGAGCAGCATGAGGCCAGTGGCTCCTCTGGCTCTGTAACAGACTCTGATTCTGAGACTGATCGCAGTAAACTCTCAGATTTGACCAGCAAGATGCATAACCAATTTATGCTACAGAAGAGGAGGAACGAAGAGGCAAGCAAGCATGAGCTTACTGTGAGCCCGTCAAAGAAGCAGTCTGATGATCGGCAAGCTACCAAGAAGGTAGAAATGGAGGTGCCGACATGAAGTTCCTGAAGGATTGACAGAGCAGAGGATCGGGCGCCATAACTGACACGATCCAGGAAGAAAAAAGAATCACAATCAAATGAGGCTATAACCTACTTATCTCAAGCCCGCAGGTGCCGGTATAAAGTTCTTAATGAGAAGGCTTCGAAAATAACAATTGAAGGTCTCCTTGCACTTTCTAAGAGGAATGGAGTTGCAATAATCATTGAACTAAACAGTGAAACAGATTTTGTAGCCCAAAAAGAGATCTTTCAATATTTGGTACGTGCAATTTTCTGTAATCTCAGGCTTCCATAGTCCACAGGTGCCAAAGGAATATGACTTAAAGGCTCAGAGATAATGAATGCCAATTGTAAAGTTCTTTAGCTTCTACAGAGGTAGCTTTCACAGAACTTAGAAAGCAAGGACTTGCAGCTCTTGCACATTTGAAAATACCAGATGCTTCTGACTGATGATAGCAAGGTACTCCCAGCTAACAAGACATCATGAAAATTTCAGAATGGTAGATCAGATGAAAACCAGGACTGAAAAGTGTAAAAGGCAAAAGATTGAAACTTGGGCGAGTTCCAGTGGCACTGACTTTAGTGCTGCATTTAAGACACATTCTAGCTGACCCATCAGCTGAAGAAGAGTCTATTTTGAAGATATTCTCTTGAAAACTGGATGACATATCTGATGTTTTTGTATTCTGATTTATAACTTCATGTGATTTTCTTGAGAGGATTGATTCTTTTGGTTGATCCGTCTTGCCACTTATACTTCTCAACTGTGCACGGCTTTGAATAGAAAAGATTAACACAGGATGATCCATTGATCCATCTATTATCACCTATGTCTCTTGTTATAAAAATGATATTCTATCTTGAAATTTGTCAAGGTCTTCTAAAGACGCGACTGTGCTTTCGAAAAATCCTTCGACAGCAGGAATCTTAGCATCGCACTTGTATAATACTGTAAGCAAATTTTTTAATAAAATTGCAATTGAAAAGGAAAAGATAAATTATAAAATGGAGCAAGGATTGAGGATAGAGAGTACCTCTCAGATGAATGACTCACTATCCATTACAATATACTTAAGTCTTTTATCTATCTCTAAGTATTGGGTTAGGGAGTAGAAATAAAATTTCACAAATGAATTCACTCCTAATAAAGCTTGGCTAGGTAAGATTCAATCCAAATAACAATGGGAAAATGTAAATAAGACGGTACTACTTCATTTTTTTAAATCAAGAAGCTCATTCTAACAATGACTTGAAGTGAAATTTGATGATATTTTGATTCTTTAATCTCTTATAGCAATGGGTTAAGGTTAGCAAATGTAATATTTCTGCTAAAAAATATTACGAGACCGCGTGAATCTCATGCAATGACAATTCCAGCATTGAAGATACGGATGGTGCGATCTTTATGTTGTACACAACATGACCATCCCCACTGGCAAAAATCGAGACCAAGGACTAAGATACCGGCATATCTACGTGTGAACCTCCTCTTGGGAGGAGGTCAAGAGGATAATGTTATATTAATTTCAAATATCTTTTTTATTGCCTTCCCCCAGCCGAAGCGTGGTTGAGGGAAGGAGATGGACTGAAATAGGGAACTTGAGAGGTGGAGGGGAGGAGAGCCATGTGGGCCACCACGTGGGAGGGAGCTTTACCCCCCTTGTCCTATATAAACCCTCGCTATGGGGTGGAGGAAAAGAGGGTGGTAAGGCTGATAGAAAGGAGGTAAGGAATGATGACGCCGCCAAGCCATGAGAGAGAGAGAGAAGAGAGCAACGTCGCTTTGAGTGCGCCATGAGGGGGGAGGATTGCTGCAAAAGAGCCACACTGCCATCGTTTTGCCTCCTGCCGCCAACAAGCCGTCATAAAGATCGTCGCCTCCTCCTCCACGTGGAGTACTCACAGCCACAGAAACTTCCAAGAAGCTTCTGGGAAGCTTCTAAGGGGCTCTCTAAGCCCCCTTTTCCCTTGCATTCTTACACAATGGGTTTTTACTCCCCGGAATTAAGCCTTCCCCTTGCCTCCCCCGCGATTTAAGCACCCTTTCCCCTTGCAACTCCCAAAAAACCACCTTAACCGGGTTTTTAAAGCCTTTCCATAACATTTCCACAAAGCCATTCCCGTGGATTCACACTAGCCAGGTTTTTTTTTTTAACCCCTTTTCTTCCCACTGAATCTCCTTAAGCACATTTTACCCCGAGTTTCTTTAAAACCCCTTTTCCATTACAATCCCCAGAAGCCCTTTTAGATTCTCAATAAGCCATCCTGGTTTTGAAGCAAAGGAGAAGTTTATAAATCCCCATTTCTGCAAAGCTATACAATCCTTCCTAGCTGGAATTTCAAGAGAAGAATCTCCCAAGCCTCTGTTTTTGCAAGGCTTCTGTAAGAACCCAATCACGAATCCCTCTTTTACGAAATAAAGAAGGCCCAAAGCTCCGAACCCGAAGGCCTTCCAAAGCCCAATTCCACAAGTCAGTACTTTAGTCAAGGAAGCCATGTCTCTAAGGGAATTGCACGTATGAGGGAGAATGGGCCAAGATCATAAGTCTGCGGCGGCCAAGGCAAGAAGGTCGAATTCACGATGGCACCTAAAAAGGCACAAGGCACAACCACTAGAGGATCATCTCCTAACATTCATGTCGACATTTCACCGAACCCACAAGTCCAGGTTTTCTTCCTATTTCTTGAATTATGTCAAGGAAATAACTCGAATGAAGATTGGTCAATTGTATGAACGAAGGATGTTTATGCATTTTTAGTAAGTTGCTTCTGTGCATTGCAAAGTAACAAATCTAGAACAATTAATGATTTCATTACAAATTTGGAATTATTGTAGTACACCTTCAACTATGCATGGAAAGATTAAATTGCATGTCCCATTATCAGACAAATCTTTCTTTGTAACGATTCATTAAAAAAATCATTATCAACCATAGGAATCTGCAAAGCTTGGAATGATTCTAGAGTTGCATGAAGTAGGATAACTCTAGTTTTAAATTGGCCTAAATATCATTTAATTGCGGTATAGTTTAGGAAAGGTTGCATGGTTCATAGTAACCAAAAACCCTAGAAGCTTAGTGGCATGAATTGTGAAGGCATGTCTTAGTAGGATCAATAGAAGTTAGGTGAATTTTAACATGTGCTTGGTCTTAACAAGAAAAAGTAGGGATTGAAAATCTAGAGAAAATGAATTGCATGCTTACATGAATTATGACGTAATGCAACTAGTTTTTCCCTTCTTCGATCAAGACAAAATCTTTAGGAATAATTCGTCCTTGTCGTATGAAGAGTAATTTGGATTACCCAAAATACCTAAACTACAAAGGATTCGCTTAGCATGGTTAAATCGATGCAACATATCCCAAATGCTAATTAGGGTTTAGCATGTTGAGGACGTGATCTAGTTGCACTTATTGCCAAGTTGAAACTCTCATACCCGAAAGACCTGCCCACATTCGCAGAATGTAGGGACAATAGGACATACTTGCAAGAAATGATCTAGGGTTTTCTACCCTACGGATTGCTCATTAAAAAGATGAAACTCGGATTGAGCTGGAACCCTAGGACCGACGATGTCGGCCTAGTGCAATCAGGAATGGATTGGATATGAAGACACTCTAACCCTGTTTCCTATCTAATCATGATTCCGTGATTAGAAGACACCGTTCGATGGGTAAAATAGTCCCATGGACCACATGTGACACTTGTGCAACAAATTGCAGAATCGCATGATCTTGTGGTTTGATCACAAGGAAACAATCAATTCGTTGGAATGAGATTGGCAAATTCTTGCACAAGTTTATCTTGCAAGAGGATGAGTAGTCATCTTGTTATAGCACCTTTCTTGGGAAAGGTGACCAAGATAAGGGAATTAGATATTTGCTTGAAAGCAAAGGACCAATCAATAGTTTGGAGCAACATATTTACTATTAATAGAACTTAAGGTATTGGATAAGTTGGGTTAATAGGGTACGGCCCTAACCCAAGGACATAAGGGTTAACAAACAAACCCTTGGGGATCTTACCGAGTCACAAATGATCCTAGATCGAATGCTGGATGCATTCGGAGAGAATGATTCACTCCTTAGGAGTTGGCCAAATTAACGACCACTGGAAATGATTATGCTTGTAACAGTTTAGAGAGCACTGTTTGCTTTGTTTGCTCAAGGAACTAAAGGATGAAAAGATATCTAATGCTTCAAGTTGAAGGCTTGAAGGGAGAGGCAGCCTCAGTTACCCCCGACTTTCTGGCTAACCCTAACCAAGGGGATTGTTAGCAACGCCGGGGGAAGGTAGACCGAACCCGCCGTGAAAGGTCTCTCTGTTGAGCGCTACTTGGAGCAGGAGGACGCTTGGGTGGCAGGGGGGCTCTGGCCGTAAATCCGTCGCCTTCCCGGCCCTACACAAGAAACTTGACACTCCATGGACTATAACTGCCGCTACTTTCTTCATGGTCTTGAGGTCTAGACATAACCTCAACATGTTGATTTTCTTGACCATTATTTGCTACAAGTCTCATAACATACCCATGATCATCATTGCTCTCATAGACATCCATGTCAACTAAAACTTTCAATCGATACTAAGACTCATACTCATTGAATCTCACATCCATGCTTATGTGAAACTCTTTAGTGATAGGATCACAACATTTGTACATCTTCTTCTCATTTGGATATTGAAGGAAAATGCATTTAATAGCTTTTGGTTCCATCTTCTTCCTCAAATAATAAGGGATATGTACATAGCATACACAACCAAACACCCTAAGGTATGCAACTATACGTGTCCTGCCATATATCTTCTCATATGGAGACATATGATGCGTCAAAGTTGTAGGTATCTTGTTCATGATATGGACTACAGTATGTACTACCTCAACCTAATAGGTCAAGGGTATGTGCATCTGATTCATCATTGCCCTTTCTAGTTTGACAATAATCTAGTTTTTCCTTTCTGCCACATCATTCTATCTGGTATATATCTACAAGTAGGTGTCTTTTGATCCCATGGTCTCTTAAATAGCAAGAGAACTCATTTGACATATATTCACCACCATTATTTGATATCAAGTATTTAACGTAGCCTTCGAATTTCTTTTTTTCCAAAAGCCTTAAACTCCAAAAACTTTTCAAATGTTTCACTTTTGTGTTGCAAAAAACACACGCATGCCATCTTGGTAAAGTCATCAATGAAAGTGATATAGAATTTGCATTTTCCACTCAAAGAGACATTTTGACATGGACCCCAAATATCGAAATGTATCATTTCCAAAGTATAGCTACTTAGTCTCCCTCTCTTTGGAAATGGGAGTCTAGCCTGCTTGCAAAACTTAGAAGCCTCACATACATGATCATAATTTACATATCCAAAATGTGGAAGTCCATGAACCACTTGTCTAGACTACAACTGTTTAAATCCTTGCAAATTCACATGTCCAATCCTTCTATCCTATAGTTCTATACCTTTATCTTGTTCATGCCTTGTCTCAACATACAAAGAGATTCGAACGATGGGAGTTCTTGCATCCAAAGCAAATAACCTACCTTTCTTTTAACCATGAGCAACAAGTCTGTCAAGTCTTTCATTCTTGAATTCGTCAACGAAACACCCATACTTGCTAAATCTCACTTGCAATCCTTGATCAACCAACTAATGCCAAATTCTTAGTGATAGTGGATACATATAAGACATCCCCAAGCTTATTTTTAGTCCCACCTCTAGTCACGAAGGGCACACTCCCAATACGAGTTATCTTATGTAGCGTGTCATCTCTTGTAGCCAAATACTCTTTATTTTACATTTGTTACTTTCTATCAAATCATTTTGCATAGTGAGTCATATGGTTTGTAGCACCTAAATCCAAAAACTAGTCATCCTCTCTAAGAGGATCCGTTATACTACCAAGTACATGCTCCATGGTGAAGAGATAACCTCTATGTGATGAATCATCTCTAGAACCATAGCTAGCACCACTATATCCACATGGATAGTGTCCAAAATGGATCCTTCCTTAACCCCTAAACATAGCATTTTTCTTATGAAATCACTCTCTCTCTCTCACTAACCAAACTGCCCAAAATAATGCCATGCTCCATCTCTCTACGGACTAGAGCATTCTTGCCTCTAGCGCAGGATCTCCCCCTACCTCTATGCATAAAATCAACACTTCCAAATGTACTATGTCCTCATGCAAAGGTGTCTCCATGAACATAAGATGATCCTCTAGGTCTAGATGAGCTACCACGGCCTCACTGATGATAAAACACATTATCTTGATTTGCATTATTTTCACTGCTTGATGCATTGAGGCCCCCCTTAATCTCTTCCATAAGGAGCAAAGAAATCAACTCTTGAAAATTAGGCATAGAGCCTTCCCTCACAGAAATGGAGGTATCAAGGGACTTGTATGCTCATCCAAGTCCATTGAGAGTGATAGATACCATATCATCATCATCAACTAGTACATTTATTGAAGCAAGATCTTTTGCAACCTGCTTACTTTTGGCCACATAATCACTGATGCTTCTATTTTCTCTCCATGCACCATGTAACCTCTACTTTAGTGGTATTTTGCTAGCCTTTGGGCATATGCCATACATATTTTAAATGATTTTCTAAGCATCCTTGTAAGTATTTTCCTTTTCAATGTGCGGAATCAATGTCTTTGATTTACATATAGATATCCAAAGCAAGACTTTTGTATTTTTTCAGTCCAATCCTTATACGATTTTGTTAAATTTTTTGTGGGCTCATCAAGTAGTTCTAGAAATGCATCTTCACCCATAATAAGGTCCCAAAGACTTCTTTCCATTAAGAAAATTTCCATATGGTAGGATCACACAGTGTAGTTATCCTTGGTCAACTTGTCACCCACAATTTGCATATTTTGTGTATTACCTTACATTAGGATGGCTGCAACTTACTAGAACCAGCTATATGTAATGTATTAAATTAGTATCTAAGCATATGAACAAAAACAAGTGTCAACTAATCAAAGTTGAGACCATAAAGCATTCAAAATCCCCAAGAAAATGCATATAAATTGAGGTCCATTGCAATAAGTGTCATACATGTATCCAACTCTACCGTCACATGTGTCCATACATCATGCCCATATGTCAAACATTGGCTGTCTAACAAGAAATAGTGAAAACGAGGCTGAAACAATGCCCATATGACCCAAAAGGCATAAAAAATGGTCTAACATTGACCAATTTTCCTACTATTTTTACGTAGTTTTTCATGCCAAGAATGAATTTCTAGATAAGCTCAACCCAAAGTAAATTTCCCAAAAAAATTTGGATATCTTTTCCCTTCGAATCAGCACTCAAAAATGGGAAAAAACCAACCTTTAAGCTTTGAACCAAACTAGTTTACTCTCTTAAGTGTGAATAGAAACCATTGAACCAGTTCCACAAAAACCAATTCAATCCCTTGTAGTGTGAACACAGATTCAAAATAACCATATCATAGAAGCCCAAGTGTGAAATTAAATTTGATAGGAGGGGGTTGACTTGATTAAGGCTAGTACTTAGCCTTATTAACTAAAGGTTATCCAAACAAGCTTCATGATGTGGCCTTATTTGTGCATACATAGGATATTACTTATCCTATGCTTTATTTCTCA
Source organism: Lygodium microphyllum (assembly GCF_053477565.2). Classification (NCBI taxonomy): domain Eukaryota; kingdom Viridiplantae; phylum Streptophyta; class Polypodiopsida; order Schizaeales; family Lygodiaceae; genus Lygodium; species Lygodium microphyllum. The sequence continues at coordinate 20,898,662 of NC_141135.1, read as the reverse complement.
ACACTGATCAAGTCAATGAGGCCCATAAGGTCATAGTATTTGAATTCTCGATGAAAAAATTGCCACGACTTGTTGGCTAGTAACACTTAATGGATGGCCATCATGGAATGATGTATTCATGCTGTTCCGTATCCGAGTAGACCAAACAGATGTGCAAAAACTAGAATGAATCTTCCACCTAAAGCAAGGTGATCCATCTATCCAAGCATAAACCACCAAATTCACTGCATTTCTTGGGCTGAGCAAGACTAGGTGGCAGGGTAGACCATTCTAGTGGCAATGAATCAATGGACCTCAAGCTCTAACTCAGAGGATAAACCCAAAAATCACATCAGTAGCTCAAAGAAACTGTAGTTTCACCAGCATATTTCATCCAGTCAGGAAATGCAACACAATGTCAAGACACAACCCCACCCAACATAGAGGCACTTAAACCACAACTTGGTCATAAATCCAGAATTTGTGAAGCTCAATATGCAATAAAAATCTGCATGGGCCACAACAAACTAGACCCAGAGAAAAAGAAAAAGTTGCATGAGAAGATCTGCAACCAAGTGGAGTCAAGAATTTAGGCAGTTGCCCTTGAATTCAAAAAGGGAAGAAGCTAGAAGCCAATATGGCAAGACAAAAAGACAACTTGTAGATGACATCATTGGAAAGGTCACAAGAAGAATCTGAAATATCATTTTGACAAAGACACACCAAAACCCCGGATGCTAACCCTAGAGGGAGTAGAAGTCTCTAGAGTGATGCTAAGCCTGCAATAGTAGAAGGGACCAAGCCAACAAATTTGGCTATGCCAAACTCATCCAAAGGATCAATTGGATGGAGATCTATCAATATTATTGTACTACTAAGTGATCTCTTAAATCTTGTGCTAACTTTTGAGGTTCATCTCTTAAAAATGATTCAACTAGAGCACCCAGTGTTGTCAAAAATCAAAAGTAGTAGCCATGATGGCCCATGATTTAATGGAAATAGTTAGAAAGGTCTAGATCTTTCTAACAAAGAGTTAGAAATATCCAACGACAATCCATCCCAATAGGCCCTCTATTTGATCCAACCATTCTGGTGATTCCTATTCGGTGTAAGGACGTGACCATCTAGAATACCTTGCTCGAAAATGGATTAGAGGTTAATTATCATCATATTGGCTACTTGCCAGCAATTGAGATTGATGGATTGAGAACCATCACCCTTCTTAGTGAGGATGGCCAATCCAACCTCTGGGTATCATCCAATTTGTACTTCTATAAATGGCCACAATTCAATTCTTACTTTCTCTAGTTGTCTTGAATATGGAGTATGCTAGTGAAGACTATTGCCTGCTACTATTGGAAATACCTTGGCTATGCTAAAGCAAGAATCATGCATGACTCAAACTGACAAAATTCAGCACAAATTAACTGTCTTCTTGACCAATGATTCCCCACCTCCCCCACATTGTTGACCAATTGTAGCTAGAATAGTCAATATGGCAGAGGGTTTAAGTGATGATGAAGAAGATGAATTATTGAAGACCAATGCCAATTTGCAACCCTGGTATCTCATAAATGTCCTCCATATAAATGAATAGTACATGCAACCTCAATATCTATAGCCCTAAGCCCTAGAAGAGGAAGAAAAGGACAATAGTCGAAACAGTTTTAGAACCAAACATCAAGACTGCACAATGAATAACACTACTACTAATCAAATTGGTGATGTTGACTTCAGAGAAATCCTAAATCAAGTGTGCGAGTTTGAAGTGTAAATGCAAAAATTCACAATTGTAAAGAAAGATGAATTAGACACAGTATATCATATTGGTCAAACCAATTAAAATTAATGCCAAGTTCAAATATGTTTTTTCTCAGGAATACATAGAGATAAAAGGGCAAGATCCTTGCTTCTATCACCCCCAGATTCTACTGAAATTGGATGCTATCCCACTCCTCCAAAGTTAGCCTATTGGATGAGCCCTCACATAACCGAACAGGTCAAAGAGGAGTTAGATGTACTACTATGAGTTGGATTAATCACACTGAAGTAGATTGAGTGGATTGGATCTCTCTGATTGTCATCATTCCAAAAAAGAACGAGAAGCTACAAATATGTGTGGACTATAAAAGGCTTAACACAGCCACAATCTCAGATCTCTTTCCCATCCCCTATCTAGATACTATATTGGATGAAGTGGTTTTCCCGAAGAGGTACTTCATTCTCCATATGGAGGGTTTAGCTGATATAGCCAAGTTCACCTTTCTCAAGAAGATCAATAAAAAACAACCTTCATCACAACATGAGGAATATATATCTATATAGTCATGTGCTTTGGTCTCAAGAATGCTCCAGCCTCTTTTTAGAGAGAGATATGTACGAGATTTTGGGGCCTTATCTCACTAATTTTATTAGAGTTTTTTTGGATGATTCTAGTGTCTTTGGAAAGGCCACACTTCACTAGATGCACCTTTGACTTTGTCTCACATGTTACCGAGAGGTAAAATTAAGTTTAACTCTGCTAACATGTGTATTTGTTGTTTAAGGTGGCATTTTACTAGGCTACATCATCTCTCAAAATGACAATATTGCTATCAGCCCCACTAAGGCAGTAGCAATGATGTAAGAAATAGTACCAGATTCACCATCTAGGCTACTCGGATTCTTAGGCTAAATCTAATGGCATGGCCACCACCTATGACTTTTGGCACACTTGCGTGTCCCCCTTTATAAGCTAATGTATGTAGCCAAGCTTGAGTACCAATGGAATGAAGAAGTTGACTTGGCATTCTTAGGCCTTTAACTATTACTCTCGAGGGCCCCAATCGTGATCCCACTAGATTGGGTGAAAATTTTCCATGTATTTATTGATGCCTCTCACATTGCTATTTGAAGTGTGGTTATGTAGTAGGATTCCAATGGATGGTTTTGACCAATGTTCTATATCAACTAAAGATTATCTAATGCAAAGAAAAACTATTCAGTTCGGAGAAAGAGAATATATTGGCATGATATACTCTTGCGTAAGTTACTCATGAATATATGTGTACATCACATGGGTTCAAAATAAGGTATTTTTAAAATACCACTTTTATACTTTTTTACATATAGAAGGGTGTAATATAAATGGATTATTTAAAAATTGAATAAAAAAGGGTTATGTTTTATTCATGAAAATTTTACAAATAAGGATATTTATAAATAGGCCTTGAACACACGTGATGTAGAGGATATATATATAGTAACTTCCTCGAGGATGCACTTAAATAAGAAGTTCCAACATTATTTGCTTGAGTATTCTTTTGTTGTTCATGTAGATCATTCAGCTTTAGTTTACTTGGTCAAACAAAAAAATATCACTAGGCGAATTTCCATATGGATTCTAATGCTACAGGAATTTGAATACATAGTATTACATCAACTCAAAACCTAACATGTCATTCTGGATTTTCTATTCCACCTTGATTCCATAGAACCACCAATTGGTGTGAAGGATGACTTCCCAAATGCCCAACTATTCACTTGTAGAAGTGGATGCACCAGACCCGAGCCACCAAATCCTCCATTTTCATGATATGAAGAAATAAGGACATTCGTGAAAACAAGAATATCTCCGCCCAATCTCTAGAAGGACCAATGAAAATGATTAGCTCTCCAGAGCCATTGTTTTGATATTGTCATGGGTTAGTTGTATTACTACACTCTCTCAAGAGTGTTACAAAGAGTGGTCCTCCCAATGGAGCAACCTGCTATCCTAGTGGAGGAAGCCCATAAGGAATTGCTGATGGTCATTTTTAAATTGAAGTTACAATCCACAAAATCTAGCAAGCTAGTTTGTGGTGGCAAACCATGCATGGTGTTGTTTGCAAGTGGGTCCAACACTATGATTCTTTCCAAAAGTTGGGTCAACTCTTAGAGCCAAATTTTTCTTGTTGCTTTGGCCAATCTCCCTTTCCAGAAGTAGGGATTGGAATTCATTGGTCCCATCTCTCCAACTGCTACAAGCACTCATCTCATTGTATATGTTTATAAGTTGGCTTTCTTATGACCTTAATGATATCCACCAAGTGTCTTTGAACATGAGATGGAGCTTCTAGGTCTGAAACAGAATCCAATGGACTTAAATAAATGATTAGAATCACTAGTAGTGTCAATGAGGGTGATTAATGTTGAAAGAAGAAAGCTTGAAGCTTTTTGGGTATAGCTGCTAGTAGGGTATATAGTTAGAGTTTTACTTTGTGTGAGTAGTAGGGATGGAATTTCCATACCCCCTTTGGGGTGGAGATAGTCCACCTTGGGGGGCTACAAATGCCCTTTGGTGGCTCAAGGGATTGTGCCTTATTCTACTTGTGTTGTAGCTTGAAAGTTCACACTATTTGAAAGTGCACCAGATCTACATTTTCTGTAATCCCATGTTGTTGTGCCAACAATGTCAGGGTTTTTTATGCCAAGATGTTGCATTATCAGTTGAGGAAGAGATCTTCAGAAGGAAGCAAGACAAAATATGTCCTCCTTTGGCAACACCAGCTCCTTTAAGGTTTGCAAGTCTAGTTTGGCTATGGAGGTTGAGATGTTTAAGTAAGGAAATGGCATGCTCATGTGCACTTAGTGGGAGTTGAAGTTGAAGGAAGCTTTTTGGATGATAGATGGCTCTAATACCATGTTGAAGTATCCATGAGAAGGTGTGCACGAGAGAGAGCGAGAGGTCAAGTACAAGAAGAATATCTTGCTTAATGAGTTGGTTACAACTACAACTAGTACACTCTCTCTTAATTTGAGAGTGAGCTCTCTGGATGGCTAGGGTTAAGGTTTTCCTATGCCCTCCAATCCATTCACACCTACCTACCCTTTTACACCCTTTCATACATAAGGTTCACATGCCTATCTCTCAATATAGAAGGTGTTTAACCTTTATCACATAAGTGAAGACTTTGCTTTTATGGATGTTTTGGATCTTCTCTTAAGCTAGGTACTAAAGGTTGAAACATATCATTGTTGTGAATCACAAAAGTGTTTAGTGATAAAGGGGGAGATAAGAGGAAGATAAGAGAAGTGGTAAAGCTTGTAGTCCAAAAATAATAATATTTTAGTCTCTTCACTCAAAGCTTTTAGTGAAAAGCTTTAGCTTGGCGATGGGCAAAAAGAAAAAAATGATGCCACGGTAGTTTCTCCAAAAGAGGACGACTTTTGGCTTATTGGCTTTGTTTAGAATCTAATTGGAAGTCCTATGTAGATGTAAGGTGCATCCCAAAGAAGACCATGTTCTTGTTTCTTCAATTTGACTGATACGGTGAACCAAATAAAGGATTAGGTTATTGCTTATAGAAATAAAGGATTAGGTTGTTGCTTCTGAAGACCATCTTCAATTTGACTTCAAGAAGGAACCAAATAAAGGATTAGGTTGTTCTTTATAGAAATAAAGCCGTGATTGTAGATGGCCATGTGCAGAGAAGGGAATGTCCCTCTAGACCATGAGCTTATGATTATGTTGAAGCACACTTTGACATATGCTTGACACACGAGCAAAGGAAATGGTACCAAAGTGCATGGGTAGTTCCTTGTATACCCTTTATATCATGTGCATTCAAGGCCTATTTATAAATATCATTATCCGTGAAATTTATATTAATAAAACATAACCCTTTTCTATTCAATTTATAAGTAACCCCTTCATATGAGACCCTATTGTATGTAAAAAAGTGTAACAATAGTATTTTAAAAACTCCTTATGTTGAACCCATGTGATACATATATATATTTATCACTGACCTCCCCAGGACAAAGTGTTGATGGAGGTGTCATATACAATATCTCTTGCTCTCCTTGTGAGCTTATGTGCGTGTAAGTGTTTAACCTTTATCAAATAAGTGAACACTTTGCTTTTATCGATGTTTTGGATCTCCTGTCAAGCCAGGAAGTAGAGGGTGGAATGTAGCTTTGTTGTGAATTACAAAAGAGTTCAATGATGAAGGGGGAGAGAAGCGGGAGACAAGTGGTAAAGCTTGTAGTCCAAAACAAAAAGCTTTCAGTATCTTGACATAAAGCTTTTGAATGAAAAGCTTTAGCTTTGCATGGGTGAAAAGGGAAAAAGGTGACATGCTGCCAATGAACAAGGAGGACTCTGATTCTTCTTCTCCTTCTTCTTCATCATGGGATGATCAGCATAGGCGGCCATGATCATTACCCTGTCTTTTTTCCCTTACAAGGATCCATCAGTCCTACCTAATGCTCCCTATGGACTTATGAAAGATCATATAAGTGCTTAATCCATATCTTGCAAGCAAAGTTTAGGTGTAGAAAACAAACTATTGGAGTTCAAATGCAACTTGCAAATCTTGGTCTAACCCTACATGAAGGAGAGTAGCAATGACTGAAATGGAGAAGAGGATGTGACTTCATCATGTAGAGAAAGAAGAGAGAAAAACAACATAGTCAAGGAGTTTGGGATTTTTAAAGAGTGTATAATGGAATACATTTCTGCTAGTTACCATCTTTGCAAAGACCATATGAAAGCATATACCTCTATCTCATGTGTCCATAACACCTTGTCATTTTCAACCTTTATTAGCCTTTTCATTGCATGAACTTGAAACCCTTCTCTTGTGAAAGCTACTGGATATGAGAGAACCTTAGAAGAAAAAGTCCTCATACAAGGTCTTTAAGTTGGTGTAGCTACTATGTGTGAGAGGATAGCCATGTAGTCACTTGAATTTTATCGCAATGTTAGGTTTCCTACTAGCTTATTTGAGTTTACTATTTGACCAAGATTATGTATTATCCTAAATGCATCTTGCCGAGAGAGGAGTTGGATTGCATGCCATTTTCCTAGAGGATGTTATGATTATTGAGTTTCTTGTTGGCAAGATTGATAGTGCGTGATTTCACTTATGTCTGCCTAGCTTTCTATCTTATTTTTCACAGGTTTTACCTCTTGCCTTGCTATGTCTGCTTCATGATACCCCACGTCTTCTGACCATTAAGTGCACATTGTCTTGAAAACATGCCCATGATAGGCCATCTTCTTCATATTTCATGACCTTTGGGAGTTTAACCTTGGTCCACACAATGGATATGCATGATAACCTTAGGTGACCATGCCTATCATAATAGCTATATCTAGTAAATACAAACATTAACAAGCTATGTTAGATACTAGCAATCAGAATGAAATCTCATTTAGTGGAGCACTCCCCAAAATCTGAAAAGTCATGTATGGTCCACATAAGAATGGCTCGTATGTTAATGGACCACCTCCCAATATACTTGCTCATGACTAAACCCTTCATTCCTTAAAATCTTGAGCTCATCAAGTAATGGATGGAGATAGATGTTCATATTCTTGCCTTTATAGCACCTAGAAATGAGCAAGCTAAGGATTACATATCCTTTCTTCCTAGAAAGCCATGATAGAATATTATGGTTCACAAGGACTACTGGACAAACATTATAAGAAGTTGAGTAAAGTTCAAATGGACTCACACCATCCATAGCAAGATAGAGCCAATTCCATGGCTCTCACACAAAGACTTGAAAAGTGGAGTCAATGTGACCCCATGCTTGTGAGTCCAGTGGTATTTGCTAGATTCCATATGTGGACCTATTTTACACATTCCATGTCATCAACCTTACCACGCGTAATGTATGAAATATGTGATGAATATATGTTATAAGTGAAAAGTGTTTGAGAACCTTCTAAGGGATAGTTGTCCCTATAGGTCTTGTTGATATATGTGAGCACCACACTTTGGACATGTTTCCATGGACTTGTATTCTCCTCGAAAGAACATACATCATTGACACATGCACAAATGCTGTTATAATCCATGCCAAGATTCATTAACACTTATGGTGCATCATCACGAGATTTGGGCATCAAACACTATATTACAGATTTTGGAAATCTCCCAAGTTTCACTCCAAAATCAGAAATAAATATTTCACCATGTGGCTAAATCTTAATCCCTTTATTGAAGATGGAATTTGGTACTATCATCTATATAGTATCTAGAAAAAGTTTCACCTTCAAGGAAGAGAGTAATGATCTGACCATGTGACCAAATATTGACCATCCTATAAATTTCCAAAATATATGAAAATTTCCAAACTCCCTAATACATTGTTATCGTGTTTCTAGATGATGGTAATATGTGATATTTTAGTAGCTTGAGAAAAATCCAAACACCTTTGAAGAAACCAAAAAATATTTTTATTTATGCATCAAGACAAAGGCGTGTAGTATGCACATGAACAACTTGGTCACACTTCACTCCACCTGTACTTTGCGTATATACTTAGGAGCGCAAGAAGTGTCTTTAAGTGAGATACATGGCCACCATCATGTAATCGTATAGACGCCTCCTCTCTTAATGGATTAGATGATCCAGTATCCATGGGTAGTAATGCATCAAGATCATTGCATCCATCTCAGGCTCTAAGATTCGAGGAGGGTTCAAAGTCCCCAATGTCCTCTAGAATTGAGGATGAAGTTACCGAATTACCCTCCAACATGTTTATTGGCTTGGATGCTCCTTCTATTGTAAGGATACAAACTCTTCTTACGAGCTATAGTAGGTGCACTACTTGGGATGGAATAGCACCTCTTTGTGGACATTTCTAGGGAACATTTAATATTATTAAAGTTTATTTCAATTAGATTTTTATTGCAAAGCATGATTGTTATGCAAATTGCTCATGGTTAACTCAAAGTCCAAGACTACTTGATCAATGATTTTTGATTCAAGCTCATCAAAGTGTCACAGATGGTATATACACAATCAATGTTTTTGTCAAATTTCAAGCTTGTAGTGAGCATAAGGACATGGGACATGCTAATTGAGATATGCCTCTTGATCTCAGACATTGTGGCCCTCATCATGTCCATTTTCTCTATGTTACGGCATGGACAATACAATTTTCTCTCTCAATTCATCACTCACTCTTTTCCTTCCTCTTGCTTCCTCCCTCCATCTATATTTTGGTTTAATTATATTTTTCCTTCTCCTTTTCTATCTACATATATCCCTTTCACACTCTCTTTCTCCCTCCCTCTCTCATCTCTCTCTATCCCTCTCTATCTATTTTTTTAGTGTCCCTCCCTTTATTTCTCTCTCATTTCCTCCCTTCATACATACATACATACATACATATCTCTCTCCCTTTCTATATATATCTCTATTTCTCTCCCTCCTCTCTCTTTGTTTCTCTCCCTCTCCGCCTCCCTCTCTTTATTTCTCTCTCCTTTTCTTTCTCTTTGATTCTGTCCCTCTCTCTCTACACACACACACACACACACACACACACACACACACATATATATCTGTGTGTGTGTATGTATGTATGTATGTATCCTCTCTCTCTTTCTCTTTGTTTCTCTCCCTCCCTTTCTCTCTCTATTTCTCTCTCTCTACCTCCCTCTTTCTATCTCTCTCTTCTCCCCATCAATCACAAAGAGTTTAATGTGACCAAATTTTAGAGTAAGGGTTGCATGTTTGATTTAATGTAAAAAGTTGTTTTATAAAAGACTTTAATGATATGTCTAGGTTGATTGCAAAAGGAAATAGAGTTGGTTGCATGTTCACTTTTTAGATGCTACAATTCATGCTATGATTGTTGCTCTGTATGCTAAAGGAAAAGGAGAAGACATTGAAATATGGCATAAAAGGATTGGATATACAAATGTGCAAATGCTAAAATTAATTCATTTCAAAGGATTAGTTACAAGGAGGCATGCTTTGAGTGTTGCAAAAATTCATTAAGTGTGCAAAGCATATCAATTTGGTAAGCAAGGAAGACAACCTTTTTCGCATGACAAAGATGTGAGCAAAAACATGCCTAATTTTGTCCATACAAATGTTTCGGAGCCTACACAAAATGTATCTTTTGGTGGCAATAAATACTTTGTGAGGTTTATTGATGATTATTCAAGAAAGCTATGGTTATAGTTCATGAAGGAAAAGAGTAATGTATTTGAGCACTTCAAAACTTTTAAAGTTGATATTGAAACAAAAACATGCTTAAAAGTTAAGTGCTTGAGATTATGTGGAGGGAAAGAGTACCTCTCTAATGAGTTTAGTGTCTTCTTGAGGTCTCATGAGATGAAGAGATAATATACTTGGTGCAAGTATACCCCATAGTAAAATGGGATTACAAAGAGAAGAAATAAGCACATTGCACACGTTGCACAAATATTGATTGACTGAAAAGAATATGCCAAAATATTTTTGGTCTGAAGCTATTTATACTGCTATCTATATTATGAACAGAACTCCCATAGCTATAGTTTATGAGATGGCCCTCGAAGAATGCCTTACATGAAACCCAATGTGTCACACTAAAAAATATTTGGTTGTATCACATATATTTATGTGCAATATGAGCTTAAAAAAAACCTTAATCCAAAGGCTGGAAAATGTAATTTTATTGGATACTCTTTAGAGCGGAAAGGGTATCATTATTATAACCCTATCTCACATGTGAGTTTAGAGTAAGCATGGATGTTATTTTTTATTAAATGAGTAGTTGGTATGTATTAGATGATGATAGTTATGTGTTTAAAAAAAAAGAGAATGACGAAGCCTTATTGTACCAAAAATATCATCTAATACTACTACATTCAACCATTGGTCTAGGATACTAAAAGGAGCAATCCCATATCTTCAAGTGGATCTACAAACATGACACACAAAGATAAAGGAAAGAAAAAAGTGTTAGATGATAATGATGTATCTACTAGTCATTTGGGATTTTATGGAGATCCTAGTGGTTTAGAGAGTTTGGATGATGAGCTTAGTATTCCTTCAATCAAGCCACCATGTGCACAGAGATCACATGGTAATATAAACGCTCCATTAAGTGATCTAGTGGTACACAAGTTTAGCAAGGTCAAATACCCTATTAAAAGATTTTGTTTTGAAGGTTATGTAGCTCACCATTATGGTTTCTTGATAAAGGCGATTGAGGATGTTAAGCCCACTTGTTTTGAGGATGTTGTTCATCATGCTTATTGGGATGGAGCAACAATGGATGAGGAGATGGTTGCATTAGAAGCCAATAAGCATTGGGATCTAGTACCATTGCCTAAGGGCAAGAAAGCTATTTGCTATAAGTGGGTTTATAAAATCAAGTATAATGTAGATGGTTTAGTTATCATATATATAAGGCTAGGCTAGTTACAAAAGGTTCTCCTCAAATATGTGGCATAGATTATGAAGAGACATTTAGCCTAGTTGCTAGGATGGCAACTATTAGATGCGTGATTGCTTCAAAAATAGAGCCAAAGGTTGTATTTTGCAACAAATGGATGTTAAGAATGCCTTCTTGTATTGTGAATTGTAAGAAGAGGTTTATATGGAACAGCCTGTAAAGTTAAGAGGATTTAGAGCATTTCACATATGTATGCAAGTTGAAGAAGGTGCTTTATGGGCTGAATCAAGCATGTAGAGCATGGTTTGACAAGGTCGGAGCGTATCTTATCAGCATGGGCTTTTATGCTTTTGATGCTAATCACTTACTTTACATGAGAAAGAGAGATACAGACTTGGTCATCATGGTCATCTATGTGTTACAAGTGACAGAGAGTGTGATTACTTAAGTTAAGGATTTTTTGAAAAGGAAGTTTAAGATGAAGGATTTGGGTGAGCTAAGGTACTTTCTTGGTATTGAGGTGATAAGATGTGATGATGGTATATGGGTATCCCAAAGGAAATATGTCTTAAAAATGTTATTCAAGTATGGTATGATAGCATGTAAGTCTCTTTTAGTACCATTGGAGCAAAATGTGAAGTTAAGTGTTGATATTGGGGATGAGATAGAAGACCCTAGTATGTTCAAGAGAATAGTAAAGAGTTTTATTTACATGATTATCACAAGGCCAAACTTGAGCTATGCTATTGACCTTGTTAGTCAATCTATGGAGATTCTTAGAAAGCCTCATTTGGATGCAATTAGACACATATATTACGTATTTGAAGTACACTTTACATTATTGATTTTTTTATGAGACATGTAAGGATATATATGTCTTTGGATACGCAAATCCTGATTGGGCTAGTAGAATGTGAGATAGAAGATCTACCAGTAGATTTATGTTTTTCCTCAATAGTACATCAATTACATGAAGCTTTAAAAAAAACCTACAGTTGCTTTATCAAGTACATATGCTAAGTATAGAGGTGTTGCTATGGCAGTATGTAAGGTGGTAATGCCACAAAAGTTATTGGGTGATTTGGATGTGCAGGAAGATGGTGCAATTGCCATTCACTATGACAACATGAGGAGTATGCATCTAGCAAAAAAAAAACACCAGCAAGAAAATGTTTTGGCCTCCACATTTCTTCTTGTGCTCTTGAGTGAGCTTTCTCTTGTGTGTATGGTGTGTGTTTGGTGCAGCAGCTCAAGGAAGTCCCCCACTATGCAATTTAACCATTGTCAAACTTGAAAGAATGCATGGGACATTCCTATGAAAAACTATGCTAATATCACTCATGCACAAAAAATTCAGTTGAAGCAATACCTCAATAGCATGTCAACAAATGGTAGAAGCATATAGAATTATACCATGGAAATTAAAAGCATTGGAGATTAGCTTGATTCTATGGAATCAAAGGTTGAGGATGATGGTATGATTACAGTTATTTTAAATAGATTAGGTAAGGCATACAAAGCCTTTGACACATTGATTACTATACAACTAGATCCCCCTGATTGGGATGAGTTACTTGCATTGCTGATACATGAATAATTCAAACTTGATTTAAATATTGGTTCGAGAACCTCTTAGAAGAGAGATATTGTATTTTACTCCAATTAGAGAGCTGGAGGTGGCACGCTTATGGAGCCTCTCTAGGTTATGGTAACACTCGAAATGCTTATGGACAGCAATAACAACTAAATTCTTGGCAAAATCAAAATGCATAAGGTCAAAGAGGATCAAGATTTTTTAGAGAAAGAGGATCAAGGTCATTACTATGGAAAGTATGGGCAAATACAAAAACACCATCATAAAAGGCAAGCTTACATGAAAGCAAAGGGTATGCAACATGGTAACTATGCATCCTCTAGTAATGATACTGATGGTTGATCAGATAGGCTATTTGCTATTACACATGTATCAAAGGGTATGCCTAAGCAAGGCAAGGTTGATGAAAAGTGGTACATTGACTAAGGTCCATCAAATCATATGACCCACATGAAGAATGGTTTGATGAGAGGACTACATGTTCTCATGGTTATGTATGTATTGGTGATGATACACAACATGACATTAAGCACACATGTATTGTACCATATTAGGAGAAATATGGAATCTCTTTTTTTCCCCTTAAGGAGTGAATAAACAAATATAGGCCTAACCAATGAGAGAGCTGGGATTCCAGATTCATGTAACATGAATCTTCTAGCCATATCTTGGCCCAAGTCTTCCCTAAACAATAAATTAAGAGGGAATGTGGGGAATACAATGCTGACACTTCTTGGAATTTTGTGACTCAAATTTTCATTTTTTTATTTTTTTATGTTTGAATTTTCATTTCTTCCCTTTTCAGTTTCCCTCTCTTTCTTGGGCAGAACTCAAATTTATCATATCTCTTACACCGCTTCTCCTTTCCTGACGAAATATTTACCAGTGAGTTTTTGTTGCTTGCCCTATCTAGGAACTCAAGTTTTTGTACTCTAGGAATTTGTCAGTGAAGGAACAATGGTCTTGTTATAAGTCAACTTCTTGTTCAATATCTCTGGGCTTCTTCGTGAAAAGAATTATAGGTACAATGTTTTTTTTTAAATTGGTCCATTTAAATTTCATTTCATTTGGAGAGAACATTTTTAAATTATTCACATGCTGATAGGTAACTTTCCTATTTGGTTATTATAGATGTCTTCACCGAGAAAAGACACCAGTAACATACTTGTAGTGGAGGTATTCAATAGGAAAGATAGTGGTGGTAATTGGATTTGTGATAAGTACTATAAGTTGGATTGGGTTTTGATGCACCCAAGCACTCGAGGGAGTTTCAAGGTCAGAGGCGCAAGGATGTTGCAAACCCCAACAAACATTGGAAATGTAGACTTTTAGAGTTTAGAAAAGTGTTTAATGGAACACTTGCAGTAACAAAAGTGTTGATCCAACATGTTTATATGCACAAACAAATCTCTGTACACGACGATAACTACATTGCAAATTATAAACAAAATAGTAAGTTTTTAAATTTTATCATTGTTTATTCTTTTGCATTAGAGTTATTTTTAGAAACCTTTGCAGTGTTCTAATTTAATCTTGCAGTTAAACTGACAGCTCTATATCCATCATATTTGCATGAATGGCAAAATGCGGAATGTTTGAGTGGCAAGATACATGTTTGGCATGAAGACATAGGTTCTTTGATCTATTACAATAACTTTGCAAGTCAACTTGCAACTCAAAATATTTTTAAAAAGATTCATTGTATGTAGTAGAAAGCCAGAGATTGTAGCATGTCCCATTGCCACCACTATCTAGTGGTGAATGGTTGGCTGGTAGCTTGGAGTTGTCAGGTTCATGTAAGTCCAAGATAAAATATGACATCAATAGTGCTACAAAGATGTGCATCTGAGTTGGTTTATTCCATTCTCATTGTTTGCATATTTGTTTGGTCCATGTGATATTTGAAAAAAAATCATGATTACTTATTAATGCAAGTGTCCATTCGAGGAATGGATGAGTCAGCTGTTGGGTGAGTTTTGGCAAGTCAAAAGAATACATTTTGATGAGATGATTGAGTGCAAGGTCAACCAATCTGATCTCACATTTAGGTAAATAGTTTTTACTACTTTGCACACCTTGATTGAATTGACATAGGTCTTTATTAGATGAATTTTTGTGTTATTCACATTTACTTACCATTATTTTTATTTTTATTACAGGTATTTCATTGCTAGACGAACTCTGTGCATTCGCTTTCAATTTAGAAGATTGCAACTTTGCGAGGAAGTGGATCAGCCTTTGGATCAAGATACGTGACATGAGACACATACAACTCTCATAGATGTAGTTGTCTTGTGGAATGGCCATAATCCTTTTGTGGTTATTGTGCAAAGAGCCATTGGACCATTTCTTTTTTGAGACAAGAAATCCAATCAATGTCCAATGAGCCCCTATATAACTTCTATTTCAAGTTAGATAATAGAAAAGTCAAGATTCACAGTGAGCAATCCATGATATGTAAACAATGTGGTTCTCCACATATCCTTGAGATAGTGGATCCTTGTAAATTTTTTTAATAAATAACAAATGGAAACTTTTTAAAACTTTTGAGTACTTTCAATTTAGATCATCTTAGTTTACTATGATCTAAGCATGTGATAATACAAACTGTAATTAGTCAATCATAATGTAATTTTCCATATATGTTTTATGCATTGAGATGCAAGAGGATAATGACGAAGATATGGACACACCCTCTTGGCCATAGCTAGAGTATTTTGAGAGGGAGCCTAAGGAGATCCCACTTGATCCAAGTGTAGAGGCAACATAGAGCTTAGCCATTGTGCACCTACCTCCTTGCCTTGATGAGATGCCGACAAGAGATGAGCCACCCCTCGCTTCTCTCCATACTATCACCATCGAGGCGATGGAATATCTACTCATGCAAGATGTATTAGAAAGTTTGGAGCTAAGAGAAGAAGAAAAAAAATGTATCATGGTACGTGATGCACCTAATGATTTTCTAGACTTTGATATACAAGATGCCCCAGCACATGTTGATGAGGTGGCTCCATATGATGGCACAAGTGTCAATGACATCTTTGACATTATGAGTATCCAAGAGTAGATTAAGGATACAGTGCCAAATCGTGAGATCTTAGATGAGGAGTTCGAGTGGTTGCAAGAAAGCTTTTTTGGTCTTGGACTCGACTACACAACACCTTTCCACCAGAAGAGAGAGAAGGGTGGCCCAGTTGCAGGAGCAGACCTGAATGGTCCATTACAACAACATATAGATGATGCAGAGAAGGTAATATTATCATATTTACACACAAATTTACAAGTAGGACCTCTATAGCATCGGGAGTGTTGGATAAATTTTTGCCAAAATCGGGCCCCTATAGTAGCTCTGGCTAGAGACTCGCATATGGGGGCTTGATATTGAGCCTCCAAATTCACCAGAAGTTGAGGGCACTAATGAAGGATAGGCCGTTCAAGACCATCCCGAGCAATGAACTCCAGCTTGGAGAAAGGAGTGCTGCTTCGACATTCGAAGCTTCTCTACTTATTCTCTAGTACTCGGTCTAGGCCACTTTTTTCCATGGTGTCCCGTAGCATGGTTGTTGATGTTCAAGACCCCAATGTCATTAGGCAAGAGCTAGTAGGGAAAAATGTGTTGTTGCCTATGATCAAGAATAGCTCTGACCATGGGGAGTATAGCTTGAAGAAGCCTTGGAGAGATTACATGTACTTATTGCCAAATGATATCTCATCACCAATGTAATGCACTTTGTGATCTTCTCTTGAAGTAATGAAAACGGATGTTTGTTGGATTCTCATACAATGTATTTTTTTATACGTGTCATTTATTATTATTTTTTAATTAAATGTTACATTTATTTGTTAGATTTATATGCAACATGATTCATATCCTAAATTTAATACATAATGCTGTATCGAGTTTGTGTGCAACATGTATTTGTTTGAACACAGTAAGATAACTCAAAGACATAAATTTAAAAAATAACAAGTGAATAAACAAAAGTAAGAGGCTCTAAAAAATTTGTATTCTTATTCATAACATTTTACATGGGATCCATTACAATCACGGTTTTACAAAATCTCTTTGGAAGCTACATTCCGTATATATTTTAGTAGTACACCCCTATCGCTGTTAATCTCTCTGAGGACTATCCTTCCATTGCCAGAAGAACCTCACTATCCGCAAATCCCTATCAGTGATGGTGACTCTTCTTGCATGCACTGCAACATAGATTGGGTCTCCGAACAAGTTGATGAGGTAAGCTTCGGTAGCTTCCTGTAGTGCAAGGACAGCTTGGGAAATCTAGTGATCAAGTTGTTGTAAGCATGATCCATCTAGAAAGTGCCTCCTACTATTTTTAATCATTATGCCATCCATAATCTCCTGTACTAGCTTCTGGAATGAAGTATTTGGGTATCAAGAGGTGTGTGGTCTTATGGCAATGGTGGATCTCACAAAGAGCCAATGTGTCTAACCTCCATCGACACTTGCAATGTTGGCATGCTCGTGGTGGTACTGGGGGAGGTAGCCTATGCATGGGATTTATAGGGGGTGTCTCTGGGATGCTTGCATGGTGTGTGATATGTCTTCTAGAAGAGAAAACTCAAAACTCAAAAGTGAAATTTGTAAATGATATGAAACATTAAACTTATAGCTAAACTTTAAAAAAACCCTAAAACTTGAATTAATGTATCCAGGCTTTGGAAAAATATGACCAGTGATCCGATTAACGTGAAATTTTACGTGTGGACTCCTCTAGGACACATCAACAAAAGAAAAAATGGCCCCATCAGAAGCCTCTAGAACAGCTAACCAGAGGCTTGCGTTTGGAGACCCTGAATCGCCTCTGGGAAACCTATCCGGAGGCTCACCTCTAGGGGCCGTGAATCCCTTTAGGGCCCTAGATGATGTGAGCCTCCGGACAGGTGTCCTAGAGGCTTCTGATGGAATTTTTTTTAAAATATCCATGTGTTTTTATGATGCCGAGCATGTGGGTGAAGTTTCACCAGATTTCAATTTATAAAATTGACGATTCAATCATTTTTTGAAAATTCATTAACTGGATTATACTTCATTGATAAACAGAAAAAATCACCACCGAGTGTATAGAACTGCATATTGAATGTGTTGTCAACCAAACTATGTGAAACATTGGAAACTCAAAAATTCACAAAAATTAAGTCATGGGTCAAATGGAATATCACATATCGGATATAGTGTTGCCAAACCGCTAAATACAATAAAGATATAGTGCATTGGCCCATGTACAGATTGATCACTGACGTATTCATGATTGTGCATTGAATTAATCCTCAAAGAAACTACTTTTAGAAGTAGAAACTTGAAAATATGCACAATGCAAATCATGGTCAAAATAGAATATCACATATCTGATTTGGCATTATGAAACCATGAAATACACAGTAGATAGTGCGTTGCACCAAGTACAACTAGAGCCATGTAAAATTTAGCTCCATTTTGTAGGCCACTGCTCTCAAATACTTGAAGGTCTACTGGAAAGATAACCCAAAACTAAGCTCCTTACAATCTACAACCAAACCTGAGCTAAAAACATATATCCAATTAGAAGGTGGCTTCTCAAAGCATATTGTTGACATTAAGATTAAATGCATCCTTGTTGTAGATCTTGCGAACAATAACCATATCTACAGGCTTAATAGTGATACGTCGGACATGAATGGCTAAAAGTTGACAATCATTCATTAGATCAATCAAGTAACTTTCATCTCCTTCTTGGAGAGTAAGCAAGGCTTTCCTTGACCATCGCCCTATATTCGTTGCTTGGTTCCTTGAAAGAACTTGTGATGATGCCCTAACTGCAGATCTTGCAATATTTCTTGCACGAACCTAGAGAATGGTGCCTTAGGAATAATCAAGTTGGCACTCTTCTGGAATTTTCTTATCTCACGTAGCGCATCTGTGCTTGGTCTCTATATTTGCTTCTTATGTGTTGGAGGACGTGTATTACCAGCTGGAGTAGTAGTGGGAGGTGAAGCAACTGGAGCATGTGGACCATCATTTCTAGACAATGGCAAACCATCATTAGTGATGACACTAAGGCCACCATTGTTGGCCATAGTAGCGCCACCATTATTAGTTGTAGTAGGGCCACTGTTGTTGGCTACCAAGGGAAATTTTCACTCATAGTACGCTCACTAGATGCGAAAGAGTGTTGAGCTCTTGCTCTTGCATGTGCCTTCTTGATAGGAAGCTTGGAACGTGCCATGGTTGTGATGATGAAGGATAGAAAGGTGGAGGGTAGAGTAAAGAGTAATGGGGAAAAAATGAAAGGAGAGATTTGCCTTGAATATGGAACTTTTAAACTTATTGTAGTGTAAATGAACTTTAAAATTATCATTTCATTTCATTTCTCCACCCCATCCCTGCCTCTCTCTGTCTCCTACCACCCCCCTCATGCCCCTCTCTCTCTAGGCCAGTGAATGTTCCAAGGTTTGGAATTTTCATATCTTTGTCTTAGGATTTCGAAATCGACTTTTCATAATTAAAAAACATAGTTCAAAATCGACTTTGAAAAATATAGTGACAAACCTTCAAAATTTAAAACAAAATTTGCAAGATATCTCATGTAAAAGATAGGAGTATTGATGTGTTATATCCTTATTACCTGTGCTCTCTTGTGGACTCTAAATGCATCAAAAGTATTATCTTTATCTAGGTCTCCATTTCTTGCCATCTCCCTCTTGGGTTGCTAACCATTCTGTGTGGTGTTGTCTAGATGTGTTGTTTTCATATCTTGCTTTTCTCACTTCATATATTGCCCTACTTATAAATTATACTTGAGAGGTTTTGGACTTCTTTTCTTTTTCCTCGTATCATATCTCTAATATCCTATACCAACATTGTAATAATTGCCTCATAGAATTGGAATCATTGATGCCACCTTCATGATCAATTTCCTTTTGAACTCGGGGAAGTTACTATATGTGTATCCTCTACATCATGTGAGTTCCAGGCCTATTTATAAATATCCTTATTTGTGAAATTTTCCTGAATAAAACATAACCATTTTCTATTCAATCTATAAGTAAGCCCTTTATATTACACCCTTTTATTTGTAAAAAATATATAAAAATAGTATTTCAAAAATACCTTATTTTGAACCCATGTGATGCACACATATATTCATGAGTAACTTACCCAAGCTTTTGAAAAGCACAACGATCTTACCAATGAGACCATTCCATGCCTTGAGTTGACCATATTGCCAAACTTCATTGATCTACAAAGTATGGACCATGTGCTTCAAGTATATGCTGCAGAAGAAGAGAGATTAGAAATACAAACTAATTCAAAATGATGATATTTTTCTGTAATGGTGAAAATACTGACCATGTAGTGTGTTATGATGTTTGTAGTCCATGCCTCCACCATGGACTACATTTCATTAGTCCATGGTGGAGGCATGGACTACACCATGGACTAATGAAATTTAGCAACTGTCTCTTTAAATGTATTGGCATCACCATCCCTAAACCTCAACTTTCATAGGAGAGATGCTAATCTCTCTAGGTGTATCCACACTTGTGCCTTTGCAATCCTCGTTCATCCCCCATCACTCCAATCTAGAACAACAAGGTGCAACTTTTTCCATGCTTCATACTTCTCTGGTTGTTTTATAAGTGCATTTCATTTCTCACCTCAAGTTGGAGATATAAACTTCCTAGCCTTGGGTTCGGAAAATCATGGTTTACAAGGGATATTTGCACTCTTGCTCGATCATCCTTTTTTATTTCTACTTGGCCCTTATGCAATCAAACTTCAGAGATGACTTTTTCTACCTTCTTGCATGTAGCATCAGCTTCTGACACGGGTTGCATCTTGTATGCAAAGTATATATATTAATATACTAGCTTCTTAATTATTCTAACCAAATAATACAATGTGCAAAAGTAAACCCTTGTTAGTGGTATTTCCAAAATAAGGCACTAGTTTGGATCCATTGAAACTAGCATTCCATTTCTCATGACTTTTTGATCACATGTTGGAGCACCTTGTTGTCCGGCCTTGGCAAGCCATTCTTTCTTTCCATCTTTCCCTTTCTTTATTCCTCATTTTCATGCAGTATATGAATGGAAATTTTTCATTCGTTGCATTTGATAAACCAAACATGCACTTTAATATTTTTAAATCACCTGCTACAAGATGCCATTCAACTTGATAGTTTTCAAACCCCTCGATGTGTAAAATTGCTCCATTATTTTGCTATTGAATAACACTAGGTATATTAGTGAGGTTTAAAAAAACTTTAATTACTTCATGGTCCTCCTTTGGTACTTCAAGTGCTGCAAGCCACCATATTTCATTCTCTAATTATACACTAAAGTATAAAGGATGGTTTTCATCGATGTTGGGATCCAATGCTCGATTCATAAGTGTTATACTCACATGTTAAAGTTTCTTCCCCTTAATAATCTCACTCTCATCAAGTTTGAGGACAAACTTAAGTTTGCCTTAACATTCTTCTATAGACATATTGTAGAATTTGACCATAGCAATCTAAACCCTACATATATCCAATACAAAGTTGTTGGATGAATTCAATATAAATGCAATTTCTTTGAAACTATACTTCAATGTGTGATTATTTTCCAGATGCGTTGGCTCACCAATTAGTTCTAAAAATTTCTCATTTAATTATTTTTGAGCTTTCTTCATGTGAAATGGTTATGGTAGAGGCATTACTCACTCAGTTTTTAAGACTTGCTTAAAACCTGTATCCAATTTTTGATAGAGTATATTGTATGATTCAGAACTCATTCCCACCTTGTTACATAATCTTTGAGCATATGTAGTAGTAAACAAGTTGCTCACATCCCTAAGATGTTCATTTGCGACACCATCTACAATGTCCCTAAATTTATGATTTTCCAATGCATTTTTTACAATATCCTTGCTTAGGATTTTGGCAATAATATCATTCTTTGCATGAGGGAACATATGTCTCATTGTAGGTAGCGGATTGAGCATATATCCGTCTATGATATTGTCCACTTCCTTTCATTAATTGTTTAATTGGTTTAACTAATCGAATGCGCCGACGTGCCCAATCTCCAAAGTTTTTGTGAGCTTTCTCTTTATGTTTTCATTCTCCTTCTCCAAGTCCATAACTTTACAATTCTAACTCCATATTCTGTACGTGTGTAGCATGCATAGCATCTTCAATGACAAATATTGCTTTTTGTAGGCTTTAGTTCTCCCTATCCTTCTCAGGCAATAATCTATCCTTTTCCATCAAAGACTACATATTCCCTTGTAATCTTGTCTGCATATTTTTTAAGGCTTGATGAACCCCCAATCCTTGTGTGGCAAGTCTGCATGTGTATCCATACAATCCTTCATTGCCTTCACAAACAAACTTTACAAATGATGTAAGCCCTTCGAATTGTGGTGGCCATTGAGTGACTGGATCGGGTGAATAAATGCACCTATCAACCCAAAGGTCCACATGTTTTTCCCTGCATTTCTTTCTTGTTGTATCTTGTATCTTATTGCATCATCCCTTTCCATAATTTTTTTGAACATTGGTGCATATTCATCCTCCAATTGAAAGTGCATATCTCTCTCTCTCTCTCTCTCTCTTGATATATCCTGCACCTAAAATTTTAACTTGGATTAACATTCAAATCACACAATTACATCCCTTTAATTCACTATAAATGTTTTTTTTCTCCCAGTTGGATCTTGACTGTTAGAGAGTGAACTAGGGAGAGAGAAAGAGGAGAGAGAAGATTGCAAAAGAGAGAGAAAGACTGCAGGAAGAGAGAGAAGAAGAGTGACGAGGAGAGAGAAAGACTAGATTTGGAGAGATAAAGACATGAAAGAGGGAGAAGCCATAGAAGCTATGAGAAAGATGGGAGAGGACAGTAATTGTATTAATGTGTCAAAAAGATATGAAAAATTACATGTCGTCTCCTTTTATACCAATGTCAGTGTGACATGGCATAATATCAATATTATTTACACTAAGTCCTTATTCCCAGCTTCTTACACTCCATCCCTTCCCAAAAGTTTTTTCCTAAAAAAAAACCTAAAAGATTAGAAAAGGATGGATAGAACAAAGTACTACTCTGTTTTTATAGCTTTATCAATGGAAAAATGAATGAAGTATGACCAACTATATGGACTAAAATTGAAGAACGAGAGTAGGCCTCAGCTGTATACATGATCTGGAGTACTTCGAAAGTATATGGAGCCATAAAGTCTTCAACAAATAATCTCAAAATAAAGTAGATAGCTTGCTGTGTAAACAGACCCTCCTAGACCAAATCTACCATAACTTCTAGTAGAAGTGTCCAAATGAGGCGTACCATATATCAAAATGAAGCTCTTGAAGAGTACTTTAAGCCTATGTAGATAGCTTAATTCTGAAAATTAGGCACGATAAAAACTTTTCTAAAATAGCGTTCTGTCCTGATCCTATCTACATCATCACTAGCTCCATAATCAATATTCTTTAGCCACCAATGTATCCCTTAAGAAAGGAAACTCATCCAATATACACTAACTTCTCAATGGAAGACTTTGTTTGATTAGTAGACAAAAGCATTTGCTCCATTCTTGATAATATGGCCTCATGACGTTCCCTATGTCTTTGTTCATGGACACACGAGGTATTATTGATTATACTAAATTCCCTTGGTTTTTGAGGCTATTCAGGGCTCTCTTGAGGTGCATTATCCAACATGGAATCCCTGATTTTCTGAGCATAATCTTCCTGGACCTTGTTTTTACCATTATGTCCTGCCATAATAGTGCAGTCTTGTAGTACCCCTGTCAGAAAAATGGCTATAACTTTTGCTAGGGAACTCTGATTTCAAAACTTTTTAGTTCAAATAAAAGCCAAGAATGCATTCTTCAAGATGAGCTATAGAATGCTATAAAAACTTTAGGACAAAAAATTCTACAACTTGATTTTTGAGTCTAAACTGTCCAGGCCTGCACCTTGTCTAAACCTGTAAGGCAAGATAATAACCCCAAATGGTTACCAAACCCTATAGAAGGCTGAATAGGACCAGTGGGCACCTGGTAGTACCTGTACATGTACTTCAGTAATGAAGGGTGTACCTGTAACAACTTGTAAATGCCCTGTAGTGCCCTGTAAAATCCCTGTTTTACCTTGTTTTGAACCTGAAGATACTTGAGCATTTGGAAATTCTTCAATCTTCAATTCTCCACTCACTGTACCTGTGTGAGGGATACAATGGCATGACAGAATCCCTACATGGGCTCTGAATCACCGGGAGGTGGGCAAAGTTTCTCCCGGGTCGGTTGGTTGCACCCCTTCGAGATCTTTGATAGTGAAGGCAGGTCACCTCTCTTTTGTCCCACTATCTCCCTCGGCATCCACCTTTTTCCTTGGTGGGTATATCAACATGGCAGTAGCTTGCTAATCTAATCAATCAGCATGAAATGCATTTCTGAAATATTCATTCAACCCCTTTCATGAGATGCAATTGAATGAAATCTTGAAAGTTTGGATAGGGGAAGGGTCTTACCAATGCAATTCAGCGACTCATTGATTGGTAGTACTTACCCTTTTACAATATTTTAGCTTGGGTAAAAGATTTCAGCCAATCAATGGATTAGAGTGAACAAATTCATCAATCAATAGATTCAATCAATTGGACTCAAGTGTTATGCTAGAAATTTCAGATTGAAACCTCTAACTCACTGATTAGAACTAATATGCATAGAGCAAGCATTGCAATATATGAATGGATTGATTCAAGCAAGGTTGGCTGAAATTTTATGGATATTATTCAATTATTTAATCTCTCAATCAAATGGATTAAGCTTAGCAAATGGATTAATGAGAGAGATTAAGAATTGAAGAAGAGTACCTTTGATATGGCCGATGATGACTTGATCAATCTTCATATGCTTAATAAAGCCTCCGGTTGTCCAATGTTGCCAAAATAATCCTCAAGACTTGTGTATTCAATGAAGAACAATCTTGAAGCTTCAAATGCTTGAGATTGAAGCATTAAACCTGTTTCCCCCAAATTTTGACTCCATGGAAGCTCTTGAGCTTCAATCTTTGACCATTTGTGCTTAATCCTTGCAATTTGTTGAAGAATCCTTACTGAAATAATCCCATGGGCTAAAAAGATGAAGAATGTTCAAGAAATTGTTGAGAAATAAAAGCTTGGGCTAAAGCTTTTATTGAGATGGCAAGCTCAACACGTGTAGATATTGATGATGGACCGCCTTGCTAGATGAGTCTGCATGTCTACACTTAGCACATTGGTGGTCATTATGATACTCACATAGCCACTGACTTATCACTTATTATATTTAGTTTTTTACACCTACCTACAACTGGCAAAGACATAGCGCTAGTCAATTAGTGTAGTCGGTTATGCACTGTTTGACTTAGTAGGCCACTTTTCTTTATGTTGTATCTTATCCATCCTTTGTGTACATTGTATAGGGTGTGGAAGAAGAAGAAGAAAACCAGCAATAAAATGTTTTGGCCTCCATCTCTCTTCTTGTGTTCTTCAATGAGCTTCCTCTTGTGTATACAGTGTGTGTTTGGCGCAGCACCTCAAGCAAGTCCCCCCACCAAGCGATTCTTGACATGGTATCAAAGCTGCAGCTTGAGAGATTTTGGCTATGGTGGAATTAGGGTTTCTGAGACAGGGGTCTGGTTTTTTTTCAGATTGCAGGACTTGTAGTTGATCATTTTCAAAAAAATTTACATGTCTAGGAAGCTTATGTCAAGGGCTATCAAAGCCCCATTGAAATCGTCCAAATCGCGGACAGCATGGCGTACGCAGAGGGCTCGAACAGACACGGCGCAGATCTGGGCAGCGATGTCGAATTTCTACAATGCCAGGGCTGTAGATCACTAATGTGCCTCTGTGTTGTGCCAGGAGAAGCGCAGGGAGTAGGAGAACAATCCCCTAGAAGGAATCAAGAGCTAAAGTTGCCTGAATGAGGAGTTATGGAAGCTCCAAGTGAGGTAGGTCCTGTCTGGCTATGGCAAACACAGGGCAAAGATTGAGAATTTTCACAATGCTGGAGCTATGCTTGCCCAAAGTCAGTGATTGATATGTCAAGAAGAAGATCTGGAAGTAGGGAACACTTTCCCAGAAGGAAGCTCCAGGAGGTTTGACCTGTGGAGTGAGATATAAGAGCTTGAAGCAGGTTTGGCTATGGATGCCAAGCAGGGCAGTGAAAAGAAGGAGTAGGAGATGAGGTCCTAGACTTGGCCTGAGCTGGACTGAGCTCAAACTGAGCTAGATGAGAGTGAACTGGAGTTGGAGGAGCAGTGCCATGCCCGTCTGTGCTCTGATACCATGTGAAAGATACGGGATCTAGGACATGGCAATGAGTTATGGTGGATGTAAGGAGAAGTGTGGACTCATGATGGAGAAGACAAAGACACTGTTTGTTACACAAGTGAATTAGGTCCCAAGATTGAGACTTGGACTCATAAACACAATCTTGTGTATGTGGACAATGACATTGACACTTCACTGAAAAGAAAAGAGTACTATCATTGCATTAAGAAAAGGAAGCAAGTACAATGCTTTATAGGAAAGTAGACTGCATGTCCTTAGCCCTGAAGCTCCATACAAAGAGGCTGTTTAGTGAGTGTGATTGCTGAATCTCAACACTTTACACAGAAACGTCAGGGTCGAAGTGGATTCATGCTGCACTTGGTTCAAGGAGAATGGAAAACGAGAGGAATGCAAAGCTTGACCTCTCTGTCCATAAGGCATAGTCCCATTTCATTCCCCTAAAACGGCACAAATCAAGAGTCTAGTATCCTAGATTTCTAGGTCAATGTTCCTTGCTGTCCATTTCACCTAAGAAAAGTTCCCAACCAACCGGGACCACCCATCTGTAGGACAGACCCATGGCCACATCCACCACACTTTCCTCAGGGTTGCTTTAGTTGTCTAATTACCTACCACATTTAGTTAGACATGCGTCAAGTAGCTTCCTTAATTTGCCAGTTAGACACTGGTTCCTTCACGTAATCTTAGCATTTGACATAGAAAAACAATGTCAAACAAGTTCCTTTTCAATAGTTGATCTCATTTATCTTTGAAAAACATCATATAATCTAGCCCTTAGGCTAATCCATAATCCGCCTGAAGGCAATTTATAATCCGCCAAAAGGCTATCCACCAATCCACAGGGATTACTAATCCAAGATTCCGCCCGTAGACTAGTATGCGGGCTTCGCGATCCAATCCCGAGTCACATTGGCCTCTTGTGCAGGGCCCGGAAGGCAAGGGATTTACAGCCAGAGCCCCCCAGCACCCAAGCATCCTCCTGCTCCAAGTAGTGCCCAACGGAGAGACCTCTCGCGGCAAGTTTGGTCCACGTGCCCGGCGCGGCTATAACAACCCCCTTGGTTAGGGTCAGGTAGACAGTTTGGGTAACTAATGTTGCCTCTCCCTTCACGCCTTCAACCTGAAGCATTAATTATATTTCCGTCTTTAGTTCCTTGAGCAAACAATGCAAACAGTGCTCCTAAACTGTTATGAGCATAATCAATCCAGTGATTGTTTATTTGGCCAACTACTAAGGAGTGAATCCTTTTCTCTGAATGGATCCACCATTCAATCCGGGATCAATTGCGACTTGGCAAGATCTCCCAAGGGTTTGTTTGTTTATCCTTTTATCCTTGGGTTAGGATCATACCCTGTTCACCCAACTTAACCAACACCATAGGTTTCATAAATTAAGACAGTGAATCTTGGCGACCATGTCGCTCTAACTTGATTGATCCTTTGCTTACGAGGCAAATACATAACTTTCCTTAACTTGGCAAATCAGCCCAAGAAAGGTGATGTAGCAGGATGACTACTCATCCTCTTGCAAGTTAGACTTACGCTTAAACCTGCCAACCTCATTCCAAGGAATGGAAAATCCCTCTTGTGATTAAACCACATAGCCATGCGACATTGCAACTTATTGCACAAGTGTCGCACCTAGCTCATGGGATTATTTCACGGTGTTTCCTGGTCAAGGAATTATGTTTAGACAAGACGCACGGTTTGGGGTGTCTTCCTACCCAACCCTAATGGTACTAGGCCGACAACATTCGATCCTAGGGTTTCCAAACTCAATCCGAGTTTTAGCATTGGGTCAAACGATCCTTAGGGTAGAAGCCCTAGATCATTGTTTGCATCAGCGTCCAATTGACCCAAACATTCTGTGAATGTGGGTGGGACCTTTGGGTTTGAGGGTTTCGACTTGGCGTCCAAGTATGATATTAGGCTGCATTTTTGATGTGCCAAACCCTATCTAATACTTGAGGTTTTTATCATATTGACTAGTTATGCCTATACAAAACCCTAACAGTTATAATATCACAAGTTATTTGGGTAAATTGACCTACTTGTCTTGCGACAAGGACGATCCTTTCCTAGAGATGCTAAACTAGTTTGCAAGACGTCACAATACATGTAGACATGTGAATCATTACTTCTACACACCAAAAGGTTTGCAATAACCCTAACTTTTCTTGCTAAAGTCATACGCATGATAATTTGAAGAATAACTTACCTAGGACCTACTAGGATTTACATCAAAGAATCATGCCAACAACCCTTTTATCTAAGCTTTAGAATCTCATGCTTTGATAAGCCATGCAACTTTTCCTAAATGCAACTCTTGACGAATGAATTTTTCGCATGACGAATATGCAACAAGCAACCCTTTCCTAGCTACAACCTAGTTAATGAAGTTCATGCAAAGCGAACATTATAGGACTAGTGTTGACTTATTCCATTTCCAAGCATATTTTGCATCCAACTTGCAATGTCCATTGTTTCATTTTCATGCCGTGCAACAGACGTTAACAATTCCTTCCATGGAGTCATAACAAGAAAGTTATTGACTAAATGCAATATACTCTTTTCCTTCACAGCCAATGCACTTAACAATTTCCTCTTGAACCCTAGGCAATATGCGTTTTAGACTTCCACTTTGAAAATGCACGACAAGGCAATTTATGACTAAGTTCATAGGGCGAGTAAGTTTTACATTCATAACTTTGGAGATGCACACGATCCAATTGCATGATATGCACCAATTCTTATCTATCGTTCAAAGAGAAAATTTATCAAATGTACTTTTATCACTACCACATGAATTAAAGATAAGCATAAAATGCATTCTCCCTATGGAATTAAGCGTGTTTAAAGCATTTCTTTATGTGGAAATAAATTCATGGAACTTGGGCTTGTGGATCCGCGGTGATGTCCACGTGTAAGTTCGGGGAGGAACCTCCTGCGGGTGCGCCTTGCCACTTCTTGGGAGCCATCGTAGACGTGATAATGGACTCTGCAAATTCCCTCTAGCCTTTAATCTCGCTCTTCAAGACTTCCTAGAGGTTGATACCTTCTCCTCGCGTAGGAATAGGAGCTTAATGCACCCAGTTTTAAAATCAGGGAAGGGCATATAGGAACAAGGCCTATGGGCCTTATCCCTTTAGAAGCTTCTTAAAGAAGCTTCTAAGAAGCTTCTGATTTTTTTTAACAGAGTCGACGTGGTCCCAATGATTGGGAAGAGGGAAGGCTTGACGACGGCAGGGGGAACATGGCGCCAGCAGGGAGGTGCTATGGGGGTGGCATTTCTCATGGCGGCGGCGCAGCAGTCCCTCCTCCTCTCTCCACGGCATAGTGGCAGGTGGTCAGGCGACGGCAGTGTTCCCCTTATCCTCCCTCCCCTCAAGGCCTAAGGGGTGTTTATATAGGCCAAGCGAGGGAGAGACTCCACACACGTGGAGCCCCCCCATGCTTCCCTCTTCTCCCATGCATCTCCACCTCAACAAGCTCCCCATACTCTTACTTACTCTTCTCCTACTCCCTCTCCTCGAACCATGCATCGGCTGGGGGAAGGGATAATTAGGAAAAGAAGTTTACATAAATTTACATTTTTATCCATTTTCCCCTTCAAAAAGGATGTTCTCCCACGGGTTTTTACGGTCTTCAACCCCGGCCTCGATTTCACAATGCGGAGGCCTCATTTTTGCGCGTGTTGGGTAGGAATTAAGCTACCGGTAATTACGATGCGAGAGATAACCTTGCACAGGTTTTACGCGGCATGCGGGGAGTCAAGTTTAATAATATTTTTTGAGTGAAAATATTACAGGCATGCTTCGGCTGGGGAGATCATCGATCTCATCCTCTAGGATGGGCTTAGCGTCCCTTAAGTGCTCTTGGGCCTCTTTCACCCAGTCCTTCACTTTCTCTATGGCCTCCAGTTGGCGCTTCGGATGTGGATATTCTTCTACCTTTGCACTTCCCTTTTCGGCCGTCTTGGGGGCTAAAGTTTCTGCCTCTATGTCCGTGACCTTCTTTCCAACAGGCAGAGTCGTAGCACTCTCAGTTTTCTGTGTAATCTTAGCTTCTGACCTCTTCTTCCTTCGCCTGTGATTCTTCTTCCCTATCGAGGCTGCATCAAGGTTGCTAGGTCCTGGTGGTGATATGCCGGCCTGCTTCGTCTCGGCACAGGTCATTACCCGCAATGGGATAGGTGTGGCTTCTCCATCAAGGCTCTCGACACCAAACAACCCTAATGGGACAGATGGTACATTGGCTGAACTTGAAAAAGGTTTTCGCTTTGGGCAATCAACGAAGAGATGGGTGATTCCGCACTCAATGCACCTTAGGTCAGCTTTGTCTCTATTCTACTGCTCACTCTCGGGGCAATGTGATGAGACATGACCTAGGTAACCACAAGTCCAACAGATGATTGGATCGTGCATCTACCCTCCTAGGCCTATACCTCGTCTTCTCCCCAACATCATCACCTGTACTGGTCAATAATCCCTAAGGAATGCGTTGCCCTCCTCGTCGTGAGAGACATAAGAGTATAAGTAAGTCTCTTTCTCATTTGGCTCTTCCACGTAGTGGACTAGAGCGTCACTCGGTGGATGGGTCAGATAGGGACCAGGCATTCTAGGTATGCTTGTAGGGTTTATGTCCACCCTAGGGACAGCCAGCTTAATGTCGTTAGGTGCAGGAAGGGCCAATGCGGCTCCCATTCCGAAGATTGGCTGCGGCCTGTTCACTAGGTAAGGCTGGCCATATGGTTGGGAGTACAGAAGTCTTTTGGAAAATATGCAATGCACGATGTCATGACCAAACCTATTGTAGTTAGCGCAAGGTCTTGACCAAGGGTCTTGACACTTGGCCAGAAAATGGTTTCCGCCATAGTACACACATTGGACGTGTGGGCGTGTTGGTCATCTCCATATGTCTTGCAGCTTGGCTATCTCCATCTTGACATCAGCCAAGTCTTGGTTTGCCTCAGTGGCTTTTCCCTTATCTTTGGATGATGGGGCTGGTCGTTCACTAGAGGCTGACGCTCTCTCTGAACTTGGCGAGTTGGTTTCTTCTAAGTTGGAGCTCCTGGAGCTCCTCTCTTTCAGCTAATCATCAACTCAGGCTTCCTCAAAAACCCTAGCTAGCATCTCTCACTACAAGCTCAAGTTGGCTGCTAAAGCCTTATACAGTTCCTCATTTCGAATTCCGCTGATGAACACAGTTGAAACTGCTCTTTCAGTCAGTCATTCGCCCGTAGGAATTCTCTAGAAGAGACTCCTCACGTGGATTACGTAATTGCGAATGTCCTCCTTCTCTTTCTGCTTGACATTCATCAGCCGTACTGGCAAATTGTCGGAGTATCCAGGCTCGACAAAATCTCTTGATGAAGAGATTCTTGAGGCTATTGAAATTTGCTCGCTCTATGGCATCTAACCTTTTATACCAAGTACTGCCCTTGTCACCTAAGCAAAGCCCAAACGCTTGAGAGCGCTGAGTCAGGTCACTGAGGTCGTTGGCTTCCCTGACTTGCTCGAACTGCTCTACAAAGCTGTATGGATCATCGTGGGGTTGGTACTTGTCGAGCTGCTTTGTGATTATTGGGATTTTAGACTGGCTCTTAGAGCCTTGCGTGCTCTTAATTCTACCAGAAATAACGTCGCCAATGTTGCTGCACTTTGCTCTGTTGCAGTGTTGTCTAGTAATGGCTTCAGGAGAAGCTCGCTCAGTGTTAGGTCTTCTTCTAGGGCTCTCTCGTGATCCGTTTGGTCTCTACCGGTGGCTAAGTTCAGCACCCGTTGCACCTCACGCAACTCTGTGCTTTGCCTCTGGCTCCTGGCTTGCTGGTCTCTATTATATTTGACAATGCTTTGTGGGCTAGGTTTCTCTCTTCTTCTAAGTCTGCGATGATAGCATCTGCTGTCTAGCTGCGATGCTTATGTCGGACGTGCGCATCATAGCTGCTGACCAACTGGCTGAATAGCCTCTAGGAAGACGCCTGAGTCGAGTTCCTCATTAGACCTGCGGTCTGAGCTTTCTTTTGCCATAGTCGAGTTCTCGTGCTCCACTAAGCTATCGATCAGGTTGAGTAGGTGTGTCAGATCCACTTCGTTGTTGGCACCGCTTGCTTGGTCTTACTTCATGTGTCTCCGTCTGTGGGTTCTCTCCTATTGGTGGCTTCCTTGAGTGGCTTATCTGAGTGAGTTCCTTGACTTATTAAATATAGTCCTCAATTCATCTCCACTTAGTGCATGTGTTCTTTCCAATGCACCTGTGCTCAATCAAGCTTTCAGTTTTCCTTAAGTGCACTTCGAGTGCGGAAATTCAAGGTGAGTGCAGCAAACAGTATCTAAGCATCTTATGCACCCTCGCTTCATTTTGGGCTTGATAGGCTTTGTTGATCGATTCTTTGGCCATCTTGATAGGATTTATGGCTTTTCAGTTACGTTGCCTTCCCGGTTTTTGTGCCCAATTAGGGTTTTATGGCTCAGCGAGTTGCCTCTAGGTCTCTAGGTTTCTAGGTCTCGTGACAGCCCACTCAAGTTGCTAAGCGGCTACACCTTACTATTTTGTCTATTCCATGCGCCAGAATCAAGTTCTGAGCGTGAGGAGAGCTTGCCATAGTTTGTGCTGCTGAGCTCCAGCCGAGTCACGTCAAATTTCTGAAAAGTTGAGGCAAATACACACTTGGCCCAACTGGTCTGAATTGCATGGGCGGAGTGGGTGACTCGGACGGCCGAATCACACTAGTCTGAGGACAAAAACTTTTCGTTAGCCAAGGGCCGAGTGTGGTCACTCGAACGGGCCAAGTCAGGTCTTGGGCTGAGTGCTTAGTCGGGTCTTGAACAAAGCGCCGAACTAGTAAATGGGGTCGAGTGGACTACGGGCCGAGTACCGATTTGGTCAAGGGGCCGAGTGCCGTCACTCGGACGGCTGAGTAGATTATGGGCCGAGGGCCCATTAGGGTTTTCGGGGTCGAGCCAGCCAAATGGCAAGGGCCGAGGGCCAATTCTGGGACTCGGCCCAAAAAGGCCGCTTAGACAGGCCGAATGCGGCGTGACGAATGCTGTGCGACGACGATTTTGATCAAATCTCACGATTTAGGCAATCACTCCAATCACAAACTTCCAGATCCTAACTAAGGTACCAAGGGAAGTGATTGGTATACCTGAGGTGAGTGGTAGGCTCTCTGATGGCGAGATTGAATCGAATCTTTGCGGGTTCTCTCTCTCTCTCACTTTTTCTCTTTCGCTGCAATGGTTGAAAGTGAGCTCTCCCTTGGCCTCTTGGCTCTTAAACCCCCTCCCGGGTAAGGTTTTGATGCTCCTAATCACTCACTTGCTGACATTAAGCATCCCGAGCAAGCTTTTTGCCATTTTTTGCATGATTCATGCTTTGTTTTGCCCTGTTTTGCAACAGTAAACCCTACCTTTCCCAATTCAATTTCCTAATCCTATCCTACACTTAATGCAACAAGAATCAAAAACAACAAACTGAAATGATCTCTCCATGTCTTCCAATCATCAAACAAACAAACAAACCTAAAATACTTTCTTTTTTTGAAGATCAAAACACCCAACCTTCCTACCTATCTCAAGCTACATTTCAGAGATGAATCCCTTACTTCGATGCTCGATATGAGGCGCCCAAGAGCTCAAGCTTGAATCCATCATGATACTTAAACTTAGGCAATCCAAACACAATCTCCTTCTGCTGCATAGATTTCAAATTTTGTACATTCACATGGCCAATACGCTTTACCATATCTCAATATCCCATATATCACCATCATCATGTGCAAACATGGCTACTTTCAATTATGGAATTGACGCATCAAGAGTAAACATTCTACCATCTCTTTGGCCTCTAGCAATCAATTTGCAGTCATTACCATATTCTTCAACAAAGCATCCATCCCTAATAAATCTCACCTGTAGATTTTGTTCTACCATCTATCCAATTGACAAAAGATTCTTGGTTATTGTACGTACATGTAGTATATCATGCAGTATCTTTTTCTTGCCATCATGCATTAACAATGGAACAATTCATGTGTGTTGAATGTCATGTTTGGTATCATCCCCAGTATGCACATAAACATGTGAACCTACAACCATCTCATCAAAGCATTCTGCATGGGCTATCATATGGTTTGAAGCCCTTGAATTAATGTACCATCTCTCATCTCTGGTCTGCCTAGATGCATTCTCAAACACATGTTGCATGGCAAACAATCTGTCAACACACTCATCATGAACACCACTAGAAGATGCATAGTGCCCACGTTGTTTTCCCTTTGCCTTCATATCTCCCTACTTCTTGTAACAATCCTTTGCAATGTTTCCATATCTGCCGCAGTAATAACTGTCCTTATCTTTGTTTGAATTATCATTTGACTTCCATGAAGAAAATCCACCACCTCTACCATGGGGTGATCTCCCTGTAATGTCCCCTCCGTGACCCCCGTACTTTCCCCCCCATGAGAATACCCCCCTTCCAAATTTCTTAAATATTTAAAAAAAAATTATCCCTCCCTCTCTCCCTGCCGACAACATGTTGGGGAGAGAGAGAGGGAGTGAAATGTGTGTGATGGGGGGGCATGCAGCACCCTAGATGGCGGGGAGTGCCGACTCCTTCCCCCCTTACCACCTCCCCCTCCACCATATAAGGCGACCCTCCCCCCCTCATGGGACATCACCCCCTCCTCCCTCGATGGTACAGACCCCCCCCCGCCGAGGAGTCCAGCGCGCCACCCTCTTGCCCTGTTGTGACCCCGCCTTCCTGGTTGAAACCCTGCCCTGCCATCATCGTCATCATCTTCTTCTCAAACCCGCCCTATTGCTGTGATAAAAAAAGGAGAAGGACATCATTCAAATCAGCAGACAGATAGAGGAGAGAAGAAGCTAAGGAAGCTTCTTAGAAGCTGCTAAAGAAGCTTCTATTGAAGCTCCCCTACACCAAGTTCACCCGCAGTTTTCGGGTTTCTCACAAATTGTGTTTCTCAAGGTCTATTTCCCACGAAGAAGAAGATATTGGCTTGTTCGTAGATTTTTAAGGAGTCCAAGAGAGAGTTCGTGATGGCCTCTAAGCAAAGAACGAGAGGTCCATATGCGGGTGTTCCCACACGCCCCACTAGGGTAGTCAACATGTCAAACAAAGATGCCTAGCAAAGAAGAAGAGGAAGAAGGAGAAGAAGAGGGAGAGAGAGAAGGAGAAGAAGAAGGAGAAGAAGAGGGAGAAGAAGATGGAGAAGAAGATGGAGAGAGAGGAGAAGAAGAAGGAGAAGAAGAGGGGGAGAGAGAAGGAGAAGAAGAAGGAGAAGAAGAGGGAGAAGAGAAGGAGAATAAGAAGGAGAAGAGGGAGAGAGAGAAGAAGAAAAAAAAGAAGAAGAAGAGGGAGAGAGAGGAGAAGAAGAAGAAGAAGGTGAGAAAGAAGAGAACTCGAAGAGAAATCAGAAGGCCAAAAACAAAGACTCGTTCGCAGCCATCAAGAAATCCCCTCAAAAATGGTGTCCTCTAACCCTCCCGCTATTCTTATTTCTTATTGTTCATGGTTTTCTTCCATAAAGTGCATGATTATGAAAAGTCAAGTGCCTGAGTTGCATGAAATATTGACTGGCCTAGTACATGAAGTATTATTGCACAAAATATTGCAAATACAGGATGATTGCATGAGACTCAAGTGGACAAATAGAATGGATTATGCATGGATTGGCGCTATTGAAATGATACAGTTTTCATAATTTTTTACATAAAATGATAGACCTTCGCGTAGAGCAATGCTTAAATTAACGAATAAAAATCACGATTTGCATCCATGATTAAACTAAACACATGAAATGATAGTTTTTATTCATAGGATGCATTTGCACTAATGCAGGGAAACTTAGGCCATACAAATATCTGCACATTAGGGTTAATTACTCATTGACTAAATGTGAAAAGAGTTAAAGATCGTGGATTGTATTAGTGCATTAAGAATCCCAAGTGCAAGTAAGATGGATTGTTGACCCAAGTTATGCTTGGTTGTTTGAAAAGGGTACCTCCAAGTGAATGTCGATTGGTTGTGTTGGTAAGAGGAGGGAATCTTACTAAGGATAGGTGGATCATAAGTAAGGTGATTGCTTGATGTGGTTTTGGATGCTAATCCAAGTTGTTTGTGATTGATGATTGCATGGCTCGGTCTAAGATGACTGATTGCCATGGAAACAAAAGGGATGTTTTGTCAAGATTGTGGGAGAGAAGGAAGGAGTCTCACTTGTAGCTTTCTTGCTTGCACAATGGGGGGATAGATACAAGGGTGGAGGCTGAAAACAGTTTTCCTCTTCTTAGTTGTGTAAGCCAAAAAAGAACTCTAGTACATAGAAATAGAAGAACCCTATATATGGGTCTCAAACCAAACTCAACTAACTAAGGTGGCATACTAACTGAGCCACGAACTAGAGTAGATAAGGATAGCTGTCATCTAGCTATTATTCATGGGCGGTGTACCAACTACATCTGCAACAACTGACAAGTTGGTGACATAAATGCACAACGGTCACCCTGGAATATCACGAGTGGAGCTCGATATCTCAACACTCCCCCTCGAGCTCAATCCCAATTCCTGCACACCAAGCAGGTCTCTGAACTTGCGCAGCTTCTCTGCGCCCAATGCCTTCGTAAATATGTCAACTACCTGATCCTCTGTGCTGACATAAACTAGATTAATAAGACCTAGTAAAACCCTCTCCCGCACATAGTGATAATGCACCTCAATTTGCTTTGTTCTAGCATGATAGACTGGGTTATTTGCCAAGTGTATACTACTCATGTTGTCACAATAAATGACAACTGGCCCATCTGTAGGCTAATGCATATCATAAAGTAGCTTATGCAACCAAGCTACCTCACATGCAGCCATTGCTGCACCCCTGTACTCAGCCTCTGTGCTCGATAAGGCAACTGTAGGTTGTTTCTTGCTGCTCCAAGTGACTGCAGCACTCCCAAAAGAGAACACATATCCATTGGTAGATCGTCTATCATAAATACTACCAGTCCAATCAGCATCAGTGTATCCATACAACTGTATCTGAACCTTAGTCTCATAAAGTAGTCTATACTGCAATGTGGACTTCACATACCTGAGTATGCGTCTAGCCGCATCCAAATGTGGTTTCCTTGGAGCTTGCATAAACTGACTTACCAATCCAACAACATAGCTCAAATCTGGCCTGGTAATAGTCATATAAATCAAACTTCCTACTATGCGTCTGTACATAGTAGGATCTTCGAGAAGCTCACTTGCATCTGCACTCAGCTTCACATTCTGCTCCAAAGGAACTGAAATAGGCTTACAGCCTGTCATCCCATATTTGGACAGCATGTCCAATCCATACTGCCTCTGTAAGAGCCGTATCCCATTTGGTGATCTAATCACCTCAATGCCCAAGAAATAACGCAGCTCTCCCAAATCCTTCATCTCAAACTTCTACTTCAATAGCATTTTCACATGAAGGATATCTTCATCACTATCACCTGTGATAATCAAATCATCAACATAAATGACAAGTAGCATAGTACCTTTCTCTGTTTTTCTCACATAAAGTGAGAAATCTGCCTTGGAAATCTGAAAGCCAATAGTGACAAGATACTGTCCTATCTTGTCAGACCATGCTCTAGGTGCTTGCTTCAAGCCATACAAGTCTTTCTTCAACCTGCAAACAAACTCAGGATGAACAGCATGCACATAACCTGGTGGCTGCTCCATATATATCTCTTCTTGCAAATCACCATGCAAGAAGGCATTCTTTACATCCATCTGATGTAAAGACCATTTCTTTGATGCAGCCATAGCAATGACTGCTCTTACGGTTGCCATCCTTGCAACCGGACTGAATGTTTCTTCATAATCAATGCCATATGTTTGTGCATACCCCTTGACTACTAATCTTGCCTTATATCTGTTCACAGAACCATTTGCATTGTGCTTCACCTTATAAACCCACTTACAGCTAATTGCATTCTTACCTTTAGCCAAATGTACCAATTCCCATGTAGCATTTGCTTCCAAGGCATCCATTTCTTCATCCATGGCTTTCTCCCATTTTTCTTTTCCCATGGCTTACTCAAAAGAAGTGGGTTCTGGTTCCTGTATCACTTTGACCATATATGCATAGTGAATGGCTGTAAATCCATCATATTTCAGCCTATCCATAGGATAGCTAGCTCTGGTAGACCTGCGCAAGGTAGGTTCACTCCCAGGTGCTCTCAAAACATCCCTGGTCTTCCTTACTCCAGGTGTAACAATAGAAGGAATACCCAACTCATCATCAATGCTCTGTTCTGAGCCACTAGATTCACCATCCACATAAGAGTGACCTGCATTCACATCAAATATGGGTTGATCTACCTTCTCTTTTCCTTTTCGTGATACCTGCATACTACTATCTGCATTGCTTTGAGAAGATTCTCCTGATCTCAATCTACCTGTCCATGGCGAAGAATGTGAACCATTGCTAGAGGACGTTCCATGTCCACTAATATTTTGTGACTGCTGTTGTGAATTCTGTGCAGCATTACCATTTTGTGCATCTACATCATCAATCACATTTATTGGTTTATACCAGCTACTCATCTCATCAAAAACAACATCTCTGCTCACTGTAAACTTACGAGTAGAAGGGTTATAGCATCTATACTCATTCTGCTGCAGAGAGTAACCAATAAAGATGCATTTTCAGCTTTTGGATCCAACTTGGATCTCAACTCATCTGGCACATGAACATAGGCAATGCAACCAAAAATTTTCAAATGAGAAATATCTGGTTTCCTACCAGTATACCTCTCCTCTGGAGTCATGCCATGTATTGCTGCAGTGGGAGTCCTATTCATTATGTAGACTGCTGTAGCAACTGCCTCAGCCCAATAAAAATCTGGCAAGTATTTTTTGTTGAGCATGGCACGAGATACCTCTCCAATATGCCTATTTTTCCTTTCTGCAATTCCATTTTGTTGAGGGGTATGACTGCATGAATATTGTTGCTTTATGCCTTGCTCTTGCAGGAACCTTCCAAACTCATTTGAGAGGTACTCTCCCCCTCATCTGACCTTAGGCATTTTATTTACAGGCCTGTTTCTTTTTCAACCATAGCTTTAAGAGTTTTGAAATGCCTAAAAACTTCACTTTTCTTTTTCATAAAATACACCCAAACTTTTCTGCTATAGTCATCAATAAAAGTGACAAAATAATGACAGCCTACAAGAGATGCAGCTTTAGTAGTCCACGTATTAGAGTGGATTAATTCCAATGGCTTCTAACTCTCTTGAACATGTCTAGGAAATGGTTTCCTTGCCTGTTTTCCAAACTAACAGGCTTTACATACCTTATCCATTTCTGCAACGTTCAATTTAGGCAATCCTGCAATAATATTTTGGGCCTGCATTGATTTAAGTCATTGTACATTAACATGACCAATGCGTTTATGCCAGATATCAATATCTGCAACAACACCGGTCCCATGTGCAAACATTGCTGCACTCAATTCAGGCATGTCTGCATCCAACGTAAACATTCTACCCTTCTTCTTTCCTTTTGCTATCAAGCGACCTTTATTTTTCATATACTCAACAAAGCATCCATGAGGATTAAATCTGACCTGCAAGCGCTGCTCAACCATTTGACCAACAGAAACCATATTCTTGGTGATATTCGGGACATGAAATACATCGGACATGTATTTCTTTTTCCCATCCTGCATAGACAAAGGAATTTTTCCAATCTGCACAATAGGATGTGCAGTATCATCACCAGTCTCCACAAATCCTGGTTTTTCCATTTTCCTTGTATCCTCCATCTATTCTACATGACCTATCATGTGGTTTGATGCACCTGAGTCAACATACCACACTTCGTTGCTTTCTTCTACACTTGTCACAGAATTGTTCATGTGTTGCACCATAAACAAATGCTCATTTCTGTCATCACCCTGTCTACTAGAAGATGCATAATTTCCTTGTTGCAGTTTTCCATTCATGATGTCATTCTGCTTTTTATAGCAGTCTTTAGCCATATGACCCATTTTACCACAGTAGTAGCATTCAACATTACTGTTTGCATTTTGGCCTCTTTGCCATCCACCACGACCTCTTTGGCTCCCCCTGCCTCTAGATTTACCACGTCCTCCTCCATAGAACTGGTTTTCTTGAGTTTGCTGCATATTCTGATTTCTACCACGGCCTCCAAATCGGCCTCCTCTACCTCTGCCTCTACCTTTTCTAGCATTTGAGTAGAAGACAGCTTCTTTTGAAGTTCCTCCTGAAGAAGATGCACCACCATTTCTCTGCTCCTTAGAAATTAGAAGAGCAATCAACTCCTCAAAATCAGGAAATCTTTCACGGATGGAAATGGATGTTCCGAACTATGCATAATCCTTTCCTAGACCATTCAAGGTCACTGAGACTAAATCATCATCTTCCACTGGCGACCCAATGGAAGCAAGTGCATCTACAATCTTCTTCACCTTCATGTGGTAGTCATTGATGCTCATACTTTCTCTTTGCACATTGTGCAACTCTTGCTTGAGCTGCATTTTCCTGGCTTGCGTATTTGTGCTATACATTTTTGACAAAGTATCCCATGCCTCCTTTGGCGTACTTGCATCCTGAATATGCACAATCATAGAGTCTGAAATGTTGATAGACAGCCGATACATAACTTTCCTGGCTCTCTCATGCCATGCTTTAAATGCCTGCATTTGCTGTTCATTGGGAACATCAGGAAGAACTGGTTCTTCTTCATTTCTTGCAACGAATTCCCAATATCCTTTTCCCATAAGGAAATTCCTCATTCTAAACTTCCATGCTTGGAAGTTGTTCTTGTCAAGCTTTTCAGTGACAATCTGTGAAAGAGAATCAGACACCATTACAGAACACTGCAAAAAATTCTGTCAGTGCAAAGAACACAGCTTCAGCCTCACAAGGGCAAATTTGCAAAACTGACGAAAGTAGTATTTGACCACACAGTCACTTTCTAGTGACGATTTTGTATCAACAGGCAACAGGGATGATTCTGTAACTCCCAATCTCTGTGCGCACAGGCATACGATGCAATTTTTACAGTAACTTTTCACCGACCTGTAGAACAGTGGTCGCATAGCATAAAACTGGGCCTTCTCCTGAGTGCGTGCAGAAAACTTCCGCCTCCAAAACAGGCCCCAAAATGGCCTTAAATCGAAAAAATAGGGTACACTGCGAAGGGCGTCTCAACCTGAGACAATGCACTCTTGCACTTTCCGGCTGTGCTACCTGCAGAGACTTGCTCCCAAAACAGAAGAATGAAAGCAACACTGGTCCTCTTACCAGAACATCGTGAACTTGGCTTGCTTTCTTGAGCTCCTTACCATGAACAAGGCTTTCATACCATGTCAAGATTGTGGGAGAGAAGGAAGGAGTCTCACTTGTAGCTTTCTTGCTTGCACAATGGGGGAATACACACAAGGGTGGAGGCTGAAAACAGTTTTCCTCTTCTTAGTTGTGTAAGCCAAAAAAGAACTCTAGTACATAGAAATAGAAGAACCCTATATATGGGTCTCAAACCAAACTCAACTAACTAAGGTGGCATACTAACTGAGCCAAAAACTAGAGTAGATAAGAATAGCTGTCATCTAGCTATTATTCATGGGCGGTGTACCAACCGCATCTGCAACAACTGACAAGTCGGTGACATAAATGCACAACGGTCACCCTGGCATATCATGAGTGGAGCTCGATATCTCAACATGTTTTCCCTAGTAAATGTTATTAAGTTGGTTGCGTCAGCTGTGGTTGACTTCCTAAAGGGATAATTAAGGAAGGATGGTGCTAGCTACCCCCCGCCAAACCCTAACCAAGGGGATTATGAAACCGCATCGGGAATGTGGACCGCGAACTCGCCACGGGAGGTCTCTCCGTGGAAATTACTTGGCGTAGGAGGACGCTTGGGTGCCGGGGGGGCTCTGGTCGTAAATCCCAATGCCTCCAGACCCTACACAAGTGTTCTACGTGACTCGAGATGGGATCTTGAGGCCTTGATATGAGTTACAAGGAAGAATCTTGGTAGGATAAGCCTTCAAGTTTTTATTTCCGGGGTACGGAAGGATTTTTCTGCGGAGGCAGAAAGGAACACTTAATTCTCCTGTATGGGTGGGAGACAAACATTAATCTGAAGATAAGTTAAGGAAGTGCTTGATCTTGTTTTATCTTCTTTTTGTATCAGTGGCCTAAATTACGTAAAGGAACCTCTGATTAACGGGTTAATTAAGGAAGCTGCTTTTATGTGTCAAACATAATGTGGTAGGTAATTAGATAACTAAAACAACCCTCGAGGGAAGCGTGGTGGATGTGACCGTCGGGTCCATCCTATGGTAGG
The DNA here is from genome assembly GCF_053477565.2 of Lygodium microphyllum. NCBI lineage: Eukaryota > Viridiplantae > Streptophyta > Polypodiopsida > Schizaeales > Lygodiaceae > Lygodium > Lygodium microphyllum. The sequence goes on along the minus strand of NC_141135.1, from coordinate 20,856,250 downwards.
GTGGTCTCGGTTAGACGAGAGCTTTCCTTAAAGGAAATGTTAACGAGGAATATTAGGAAAAGACGAATGATGACCTCAGACAATGTTGGTTACAACCCTTGTTCATATCGTTTTAGGGGATCAAAATGGGACTATGTCCTACAGGTAGAGAGGTCGAGCGATGCATCCCTCTCGTTTCCCATTCTCTTTGAACCAAGTGCGCTATGAGTCTGCTTGGGTCCAATTGTATCTACGCAAAGTGGAGCGGCTGTCGACCGACGCTCAAAGGCTTTAGGAAGACTTGACTGCTAGGAACCTAGATTTCAGATCGATCCTAGTGGGAATGGCTGGATAAGTTCCGTTGTAAGGAAGACTCGAGAGACCCTAGTTGGAAAACCCCGTGTCATTCCTTGGGAGTGGAGGTGGAATCTTCTAAATTGATCTCTCGATGGGTTGCTAAGACATGTCTCGCAATTTGAGGGGCGGGCATGTTACACTCCCCCGCCTCTAAAGTCACCAAATCCATGCTAGCCCTGTGTATTTGTGCCATGCCAGGCATTATGTTGATACTATTCATAAGTGTTTCGAGTGTCTCCTCAACCTCGAAAAGGGCCACGGCCTTTGCCGCCTCTGCCACGTTGGCTAGAGTAAAGAACTGTGTCTTTGATTTGAGACATACTAAAACCTGTATTAAGCCCAAGCTTAACTTCATCATGTAGCAACAAAGCAATCAGCTCATCCCTATCAGGGGATTCATCTCTCACAGAAATAGATGTATCAAATGATTTATACTCTTTGCCAAGTCCATTCAATGTCACTACAATCATATAATCTTAAGACACTGAAGATCCAATGGTGGCAAGCTGATCCACTATGTTCTTAATCTCTATAGTGTATAAGCCTGAATGCTTCTACCATTCCTAGACATGTTATTGAACTGTTGCTTTAGTTGAATCTTTTTTGCATGTGTTACATTTCCATAATTCTTCATGAGTATGTCCCATGCATCCTTTAGGGACGTGCATCTAGTAATCTCTATAGCCATAGCATCTGATATACATAAGGAAAACCAATGTAACACCTTGCATACTCTCTCAGTCCATAGCTTATGAGCCCTTTTATGATCATTTGTTAGATTCCTTTCATGCATTTCAGGTTCGACCTCATCAACTGTACATAAGTCCTAATAACCTCTGGCATCCAAAAAATTCTTCATACGGAACTTCCATAAAGTCCTGCTTTTCTCCCACAATTTGAGTGATATTGTCAGGGCCTTGAGCATTTGCCATAGTTGCAATGTAGGTATTCAGTGATGTATACAACCTATAAGTATTTGACTCATTCTCCTATAGTTCAAGACTAGTTTCCTGCTATTCATGATAGTTTCTTGCAATTCACTATAGTTTTCCTAACAACCTACTTGCTATAAAATTTATTCCAACAATGAAAAAACACAGTCAACTAAGCATAAACCAAGCTCAAATCAGTTCAAAACATTCTATGGTAGTGGCAAAACATCCCAGCAACAAACTATATCCATACAAGTATCAATGTTTGTATTGTATGCAAGTAGCAGTACCAAATATAGCCAGCCCACTGCTATAACCGAAAGTATTTTTTTTGTTAAAAAGAGTATTCTGACCTTAAAATAGCACCAAAACATCTCATTCAGTTGCCACTCTATGCAAGAGTTGATACATGTCGAACCAGTCATAATACATTGCATATATGTCAAGGAAAGATGATAGGTATCCTTCCTACAAAGAATAACCCATCAATAACTTGGTATAACTAGGAACAAATTAGTCCAAAATTTAGACTTTCAATACTCACAATATCCCAAAAAGCATCTACCACTCAAGTGGTATGATCCAAGCATTTGTCCCTAGCAAATAAGCATCACAAATACTTCAACCCTGTAGGTATATTGTTTTCGAATTCAGGATAGCAACTAGTTCACTATTTCAAACCTGCAAATAAGCTCCAAAATTGAGCATTTAACACTCCAATATCATGCTCAAATGCATGATAATAAGAGCATATACATTGTTATGATGAAAGCCACCAGTGCCTGGGAATCACTTGATGTTTACTGCAATAAACAACGAGTTTGCACAGGTCTGTGCTGAATATCTAAAAATCTGTGAGGAATTTGAAAAAACTTTCTTCTGCAATGTTGTAGACCACGTCGGAACAATCAGGAATGTCCTACTTTTAAAAAAAAAGCAAGAAGAGGCAATGTACCTACTTCAAGGGCCTGAAGATGAAACCCTTTGTACCTCCTCTTCACATCTTCCCTCCCTTCTCCCTTGCGCACTTCTCTCTCTCCTTCATGTATAGCGGGCGGCAGTGAGTGTGATGATGAGCTTCCCCTGTCTCTCTCTCCCTCTTCATGTCCCTCTCCCTATCCCTCTCAAAGCTTTAAGCTCTCTTGCTCTCTCTTTCATTCTTTCTCACAAATGTTTATTCGGTAAATGTGATGCCCCAGTTTTTGAAACTTTTATCTCATATCTCTATTAGCATCTCTACGTGTGTCACTATTAACGTCACTATATGCATCGCAATTAGAATTAGCGATGCTAATAGCAACGCATATAGTGACATTTTTAGCGACACCACTTTTTTGCGTTGCAAATGGTCGTCGCTATTGCCTCATTCCCTTGTAGTGTCATCCATACATTGTAAGACGTGCTTTCAATCCCAAATGGGTTTATACATCCATTCCCAACCCAAGACTCAAGTCTCTAGGTTCTTCCTTGAAGATTGGCCACATGTCCTTTATATGTTTCCATATTGGTGTATCAATAGGAATTCTCCACTCACTACCAATTGATTGATGAGATCAAGGTAGACTTACACTTCAACATGTGTTGTAAATGAGAAATGATGGGAAATGGTGCAAAATTTTTTGAGGCACATCTTAACATTTTACATATGTTCTATACCTTGCCTCTTTGCAAATTAGACATTATCAAGCATCTTGGTGCAAACCATGGAAAAGAATGTAGTCATTGATGCACACATGAATGCAAGTGTAGATGAAACCTACAAGAGAAGTCACATATCTCCTTGCTTGAAGTCTCGTGAGGTTGGCAATTTGTTGTGTGATGAAAAAAGCCTACACATGAGATCCAAACATATACACCCATTGGTGTGCAAATCGAATGATGGAAGGTCTCGAAGAACAAAAGAACTCTACTAAAGTTCATAAAGCAAGAAAAAAGATTTGCACAACATGAAGAAAAGAGACAAATTGGGTACAATCTCCTCCCATGTCTTATGTGAGCGCTCCACAAGGCATGTATTTATAAATTTATTAATCTCCAAGATCAAAAATAGCCCAATTTACAATTAGCATACTTTGGCTTTTGTATTTGCTTTTGTTCAAATAAAGAATAAGGTGGTTGGACGTCCCAAAAGTCAGGTTGTGCTCAAATACAATATCCAATAATGAAATATTTAAACCGAGTCCCTATGTGCATACAAAATAATAAATATTTATCAAGTGC